>NC_041231.1:52233204-52265047 GCF_002837175.3 Physeter macrocephalus | reverse complement strand
AAGCCGCGGAGCGCTGGGGCCCGTGAGCCATGGCCGCTGAGCCTGCGCGCCCAGAGCCTGCGCTCCGCAACGGGAGAGGCCACAACAGTGAGAGGCCCACGTACAGCCAAAAAAAAAAAAAAAAGCCTTTAAAAAGTTTTCTCTCTTTGGATGTATTCAGACCAACAGGAAGAGCATGCTTAGCCTATGTTTCCTTGGTCCCTGCAGAAATGCTTTTGCTCATCTGTGTTTCAGACTGTGCCTTAGGCTTTACTCAAAGGCTACCATAAGAAAGAACTTCAGGGAATCAATGATTATATGTTCTTTACACCTATTTTACGAGTCACCAATATGTAAGAAATCTATTTTACAGACAAGTGCCGGGGAAAATTTCAGTATATTTTCCTCTTTGGGGCAACAAGAACTATTTTATGTTTCATGTAACATGTTTCCCTTTTCGCTTTGGCCATGTGGAAGCTTGGTGCCAAATTTAGTTCCCACGTTTCATAACTCTTAAAACTAGAATGGCCCAAGGAGCTTTTAAAGTACAGATTCCAAGGCTTCAACTGAGTAACTGGGCTGCCCCTAGTGGCTTGATTATTTCTGTTCTCTTTCTCTGTCTTGAACTTGCCTTCTGATTCTAATATATGTTTCCTCTGGCCCCGATTGTTCTTTCATACAGTAAGTCAGTTATTCCTAGGTCCAAACTGGCAGTGTGTGGGAGGCTGCTCCCAGGACCAGTGAAGGCACTGAGAGGCCTCTGGCCAGTCTAGGGGCCCAGCCTGGATAGGGGGCAGATCCTCAGCAGAGAAGGGGTAGAGGCACCAGGGCCCTCCATGTCTTTGGGTTTGAGAAGTCAGGTGGCTTTCCCAGCGAGCAGCCCTGGGGGAGGCCTATTCTGGAGCTGGGGGCTGGGCCTGAGGGTCAGATGCCAAAACACCCTGGGCTCTCAGGGAAGCAGGACTCAGGCCGAGAAAGAGCCACAGCCCTCCAAGTCCCCTGCAGCATCTGAACACCTGCTCGCACAGTCTCTACGCTGAGATTTTCACCCTATCGGACACCCCCAAGTTTAGGAGGAGAAACCAAGTCTCCCACAGGTTAATTCAACACTCAGGCTTGGCCAAAAATTGTTTAGAAGGACATGATCATTCTCTAGGATGATTCTGAATTTAGAATTGAATATAAATGTCGAAGTGAAGCAAGTTCATGGTCCTAATATTTTGGGGTTATTTGTATATTTTTAAAAATATATTTATTTTTGGCTGCATTGGGTCTTCATTGCTGCACGTGGGCTTAGAGAAGGGGTAGAGGCACCAGGGCCCTCCATGTCTTTGGGTTTGAGAAGTCAGGTGGCTTTCCCAGCGAGCAGCCCTGGGGGAGGCCTATTCTGGAGCTGGGGGCTGGGCCTGAGGGTCAGATGCCAAAACACCCTGGGCTCTCAGGGAAGCAGGACTCAGGCCGAGAAAGAGCCACAGCCCTCCAAGTCCCCTGCAGCATCTGAACACCTGCTCGCACAGTCTCTACGCTGAGATTTTCACCCTATCGGACACCCCCAAGTTTAGGAGGAGAAACCAAGTCTCCCACAGGTTAATTCAACACTCAGGCTTGGCCAAAAATTGTTTAGAAGGACATGATCATTCTCTAGGATGATTCTGAATTTAGAATTGAATATAAATGTCGAAGTGAAGCAAGTTCATGGTCCTAATATTTTGGGGTTATTTGTATATTTTTAAAAATATATTTATTTTTGGCTGCATTGGGTCTTCATTGCTGCACGTGGGCTTTCTCTAGTTGCGGCGAGCGGGAGCTACTCTTCGTTGCAGTGCACGGGCTTTCCATTGCAGTGGCTTCTCTTGCTGCAGAGCATGGGCTCTAGGCGCGCAGGCTTCAGTATAGTTGTGGCACACAGGCTCTAAAGCACAGGCTCAGTAGTTGTGGCGCACGGGCTTAGCTGCTCCAAGGCATGTGGGATCTTCCCAGAGGGATCGAACCTGTGTCGCCTGCATTGACAGGCGGATTCTTAACCACTGTGCCACCAGGAAAGTCCCAGGTTATTTGTATTTTTAAGATAACTTGGCATACTAAATTAGCTAATAAATTAGCCTTGGATTCATTTTAAAAGTTATAATTGAAGAATTCATTTAGATTTGTGATTTTAAGCTGAAACCTTATTAAGTTTACAAACAACATTAGAATATTTAACATAAAAGATACATATTATTTTAAGTTTTATCAGTTAGATTTATCAACCTTGGTTAAATAAGGAAATACTTAAGTACTTGGAAGGTTTTTGGAGTCAGGTGAATACATGAAATGCTTATAAATAAGATAAAGTATGATAAATTTATTAATGTAGCAATTTCAAATATAAAGAGAATTTAATGAAGTTATAAAAACGTTCTGAAAATAATTGCTTGAAATTTGGTAGATTTATAATTAGAATAATGAGATTAATAAGCTGAACTTAAATAAGGTTCTACATTTGTGATGTTAATAAATTCAGTATTAATTTTTTTAACTGAAGTAGTCTTCTAATGAAACTTACTCTTAAATCTCTCTGAAAATACTAATTAGAATTAAAAAAATTTTTTTTTCCTTCTTTATCCTACAGCTCTATTTTCTTTGGGGCTAGTTGTCCTGTTTATGAATGTTTTTCTTTCTGTTGGTGGGGTTCCTGGTGGCTGGCAGTCCTTGGTTGACCATCAAAGGACAAGGTAGGTTGCCCTCGTGGCTGGAATGAGTTTCCCTTTGCATTTGTCTAGATCTGTTTGCCTGACAGGTGTGTCCCTGAATGAAAGGGCCACCTCTGCATCCCGTGGAAGTGGGCACGGCTGATGTCTTTCCCTTTGATTGCCTCTCTGTTTCCTTCTCCCTCCTTCTCTCCCTCCTTCTGCTTTTACAAGACTATTTGCCTTCTCCTCTTTTACACACGCTAAAAGCTAATGTTAGATTCGCTTCAGGGCACCCACAGAGCTCACTACTCCCCTTTAAAGAGGGAGGATGGAGAAGGAGGAGGAAGCGAGCATTTATGGAGCATCTTCTTCTCACAGCATGAGGGACTCAGGACCCACTGACTCGTTCAAGCCCTCCCAGGGGTGTAGGTGTTGCTGTCCCATTTGACTCATTTGGGTTTTACCTTTCGTTGTTTTAAAAGGTGAAACTGGGCTTTATTGACAAGTGACAAGGATAGAAGCTTGAGCAAGAAGCTTGAGCAAAAAAATGCTCAAGGATCAGAAAATGTCAGGAGCCTCATGGTCTTGTGGATGATATACAACTGGGTTCTTTCCTTGGGAGTAATGGAATCTGCTAGCACTGCATAACCAGAGATGGGGTGGGGAGAGAGAGGAGAGAGAGTGCACTCAGGAGACAGAAAGAGCAGATAAGATGGTCACTGAAACATTTTTGATCATCAGAAGCGGTGGTTGAAACTTCAGGTGTCAGAACAGTAGGATGGAAACGAATTGGCCCTGGCTGACTCACTTTACACTCCGCACAGTGCATGCCTTATTTTCTTCAACTTTTGTGAACAGGCAGAGGTGAGGAAACTGGGTCACCATGGACGTCAAGAAGCTGTAGGCCAGTAATCCAGGAGGCAGGATTTGAACCCTGAACTTAATGATTCCAGACCTTCCACTGGGCCCTCTCAAATTCATGCTAAATCGTTAGCAAAGTCACCGATATCCTCCATCTCTGCTCTGAAGTCTCCTTTTGCTTTCTTGATTTAAGTGAAACCCTTACTCTTGTCTTGTGACTCTGATTCCCCTGCAGCTTTCTCCAGCTTGTGTTGGCAGTGTGGGGGTGTGTGTGTGTGTTTTTCCCCACACCCCTTGGATGACTGGCCTGAAGGTCCACCTTGTTCCTCATCGTAGCTCCCAGACTGCAGGACCGTGGCATCCAGACTCTGGTGAACAGGGGGCCTGTGACCTCTTGAGAAGGGGTCATCTGGGGTTGGACTGGTGATGTGAGCTCCAGGGAGCTCCTGCCTGTGTGTGTCGGGCTGGTGGGCAGAGGCGTGGGGTCGCAGGCCTGATCCGGGGTGTGGTTCGGAGGGCCGCCCAGGCGTGCCGTCCTGCATGTGCACCACTGGGCCCACCCCACCCTTGCTGGTCCTTCCCTTGGGGTTTTGCCTTCCAGTCCCACACTTGGTCTCAGCCCACACTCTCTTGTGCCAAGAATCGAGGTTTAAAGTCCTATTGAATAACCCTTCACCAAAGATGTGTTGTCAACCAGCGGTGACTGAATTCTTCCTGGTCACCTGTGGACATCGGTTGGATGGATCAGTTAATGTTTGCTGCTTAAAGCAGCCCCACTTATCAAGCTCACAACTCTGCAGGGTGGCCCTTTGGGCTGGATCCGCTGGGCATTCTTCCCATCTCAGCTGGGCTCACTCATGCACCCGGAGTCAACTCTGTGTCCGCTGAGACTGGCTGGTTCAGGGGCCAGGGTGGCTGGTCTCTGCTGCGTGGGCAGCCTGAGTCTATCAGGGAGCGTGTGCTTGTTCACGGGCAGTGTAGTAGGGGGCTGGGAGCAGGTAAGAGCCCGCAGACCTTGAGGCCCAGGCTCCCACCCTGCACACTATCGCTTCCACTACATTCTGTTGGTCAAAGCAAGTCACTGGGCCAGCCTGATTGAAGGGCTGGAGACACAGGCTCCACTTTAATGAGAAGTGTTGCAAAGTCATATTTCAAGGGGGTATGGGTAACTGTGCCCCCTATTTTTTTTTTTTTTTTTTTTTTTACAAGTGCAGTATCACCATAGGCCAGCATGCAGATCCTGCAGCTGTAAGGAGAGAGGGAGAACTTTTATCCCTGGGCCATCCCATCTCTGAGTTTTGTATAGATCCTGGGTGTGATGCTCTGCCTGCCGGTTGTGGTGGGTTCCGTGGGGTCCCCTGTCCTCTGACCTTGGACGGCTGTGTGTGAGCAATGTGGCCGCTCTCAGAGAGGCTTGGTGGAAGCTCTCAGAGGTGTGCTGGGGCTTAAGAGCCTCCCGATCTTCCCAGGCAGCTGTCAGACCTGGAGCTGGTTGGCAAGGCCTCAGTCATTCATATCTAATCTGGGCGCTGATTGATGGAGGTGGTTTTGCTTTGATTGTCCCTGGGAGGCAAGAGCTGCTCCAGGTCTTTGGCCATTTATGGGCAGAGCCAGAGGCTGGTCCTCACTGCGTAACACGACGGAGTTGGTGGTGGGGGTCACATTCTGCCCAGCGACCTTGGCAAGTCACCATCCCAGCCCCTGCTGACTGCCTCCCGAAGCGTCATTTCCCTCCTCGTAGAGGTTATATAATTACACCTTCTCTCTGGCAATTTTGTTTTCCCCTCACTGCTGGATCATCACAATCTGGGTGCTGATACCGCTCCTGCGTCAAAACATAAAGCTCTCGGATTCTGCATCTTCCCCCACCTGTTGCCCCGTTTCTCTATTCCTCTTTAGAGAACACTTTAAAAAAGAGATAACTGGGACTTCCCTGGTGGCGCAGCGCTTAATAATCCGCCTGCCAATGCGGGGGACACGGGTTTGATCTCTGGTCTGGGAAGATCCCACATGCCATGGAGCAGCTGAGCCCGTGCACCACAACTACTGAAGCCCGCACGCCTAAGAGCCCGTGCTCCACAACAAGAGAAACCACCGCAATGAGAAGCACGCACACTGCAATGAAGAGTAGCCCCACTCTCCGCAACTAGAGAAAGCCCTCGGGCAGCAACAAAGACCCAGTGCAGCCAAAAAGAAAAAGATAACTATACTCACTGTCCCTGACATGTTTGCTTCCATTCCCCTTAAACCCCTCCTTGGAAACTGCTGTTGGCCAGGTCCATCGCTAAGGCAGGTGGTCTCGCTGGGTCTCACCTGATTCGCACATGTGGCCCCTTTGTCTTTCAGGAACCCCCTCCCCTCACTTGGAATCCACTTCTCCTGCCTCGCTGGCTGGGGCATCCTTGCTTCCCTGACTGCTGACAACCTAGGGCCCTGGGGTTCAGGCTCCAGGCCTTTCCTCTCTCTTATCTGCATCCCCTCGGTGATCTCATCCTGTCTCATGGCTTTAAACACCCACTACGTGCCAACGGCTCATTTTCTATCTCCTTTCTGGTCCCCAGACTCACCGAACTGCCCGTTCAACATTTCCATTTAGATGTCTAATTGCACCTCGACTTTAGCATGTCCCAGACTGAATCTTGATCCCCCAGACCTGCTCCTGCCACGTCACCCCCTATCAGCTAAAGGCTTTTCTTTTTCCCTTGCTCATCAACTCCTAATGATCACTGAATCCTCAGAGCTTTGCCTTCAGTTTGGGGGTCTGCATTTTTTCCTTTCTGATGTAACTATTTTTGAATATGTTAAACATTTGTGCAGTTCCAAGTCCAAACAGTATTAAAAGGTATCCTTAGAGAAATCTCATTTCCCTCCTGACAGTCTTTACCCCATTTTTCAGTGTTTCTTCTGGCAAAAATAAGCACATGTATGTATTTCTCCCTTTTTCTTACACCAAAGTTGGCATACTATATGCATTGTTCCATCTCTTGTTTTTTTCACTTTACAATATATTGTGGAGATCACTCCATTGTACAGAGAACTTCCTCATTCTTTTTACAGCTGCATCAGAATTTCATTGCATGGATGTAATTTATTCAACCAGACCCCTACTGACAAACATTTGAGTTGTTTCCAGTTGAGTTGCTATTACAAATAGGGCTGCAATGAATGGCCTTGTGTATATGTTGTTTTGTGCTTTGGAAGGATGTTTTCAGGGTGGATTCCTGGAACCATGGGGGAAGGACGCCATCAAGAGAATCTGGGAGGTGGCACAGGGTTTGTGTCCTAGTGCAGCCCCAGGGAAGGCAGAGCCAGCAATGGCCGACCTAGATATGGCCAAGGAGGACAATGGGGAAGGAAGCATCCCCCAGAGCATGGGGCCAAGATCCCAAAAAACAATGTTTGGGGAGCCCCTTCCAGGGGACAGACCTGGGGCCCACTCATGGAACATTCTGCCTGCTCTGTGTCTCCTATTGTTTGCGTTTGGAAATGGCCTCTTGGTGCTGTGGAGTTCAGCTACATCCTTACTGCCTGCTGGATCCATCCATTTCTAATGGAGGAGTGTTGAAGTCTTCAACTCTGATAGTGGATTCATCTACTTCTTTATCTTTGATGTGCTTCAGTTTGAATACAATATGCCTAGATGTATGGTTTCTTTTTTCTTTTTTCTTTTCTTTAAGGTGTACACTTTATTGAACTGATCAAGTCAGTGTACAGGTAAGCCCTGGCTGTCTCCACACCTTAGCCTGCTCCCGGGGGACTCATTCTCTCTTTCCCTTTCTTCCTTCCTTCCTTCCTTCCTTCCTTCCTTCCTTCCTTCCTTGCTGTCTCCACACCTTAGCCTGCTCCCGGGGGACTCATTCTCTCTTTCCCTTTCTTCCTTCCTTCCTTCCTTCCTTCCTTCCTTCCTTCCTTCCTTCCTTCTTTCCTTCCTTCCTTCCTCCCTCCCTCCCTCCCTCCCTTCCTTCTTCTCTTTCTTTCTTTTGGCATTTTTCCTTCTTGGTGTTCTCTGAGCCTCCTGGATCTGTGGTTCAGTGTCTGACATTAATTTGGGGCACTTTCTCAGTCATTATTACTTTAAATTTTTCTTCTATTCCTTTCTCTCTGTCTCTCCTTCTTTTGGTACTTCCATTATATGTATATTACACATTTTGTAGTTGTCCCACAGTTCTGGATATTCTGTTCCTTTTTTTCCCCTGGTCTTTTTTCTCTTTAATTTTCAGTTTTAGAAGTTTCTGTTGACATATCCTCCAGCTCAAAGAGTCTTTCCTCAGTCATGTCCAGTCTACTAAATGATCCCATCAGAGGGATTCTTCATTTCTGTTACAGTATTTTTTTTTGTGTGTGTGGTACGCGGGCCTCTCACTGCTGTGGCCTGTCCCGTTGCGGAGCACAGGCTCCAGACGCGCAGGCCCAGCGGCCATGGCCCACGGGCCCAGCCGCTCCGCAGCACGTGGGATCCTCCCGGACCGGGGCACGAACCCATGTCCCCTGTATCGGCAGGCGGACCCCCAACCACTGCGCCACCAGGGAAGCCCCCTGTTACAGTATTTTTGATCTCTCATTTTGCCATGATGGGAAATCCTGGAACTTCTAGGTTGACTGCATGAATCCCAAAGAGAAAGCCAATAAAAAAGCAGGGAGGAGAAGGAGAAAATCTGAGTCATTGGGGATATCTTTTACAGTTGCTGGATCAAGTCTCACTTGAAGCCAGAACTAAATCTGGATTTTTAATTGACATACCCAGTAAAAATTCTTTTATATTATGAGTCAGCTTGAAGTGAATTTTCTGTCACTTGTGCCTCAAAGAGTCCTCACTGACTCTATACCTAACTCATGTGAGGTTTAAATAAAATTGCACTTAGCGAACGAAGCATGGCACACAAATAATACTCAGTGAATGGTTACCAATATTGTTATTATGATATATTTATTTTTACAGAGTTATGTGTGCTTTTTATTCCATATCCTAACATTGGCATGTTTCTGTTTCTCTTTTTGGTATTATTCAGTGTCTACCCCCAAAGGAGAGAGGCTGAGGGAGGGGACTGATCAGCCCTGGGCTTCTGACCACCAGCTTCAGCCTCGGGTCCTCCTTGCAAAACCACAGCTGGGGAACGACACAGAGACCACGTGGTGTGGTTCTAATTCCTCTGACATCTCATTTTCATTCTTCAATGATATTTATCTGCATCCAGCTTACACATAAATGTTTCCAGTAAAATGTTCCAAGTGCCTTTTTTCAGAAATCTGAATCCACATGAAAACAATGGCAACAAGAAAAAGGTGTAAACTTTCCAGAACAGGCCCAGATTTTTAAAATGTGATAAAGAGGTTATTGTGCGTCCGAACTTTTCACACAAGAATTGGAGGAGATTTAACACCAGGAATAATAAACCGAGGAAAACCAGCTAATGCAGAGCAGATGGGCCTGCAGGGCAGTGCTAGGCATTTCAATGTCTTTCCTTTTGGACCTTTGGACTCCAGATGACTGAGTGCTGGTTTCTCTAGCTCCAAATAAAGTTAATGCAATTGGGGAAACCATCAGTATGGCTGGTTTGATTTCTGGAGTGATTAGTGGATTAAAGTTTTGCAAGACTGTACTATGTGGTGGGCATTTGACATTCACTACTTGAATCCTGACCACAGCTCCATTTTACTGATGAGAAAACTGAGGTTTTAAAAGCACAAATCACTTGCTGAAGGGCACATAGCCAGTGTGAGAGCCAGGATCAGTCCTAGGTCTGTCTCACTGCATATGCTATGGTTCTGCAAACTGGGTAATAAGAGAGCAGGGAAAAGGGGTCATGGTCACATAAATTTGAGAAACTCTGTGTATGTGTGTGGGTGTATAGCTACATAGTAAAAGCTTTATTGAGGTATAATTGATCTGCAATAAGCTATACATGTTTAAACCATACAACTCAATAAGTTTTGACCCGTGTCCATCTGCATGACACCCTCACCACAATCAAGGTAGTGAACATCTCCATTACTTCCAGTAGTTTCCTCGTGCCCCTCTGTAATTCCTCCCTCTTCTCCCTCCCACCGTTGATCCCAGACAATCGCTGATCTCCTTTCTGTCACCATGGATTAGTTGAACTTTCTAGAGTTTTATTTAAATTGAATCATACCGGATGTAGTCTTTGCCTGTCTTCTGTCACTCGGCATAATTTTTTGAGATTCATTCATGTTATTACATGTTTGTTCCTTTATAGGACTAAGTGGTGTTCCATTTATGAATCTGCCACAATTTGTCTACTCATCTATAGATGGACATGGAGGTTGTTTCCAGTTTGGAGCTATGACAAATAAAGTTGCTATGAACATTCGTGTTCAAGTCTTTATATGACATAAGCTTTCTTGGATAAATACCTAAGAGTGGAAGGGCTAGATCATATGGTAGGTATATGTTTAACTTTTAAAGAAACTGTAAACTGTGTTTCAAAGTGGTTGCACCATTTTACCAGCAGTGTATGGGAGTTCTCGTTCCTCCTCATCAGCGCTTGGTGTGGTCAGTCTTTTAAATGTTTACCATCCTAATAGGTAAGTAGTGATATCAGATTTTCTTATGGTTTTAATTTGCATTTCCCTAATGACTAATATTATCGAGTATGTTTTTCTGTGCTTGTTTACATCTATATATCTGCTTTAGTTAAGTGTTTGTTCAAATGATTTGCATATTTTAATAGAGTTGTTTCTTACTGAGATTTGAGAGTTCTTTATACTTATTGGATGCAAGTCTTTTAATAGATATATGTTTTGCAAAGATTTTTCTTCAAGTCTGGGCTTGTATTTTCATTCTCTTGCCAAGGTCTTTTTTTTTTTTTTTTTTTTTTGCAGTACGCAGGCCTTTCACTGTTGTGGCCTCTCCCGTTGCGGAGCACAGGCTCCAGACGCACAGGCTCCAGACGCACAGGCTCAGCGGCCATGGCTCACGGGCCTAGCCGCTCCGCGGCATGTGGGATCTTCCCGGACCGGGGCACGAACCCGTGTCCCCTGCATCGGTAGGCGGACTCTCAACCACTGTGCCACCAGGGAAGCCCTTGCCAATGTCTTTTGAAGAACAGAAGTGTTTTTTTTCTGGTGAAGTCCAATTTATTTATTTATTTTATTGAAGTATAGTTGATTTACAGTGTTGTGTTAATTTCTGCTGTACAGCAAGGTGATTCAGTTATACATATGTATATGCATCCTTTTTCATATTCTTTTCCATTATGGATTATCACAGGATATTGAATATAGTTCCCTGTGCTATACAGTAGGACCTTATTGTTTATATCCATTGAAGTCCACTTTATAGTCCACATTTCTTAACTTCTACTTCATATTTTTAAAACCTTAGGTACCTTCTGGAAGAATTCTTGGCTTGATTTTACAACTCACAAATTTGCTCTTTGGCAGCCTATTCTCCTATTCAGCCTATATGTTGAATTTTTTTCAATGATCAAATACTTAAAATAAAAATCATTCATCATGTTTGCCACATGGTAATCTTACATCTCCCTCAGAGTATCAGTTATTCAGTTCAGTTCAGTCTATGAGCTTTGTTTTCTCGGCGTAATTGTTACACTTGGTAAGAGGGTGACATCTTTATTGCACAGCTGCTTGGTGATGCTTAGCTGAGGAGTCATGTATTTGAGGACCCCTGTTGGCTGGTCTTTGCCTGTTGTGCCCGCTTCGAGGATGAGGAGTGAGAGGCAACACAGCACCACCAGAGGGCGCTTTCTTGGGGGCAGGAACTCCTCACTCCTCCCTGGTGCAGTCAGCCCCCTGGGACACTGTCTAAAGACTCATACTCCATGGTCCTACCTGGAAGCGGACACCTCTACTGCTGCTGCCTAGTCCCAGGGGCAATGAGGACAAGGCATGGACCTGACAGCTCCTACTCAGGTGCCCCAGCTCGTGCCCCGTCAGGGGCTCCAAGCTGCTCTTTTCCTTCTCTCCCATACATACTTTCAGGCTTTGAGCATTGTTGGAACCACCGCCCAACTTCTATCTACTTCTATGCAAGAGTCCTCTCCCATGTGTACCTAAGTATAGGATTCCTTTCAAAATCTGATTAGACTGCCTTCCATATGTCAGGGATTTTAAATATTTCTTATCTAAAAGGAAACCCCTTCCAATTTTCCAACATTATTATGGATCAAAAACACATTTGTCTCATTTCTAGAGACTTGTGATGGGAGGAGAGGCTGTAACTGATGCTTCGTTGTCCAACCTGAATGGAACCTGTGGGCAATATTTGCATCTGTAGAAGAATCTCAGTATTTGAAAGGCCACCAGTGGCGACCACATATGCTAAATGTTGTCATGACAATTTGGTTTGCAACTTTTTTCTTTTGGCCTCCCCACGTGGCACGCGAGATCTTAGTTCCCTGACCAGGGATCGAACCCCGGACTCGTGCAGTGGAATAGCGGAGTCTTAACCACTGGACCACCAGGGAAGTCCCTTCGTTTGCAATTTTGATGTTTGCACGTTGGGGAAAGTTTACCAGGGCCCACCATCTGAGGGGAATGCATGACCATTGTTAGAAATGAAAATCTGCCCGTTTCTCTCCATGCTGGAAGGGCCACGTGTCTGTGCTACTGTTGACAGTCCCAGCCGAGCCCAGACTTTCAGTCATTCCCACCAAAGCACCAGACATGTGAGTGAAGCCATCTTGGATCCTGTAGACAAGCCCAGCCGCCAGGTAAGTACCACTGAGACCCTCAGGTGATGCCACCTGAAACAGAACTGAAGAATTGCCCTGCCAAGCCCCAGTTCCTTAGCAGGCTGCTAAGTGCTTGAGCTGTAACAGTGAAACCCTTCTGGAGAGCAGTCTAGTGAGGGAAGCAGATGACAGACCAGTTAATAACATGAAAGGGGTTGAAATGGGGGGAGATGGCTGGCAAAGAGTGCTTTAGGAGCACCGAGGAAGTGTATCTTTTAGCTGCACGTACACAGGCACTGCACACAGTGCACTTAAACCCTGTGAACAGTGGGTAGCAGCTGCAGGAAATCTCTGAGGAGGACATTTCTGGAGTCTTCACCAATGGCTCACATCTGGGAAACTGGTGAGAGGCAGATTTGACAATTTGCTACAGTGATTGTAGAGAAGGAAGCCCAGCTGGGGCGGGCCGCTCACGTGAGGATGAGGTCGTGGCTGCACCACTGTGGGTTACGTCTCAGCCTTCCACAAGCTGTACCTGAAGCACGTGGGGATGTGAGGTCTTGAACTTTTAAGCCAAAAAAGGCTCTAAAATGGCTCACTTAACAAGGAAGCTACTTTAAGAACAGTGCTTTGAATTTTTTCTCTTTTAATCCAAATGCAAATAGCTATTTCTAAGAGTAAAAGAAATTGCATAATAATAATGATTAAATCGCTAACACTTATCACTGGCTTCCCATGTGCCAAATACTGTACTGTGTGCTTTAGGAGGCATATTTCGCTGAATCCCCCACAGCAACCCTCTGTGATCCTCTCTTTACAAATAGGGAAACTGAGGCTTGGAGAGGTTAAGGAACTTCTCAAGGTGACATACATGATGTTATGGCTGAACGTGTGTGTCCTCCCAAAATTCATGCGTTGAAGTCCTAACCCCCAGCGTGGCTGTATTTGGAGTAAGGAAGTAATTGAAGTTAAATTAGGTCATAAGAGTGAAGCCCCATGCCAATAGGATTAGTGGCTTTATGAGAAGCGACGCCAGAGAGCTGCTTCTCTTTCCATGTGTTTGCCCAAAGAAGAGGTCGTGTGACACATAGCAAGAAGGTGGCCATCTGCAACCCAAGGGGAGAGTTCTCACTAGTCACCGACCCTGGTGGCACCTTGATCTTGGACTTTCAGCCTTCACAACTGTGAGGAAGTAAATTTCTGTCGTTTAAGCCACCCAGTCTGTGGGATTTTGTTATGGTGGCCCCAGCAGGTTATATACCTGACAACCCACCACACTGGGATTATGAGCACCAGAGCCCCTGACTCATCACCCTGAACTGCCTCCTAGAAATATCATCATTTGAAAAGTTTTACATTTTGTAAAGTGGCAAGCTAGTTTTAATATTTAAATTGACGTGAGACATGTTTTCAAAACTTGACATTATCGGGACATCCCTGGTGGTGCAGTGGTTAAGAATCCACCTGCCAATGCAGGGGACACGGGTTCGATCCCTGGTCCGGGAAGATCCCACATGCTTTGGAGCAACTAAGCCTGTGAGCCACAACTACTGAGCCTGCGCTCTAGAGCCTGCGAGCCACAACTACTGAGCCTGCGTGCTACAACTACTGAAGCCCGCACGCCTAGAGCCCGTGCTCTGCAACAAGAGAAGCCACCACAGTGAGAAGCCCATGCACCGCAACGAAGAGTAGCCCCTGCTCGCGGCAACTAGAGAAAGTCTGCGCGCAGCAACAAAGACCCAAAGCAGCCAAATATAAATAAAATAAATAAATAAATAAAACCTTGGCATTATCTATGCTAACATTGATGGTTGTTACTTAAAGCAGTTTCACTAAATTTGGATCTCTGGAAAAAACATTTTTTTGAGCATTGAAGCAGGTTGGAAATATTGCACCCAGTAATAACAGTGGGACTTTTGGCATATGAAATACTTCAGTGGGAAAGTATTTGCTTAAATCTCTGCCTGCTATTATAGTTGAAGGTTTGGTGATAGTATTTGCCCTTCCCATGAACTTTCTGGATTTCAAAACCATGTGGAAGTGTAGCTTGTCTTATTCTAAAAATAAAGTCAGAGAACTTTTAAAGAATTAACATCAAGAAATGCATTAAGCTAAGTATGAATTATTTAGAGAATGATTATCTGGTGTGTGAATGATCTTGGTCCTTTTATTTCTCCCCCTCCTTTGACAATACCATGAGGATACTTTTCTTCCACAGGTTGGCTGCTCTCCTTTTTAACCTCTTCTGGGAGTGCAAGCGGTGTCAGCCCCTCAACAGAGGCCAGGTTGTTCTAACAGGCTTTCACTTTGATGAATGCTTTGGCTTTATGGGTGGAGCATCTTTTACATCCACTGCTGGCTCTCTGTAGACCATTTAAGCAGTACAAAAGGAAAGATAGATGATGGGTAAGTAAGTAGGTAGATGGATAGATGATACATAAATCAGCAAGAACAGCCCACAATCTGAGCTATAACCATTACAGGTTATATATATATATATATGTAAAACATATATATAATATATATAAATGACATAGATATATAACATATATATAACCAGTTTTATATATATATATATATATATATATATATATATAAACATATAACATTTCAGGTAAACATCCAGACCTCTTTTTTGGGGGTTGTTATTAATTTTATTTATTGCTTATTAATTTCCTATTTCATCAATTTCCTCTGTATTATTGCCATTCTTTTCTCTTCTTAAAAAATTTTTAAAAATTAATATAATTTTAAAGGTTACACTCCATTTAGTTATTACAAAATATTGGCTATATTCCCCGTGTTGTACAATACATCCTTGAGCATATCTTACACCTAATAGTTTGTATCTCCCACTCTTCCACCCCTCTATTATCTCTCCCCCCTCCCCACTGAGACGTCTTTTTATGAGCATGTATACATATAGATGCATGAAAATCTACATATGTCAGATCATCATATTTTGAGCATATTAGAACTTGTAGGATGCAGCTCAAACAGTGCTTACGGGGAAATTTAGTGTATGTGTATACACATGTATTATATATAGTATATATTTTATATAATATATTTATTATATATTATATAAAATGTATATAATAGAAAAGAATTAGAAAAATAGTAAGGCTAAAAATCTAAGCAACTATCTCAAGGAGCTAGAGAAAAGTATTGCAAATTAAATCCAGAGAAAGAAGGAAAGAAATAATTAAAAACAGAAATCAATCAATAAAAATTTAAAATTAAAAAGTAAATGCATATAGAAAGAAAACCACCAAAGTTAAAAGTGGGTTCTTTGAAATAATTAAGAAAATTAATAGCTCCTACAAAGACAGATCAAGAAATAAAGACCAAAAATACAAATTACAAATAACAGGCATGAAAAACCTGACATCACTACAGATTCTACAGACATTAAAAAGGTAATGATTCTGATAGTGTGGTCAAGGAAAGACAAGGGCTTGAACTGAACCCAGTAGATGAGAATGAGTTGGTGGATTTGAAAGCTTGAGGAGATGGAATAAACAGACTGGTTGGATTGGGTATGGGAGAGAAATAGGTGTAACAGTTTGTGCTGAGCTCTCTCTTAGGTGACTGGGTGGCCAAGGGGTGCCACTAGTGAGGCTGGGCAGCTCAGATGGAGAACCAAGCTTGGTGAAATTCGGCTAAAACCAACTTTTCCCAATTTAATTTTATCGCTTTTTTTACTTGCTACCTAAAAAACAATCCCCCCACCCCCCCAAAAAAACCCAGAAAATAACAAGTGTTGTGAGAATGTAGAGAAATTGAAACTCTGTGCACTGTTTGTGGGGAGGTAAAATGCAGCGCAGTCACTGTGGAAAAGTGTGGCAGTTCCTCAAAATATTAAACATAGAATTACTATGTGATCCAGCAATTCCACTTCTCGGTATATACCCTAAAGAATGGAAGGCACATATCTCGAACAGATAACTGTACACCTATGTTAATAGCAGTATTATTCACAATAGCCAAAAAGTGGAAACAAACCAAGTGTCTTTCAAAGGATCGACAGATGAAGAAAATGTGGTGTGTAAGTACAGTCTTTAAAAAGGAAAGAAAATCTGATGCGTGGTACAACATGAATGGACCTTGAGGGCATTATGCTAAGCGGATTGTCAAACATGAAAAGACAAATACTGTATGATTCCACTCATGTGGGGTACTTAGAGTACCAAAATTCACAGACAGAATGGTTGCCAAGGGCTAGAGAGAGGCGAGAAAAGAGGAGTTACTGTTTAATGGATATAGAGTTGCAGTTTTGCAAGATTAAAGTTCTGGAGGTGGCTGGTGGTGGCTGCACAATAATGTGAATGTACTTAATGCCACCAAACTGTACACTTTAAGATGGTTAAGATGGTGAATTTTATGTTATGTGTATTTTATCCAGTTAAACACACACACATACACACAAGGCTGGACCCCAACCCAAGGTTCTGATTCAGTAGGTCTGGAGTGGGATCTGCTGATTGGCCTTTCTATTGGCATTCTATCGTATTCAGTAAGTTCTCAGGTGATGCTGATGCTGCCAATGCGGAGACCATACTTAGGGATAAGTGGTCAGGGGGCCTGGTGAGTATCATGTGGAGGGGTCCTCTGCTTGCTCCCTCGTGGCTATCGTTGTTATTGACAACAGCCGGCGTTTATGGAGGGCTTGCCTGCTACAGGTTATCTCACAGTTGGGTGAAGGGGCAGCAGATGGGCAGGGCTAGAGTAGATAAACTTCACCTGGCTTCCTTTGGTCCTTGGTGTGAGTGGAAGGCTGAGAGGGAACCAGAGACGCAAATAAAGACCCAGTACAATAGAGCACACAGCCGCGGGGAGAACTAGGGTCGCTTAGGGACCGAGCGCCCAGGGCGCGATCTGGACGGGGACGTGGGGCGCCCGGGCAGGTCTCCAGGCTCCTCCGCGGCCGCGGGAGGCGGTGGGGGACTCGTGGCCCGCAGAGGGCGCTGCCGCGCCGTCCCGCCGCCTGCCGCCCAGGCCGCCCACCCCGCGGGCGCGCCTCTCCGCAGTCCAGCGCCGACCGGCCGGGGACCCGCTTGTTCCGAGCGCGCACACTTCTCGGCCGGACGGAGGACGCCGCCAGCTCCTGGCCGCCTCTGTACTCGCCTGCGGCGGCAGCTCGGCCCACCGCCCCCGGCCCGGCACCGCGTCGCGCCCGCGTCCGAGCGCAGAACTCCGGCCCCCAGGAGCCTCCCGGCCGTCGGCGGACCCAGCGGCCCCGCCGCCGGCACGCTCGGCGCCCTGCTCTCGGGGCACAGGGGAGGGCGGCGGCCGGCTGGTGATGGGCGGCCCGGCGGCGCGGAGGGGCGCCGGGGGGCTCCACGCGCTGCTCCTGGCGCTGGTGGCCGCGGGGAGCCCCGCGGGCGCCTACAATCTGGACCCGCAGCGCCCCGTGCGCTTCCAGGGTCCCGCCGGGTCCTTTTTCGGCTACGCGGTGCTGGAGCACTTCCACGACAACACGCGCTGGTGAGTGCCCTCCCGGCCCGGACCCTGACCCCGGCCCGGCTTGCCCCGCTGCAGCCGCCAGGCCGTCGCTGCCGCCGCCTTTCCGGCCTCTCCACGCCGCCGTCCCGAGGGGGCGATTTAAATGTCTCCGTTGTGCGTAGCCCGGCCGCCGAGGAAAGGTGGGGAGGAGGGAGGACGCCGGTTCCCGGTCCAGCGTACTGCCCCGTGGGCGCCCGAGTCGGAGGGGGCCGGGCGCCTCGCCGCCGGGGTGGCCCCTCGCTCGGCCTCCCAGCCAGACTCGGCTTAACTCTCTAGGTCGCAAAGTAACTTGGTTCTTCTGACCCCGTGGGCCCCAGGCAGCCCGGCCAGAATCCCGAAGGCCCCGGGCTGCGGAGACAGACTCCTCAGTTCGGGGAACTCTTGGTGACACCCCACCCGCCTCGCCCGGGCTTTAAGCCTCTCCCGCCGGCTCTGCGCAGGAAGCGGAGTAACCCCGAGATGCGAGGGGAGTGGGCTGGGTGTGCGTGGGGTCGGGGGGCGGGGATGCCGACTGTGTGGTCCCCCTTCTCGCTCACCAGGCCCTCTGCGGAAGCGAGCTGAGAGGGTCCGGAGGCAGGGAAGGGGATGGTCCTGGACCCCAGTGACAAGTCCGGTGGGACCCGTGGGTGATTTCTGGGGCAGGTACCCTGGAGACCAGTAGAGGTCAGGGAGTCCAGTTGCCCCCTGAATGTCCCCTTAAGAGTCCCAAGAGGTGGGAGCTCTCCCCATGAGGCACCACCTGTGAAGGGGCATGGAGCTGGAGTGCCCAACCCCAGGGGAGAAGCACCGGGGGAGGTTGGTCTCCCCTTGGCCCTTTCCTATGGACAAGAGCGAATGAAACAGCCACAGGAGGGGTCAACCCCTCCTCAAAGAGTTAGGGTGTGGGTAGTTCCCCAGTGGGGCCCCAGGTGACAGCTGGTCTGGGGCTGGTTTTATTGTGTGGTCACCAGTGTGGACATCCTTGGGGGCTGCAGGCTGGGAGGGCGAGGTCAGCCCTGTGTGTGCGCTCAGCATGCAGTTCTGCTCGGAACTGGACAGAGGCTGATAGAAAAGGGAGGGTTTGTAGATTCGAGTCCTCTGGTGTTCCTGGAAAAGTGGGGACTCCGTGACCAGCCAGCCCTTTAACAATCATGCTGTTTAGGAGAGCTGCCTCCAAGAGAACAAGTTTTTAAGGTTTTTGTGTAGCTCTTGTCCAGTTCCCTATCTCTCTCCCTACCATTTACCCCAGTTGCTGAGTTTAAGACCAGCTGTCTTTTCTTGCACTTGCCAAATCCCCCTTTTAAAGCAAAGCAGGCTGACGCCTTTCTTGTGTCCTCTGTACTCAGCGTCCACTGTGGACTTTGGTAGAGAAGGTAGCCTGGGCAGGAGCAATTGGAGAACACATCCCAGGATCCTAGGCCGGGCTCCCGAACTGTGTGACCTTGGCACAAAGCATGTGGGGAGGGCTGTTAAAGATAGAAGGGCTGGGGCTTCCCTGGTGGTGCAGTGGTTAAGAATCCGCCTGCCAATGCAGGGGACACAGGTTCGAGCCCCGGCCCGGGAAGATCCCACATGCTGCAGAGCAACTAAGCCCGTGCACTACAACTACTGAACCTGCACTCTAGAGCTCGCGTGCCACAACTACTGAGCCCACGTGCCGCAACTACTGAAGCCCGTGCGCCTAGAGCCCGCGCTCCACAACAAGAGAAGCCACTGCAATGAGAAGCCTGTGCACCGCAGCGAAGAGTAGCCCCAACCAGAGAAAGACCCAACGCAGCCAAAACTAAAACTAAAAATAAATTAATTAATTTAAAAAAAAAATAGAAGGGCTACTCTGGGCAGGGGGCTGCTGAGGAGGGGCAGGCAGGGGAGCTGGAGCACCACATGGGGTCTGCAGCTCCGCAGCCTCATGGGTCTCTGAGCTCTTTGGGCCACAGGTAAAAGCTGCCCCATTTCGGAAGTAGGGGGAGTCAAGAGCAGATCTGACTTGGAAAAAGAGTCCAGCCTGCTTTGTTTTTAAAAGGTGATGAGGAAAGGCTGTGTGGTATGATTAAATTTGGCAAGTGCAAGAAGAGACCCAGGGTAAGTGGCAGGAGGTGGTGAGGACGGTCGGTTGTGCTGGGGCGTGGCCTTGGTGTCAGTGGAGATGTGGGACAAGTATTTCAGGGGTCCATCCACAGCCAGGCTTCCGGTCTCAAAATCGCTATCTCTCCTTCTGATACTGAGTGGGCTGCTCTTTTTATTGGAGCGCTTGTCCCTATAGTTTTTCAAGTACCAACTAATCTCTACTGCAATCTATTTAAAGCAACTTTTCTTATTCCCTGCCCCCCACTGCCTTAACTCTGTCTTAGTTTTTGCTTATCTCCTTGTCTTCCATCCTCTTGTTATTTCTTCCTAGCGTCTTCCTCCCTGTTCTTTTCTCTCTCCTCTCCCTTCACCCCAGTATTCTTGGTCTTAGACCTTGACGGTTATTCTCTGCTGATTATGCTGCCCAGTCTCGGTATGCCAATGGTCTTTGAAGCAAGAGACTTTCAGCATCTCCTATTTTCTCCTTCTTTCTTTTCTTTATATCTTTAGAGGCTAGGCTTACTCTGAGGCTAATGAAACTTCCACCAAAGGCCTCTCACTTGCACAGGCCCCTCCCTACCAAGGCCCTGTGCCTAATTCTATATTCGTAATTTTGTATTAATTTTCTTAAAGGTAGTCGCCCTATATTTGTAGGATTCAGGCCCTGTGGAATCTGGATCTACCCTAGGTCTCTACCTTAACTCTGGGGTTGGTTGATTGACTTAGTGACTGATTGTTGGTCTCTTCCTACCAGGCAGTCCTTGGGCCCTGGATCTTCTAGCTTTGCTTGAGGGACATGCAGGTTGTTTCCAATTATTCACAATTATAAACAGCAGCAGGGTAAACATCCTTCTAACAAAAGCCTTGCGGACATCCTTAATTATTTCCTTTGAATAAGTTCCTGGGCTTAGAATTGCTGGGTCAGAGAGGGAGGTAGGTTTTCAAGCATTTTCTCTGCATTTCCAGCGTGCCAGTGAAGCTGAAGTGTGCACTTTAGGGAAATGTATTTAACTTTGGAGTAATCTACCAAAGGGCTGCTCCAGTCCAATGGAAGAGCATAGCCACCTACATGAGGGGGACTTAAAAAAAGATCACAGAGAGTCAAATTGGGTGTGGGAGGTAAGTGACAGACACGAAGAGGACAATGTGTTAGAACTCTGAAAGGAAAAGGAGGCAGCGTTCACTAAGCCTTGTATCTGCTGTCTTTCTTTCTGAGCAGAAGTTACTGTTAAGCTTCTTCATTCAGTCTTAGTGGTTCAGTAGTTTTGCTTCGTGTTAATTAAACACCTCTGTACAGGTGGAAGGATTTGTTGTGTGTAGGGTAAGGGAGGGAGGAGAGTGTGCAGGGAGAGAGCCCAGGCACGACAGTCTGCAGGGGCCAGAACTGAAGGGTCCCCAGGTTAAGGGGACCCCAGGTGCACATCACAGAGCTCCGTCAGTAGGACTAGTGCTTCTAACCTAATCCCATAACTGAGCATTCCTAGCAGTTCTTTTTTAAGCAATAATTGTCACTGATCAGAGGTCCTATCTCTCTGTGTAAGGGATGGGGTGGCCTCGCTTTCCGAGCCCTGGGGACTGCGTCCTGCATATGCAGTCATGTTACATAGGGAACAGAGTCCCGGACCCAGCCTCTCTCCAAGGGCTTGGCTTGAGTGGCCTCTGCTGTCTGTCTGTCATGCTCTGGGCAGTGAACGTTGTTCCCATGGCCAGGTGGACCAGAATATGGCAGGCAGTGTGATAGAAGTCATTTGTATCAGTTTGGATGCAAACATGCAAGTGACTCAGTTTCTTTTTTTCCAGTGACACCCCGAGGGCATCTCCCTGCCCTGAGCTAGCGTCCTCCCCTAGACCTCCCACCACCTGGGTCTTCTTGCTCCCTTTGAACAGTAGCAGGAGGTGCCAGGGAACATGGACAAAGCAGATTTCTGTCCCCTTCCTTTAGACACGGACTGGTCCCTCAGCTGCAGGGCAGACAACTGTAACACCCTGTGAGATAAATAAATGCAGCCCTGCTGGCTGGCGTAGAGCCCCAGAGCGGGTTTCTTTCACACCCTCCCCTTCCCTCCTTCCTCTTGGCCCCAGACGCCCCGGAGTCCTAGGCGGTTGGGTGCATTGGCTTCCTTTCTGGAGACGTGCTTCCTGCCTCATCTCCCGGGACGCATCAAGACGGCTGTGCTCGGGCCCAGAGCAAGTGCTCGGAAATGGAAGAGGCGCCGGCGTTTTGCTTTGTTAAGGTTGTCAGAGCATCACTCAGTGAGGAACAGGAGGTGATTCAGAGCCGAGGGGACCACAGCATCCTCAATTTGCATGAAGGTTGAGAATTAAAAGAACAAGCTAGATGGTCTGGCACTGCCAGTGCAGTTGCCGTGAGCCAGATGTATTGCTGTCTAAATTAAAATTAATTACAACCAAATAAAATGAAGAATTCAGTTGTACAGTCATACTAGCCACATTTCAAGTGCTCAACGGCCACGCGTGCCTCGTGGCTACTGTACTGGATAGCACACAGAACGTTTTCACCATCGCAGAAAGTTCTGGTACTGGTTTGGAGCAATGACTTGCGTCTTAAAGGGCTAGCTAGACAGGGACTTCCCTGGTCGTCCAGTGGTTAGGCCTCGGCGCTTTCACTGCCATGGGCCTGAGTTCGATCCCTGGTCAGGGGACCAAGATCCCGCGAGCCATGTGGTGCAGGCACCCACCACTCCCCGCAAAAAAAAAAAAAATAAAGGGCTAGACAGAGATCAAAAGGCAGTGTAAGAAAAGTCGACCCTTGTGTTTGAGTATGAAAACTGAAATGAGGGAGCTTAAGTAAAAATTAAGAGTGGGCAGCCTCTTTTCGTCCATCAAACATTGGAGTGCCTGCTTTGTGCTAAGGGCTGGGTATTCAAGAATGAAAAATGCACTCAAGTCTGATGGGTGAGAAGGTTGTGGGCTTCTCTGCTTGTGTGTCAGGCAGAGATAAGATGTGGGCTCCCATGGGGAAGAGGCTGGGCCTGGGGCAGCCCCGGGGACTTGTGATGGGCAGAGTAGAGTCCCGTGAAAGTAAAACCTTCAGAAGGGGAACCCTGGGATCATGGGCCCTGCTCCTCACCCACAGCCCCGCCCGGCTTTGTGAGGAGACGCCCAGAAATGATGGTGGTAGCCGGGCCTTCTCATAACCTCTGTGGTGACCTCTTTGTCACGTTCTGTCCCATGTCAGGCTCTCAGGTGGGGCTGTAGCTCCACTTCCCCATATGGATTTTCTGGAAGTAGCTTTTTCAGACGTCGTTCCTTGTTCTTACTGGCCCTGCAGAGCCTGCTTTCTCAAAGCACTCAAGAAGGGATGACACATGTATGAGGCCCGAGTTCTAAGGGGACCCGGAAAGCATCCCTTGGGGTTTCCAGGACGTTTCCCTGAAGATCTCAGGAAGCTGGCGAGGGTGCTGTTTCCTGAGCTAGTGCTGAACGCTGGCCAGGGGAGAGGCAGCTGTGTCACTCAGGAGAGAACCTTCCAGGGCAAGAAGACAGACTCTTCTCAGCCAGTTTCTAACAGCCCGGAGTGTGAGAGTGTGAAGGGCCGGGCCCTGGCCAGCTCTGAGTCCCCAGTGACCTGCTGCTGGTCAGGAAATGGTCTGCTTCTGATAACTCCCATTGTGATTTGTCTGGGGAAAATGCCATATTCACATTTGTTAAAAGCAGCCATGGTGTTCTCAGAAATCATTTGTTTTCAAGGAAGTAGCATATAACTTTAAGAAATCAAAATGGGGACTTCCCTGGTAGTCCAGTAATTAAGACTCCGTGCTCCCAATACAGGGAGCCTTGGGTTCGATCCCTGGTCAGGGAACTAGGTCCCGCATGCCGCAACTGAGAGTCTGGAACTAAGATCCCGCGTGCTGCAGCCAAGACCTGGTGCAGTCAAATAAGTAAATAAATATTAAAAACAGAACAAGGGGCTTCCCTGGTGGCGCAGTGGTTGCACGTCCGCCTGCCGATGCGGGGGACACGGGTCCGTGCCCCGGTCCGGGAGGATCCCGCGTGCCGCGGAGCGGCTGGGCCCGTGAGCCACGGCCGCTGAGCCTGCGCGTCCGTATAACTTTAAGAAATCAAAATGGGGACTTCCCTGGTAGTCCAGTAATTAAGACTCCGTGCTCCCAATACAGGGAGCCTTGGGTTCGATCCCTGGTCAGGGAACTAGGTCCCGCATGCCGCAACTGAGAGTCTGGAACTAAGATCCCGCGTGCTGCAGCCAAGACCTGGTGCAGTCAAATAAGTAAATAAATATTAAAAACAGAACAAGGGGCTTCCCTGGTGGCGCAGTGGTTGCACGTCCGCCTGCCGATGCGGGGGACACGGGTCCGTGCCCCGGTCCGGGAGGATCCCGCGTGCCGCGGAGCGGCTGGGCCCGTGAGCCACGGCCGCTGAGCCTGCGCGTCCGGAGCCTGTGCTCCGCAACGGGAGAGGCCGCAACAGTGAGAGGCCCGCGTACCGCAAAACAAAACAAAACAAAACAAAATGAACGATCTCATCAGGTAGGATTTGCTGGGCATCTACAAGAGGTCCGGCGCTTTCACAGGCGTAATAGCCCCCAGTGGGATCTTTGGGACAACCTAGTGAGTGGTTTTCAGTTTGCCAGGTAGAGAACAAAGGCTTACAGAGTTACACACCTTGTCCAAGGTCCATCCCAGCCTTGGTGATGCATGCACATCGGGGGGCCTGTGCAAGAGAATTATGGGGGTGGGAGGTAAGGCCTGTGAAAGAACTGGGGGTGGGGGAGGAGACAGGATTGGACAGGGAGAGCCTTGGACTGTGATTGGAATCGGATTCAAGTCTCGGCCATCTCAACACGGGCACGCTCACCCCAAGATTATACTCAGACCCTGGGGCTGCCTGGGTGGCCTCAGCTGGATTGCCTGGAGGGGGCTGCAGCTGGAGGCTGTCAGCTGACTGTCGTCTTGCAGCCAAAAGGCTTCAGGTGGTGCACACCTACCTCCACGGCGGCCACGGAGCCCATCGTGTGTGAAAGGCTGTGTTCGGAGATGTGAGGTGTGTTCTTCGGCCTGCAGTGTGGCTGGGGTCATCTGTGCCTCTGCTTTTCCCGCTGTATCAGCATGGGGGGCGCTGAGATGCTGGGCTGTTCGAATTGGCCCCGAGGCAGACTCCCAGGGTGCCTCTTCCTGACCTTTGGGAAGTCTCAGGTGAGGGACGGAGGAGGAAGAGAGCTCCCACCTTACCCTGAGCCGTTGAGTCGCCGACAAGCACTTGGCTGGAGGGAGCTGCCAGACCTCAACCCTGGTACCTTGTGAACTGCAAAGCCTCAAGCCACGTGGATTTGGCGACCAACCAAAGCAAAGTGTTTGAGCATCACTTAGGAAGTGCAAGTGAATCCAAGATTGGGAAAAATCCGGTCTTTGAAACCACAGGCTCACTTGGTCCCCAGTGTCTGCTTTTTTGGGAGAACAAAAAGGACTTGTGTTGTGAGTTTAAATTTGCAGCAGTAGGAATACACTGACAGGGCGCTTAGCCCGTATTAACTCACTTAATGTTCTCTGCAATTGCCTCGGCTGGTTATCATTGTAGCCCCATTCGTGAAGGGGAAAACTGAGGCACAGAGACGGTGTTTGCCCAAGTCACATGGTGACACAGTGGTTGAGCTGGGGCCTGCACCTTTGCCTCTCAAGAAGTCAAGAGTCTGAGTTTGGAGCTTCAAGGCACCCAAGCATCTGTGTCATGAGATCCTGTCTTACTTTCTTGGAAAAGTTATGGAATCACAGTCGTGGTTGCCTCCCTGTGACACCCTTTGCAGATGCTTATTCAGGACCCACTGGATACCTGTGCAGAGATCCTGGGGTTCTGCTTTCCGGAGATGCTTGATCACTCAGTAAACAGGGCCCACTGATTCCGCCAGGGACGTTTGTAGGTCCTGCTGTCATGCTAAGTCTCTATAAGACAGAAGTGTCCTAAGAAAGATGGAACATTCTGGACTATTCCGTGTGTGCATCCTAACTTCCCTGGGCTGCTTTTGTTACCATCCCTCCACCTGCTCCATTGAGCCCTCGGGGCTCCCACGGCTTATTTAAGAAGCTCTGTTTGGAGAGTAGTTGGGAAAGGACCCCATGGCAGCCCGTGTTTAGGATTTACCCCTGGGTTTGTTAAAGAAACCCACACAGAGTCAGAATTTCTGTACAGGCGGCCAACAATATGAGAGCAAATCTGAGCATTAAAAAAGCATGGAACGAATTTCCATCATCTCAGCTCATCCCTTGGTGTGTTGAAGCCCAGGTGACCTCTCCCACCCATTCTGGACTGTTTAGTGTTAAAATGCTGCAACGTGCACAGATGCCAGAGCAAAGCCGGCAGTGTGTGGGGGACACCCCAAGGGCAGCACTGCACAGGGTCCTGGCACCTCTTCTCCATCAGGCTGGGTCCTGGCGTGGATGTTCCAGACGCAGGGGAGTGGGGTTCTACCTGGCTCTGCCTTCATTGTGGCCCCTGGTTCCCCAGCAACAACCAAATCCGTGGTCTGTGCCATAATAGGGGGGCCGCGTGACTTCACCCCCATTTAGGAGCTGTGTGTTCTTGGCAAGTTACTTCAGCTGTTTGAGCCTCATTCCCTCCTCTATAAAAGAGGAATAATGAGACTTTGTCGCTCATCACATTGTGGGGGAGATTAAATGAGATGATGTCTGCAAAGTCTGGAATATAACACGTGGAACATAGTAAACCCTGGGTAAATATGAATAGCTATTTCTATTGCTACTTTGATCTGACATTTGAAGCTAATGGTCTTCATCCTGCCTTTAGATGCTAATAGTTTGCTTTCAGTACATTTGTTGATCCATTTATTTATCAAAATTTGAGTGTCAGCACTCAATACAGAAATGAATGACAGAGTCTTGCATAAGACACTGTTATGTGTGGTCTCTAAAATTTTGGTCATGCTCTACATAAATCTGCATTTTTGTGTATTCATTTGTATGTCTACTTCCAAAAGGATCTGAGATGGCTGCTTTAATCGGAGACCTGTGGGATTGTAAACCCTAGAGTTTTTAAAATCTTTTTAAAAATTGAAGTATAATTGATTTACAATATAAGTTTCAGATGTACAACATAATAGTTCAAAATTTTTATAGATTATATTCCTTTTAAATTTATTATAAAATATTGACTATATTCCCTGTGCTGTACAATACATGCTTGTAGCTTATTTTATACGTAATAGTTTGTATCTCTTAATTCCCTTCCTCTGTCCTGCCCCCTCTTCCCTCTCCCCACTGTTAACCACTAGTTTGTTCTCTATATCTGTGAGTCTGCTTCTTTTTTGTTATCTTCACTAGTTTGTTGCATTTTTAGATTCCACATATAAGTGATAACATACTGTATTTATCTTTCTCTCTCTGACTTATTTCACTAAGAATAACACCATCCAGGTTCATCCATTGAAATTTTGCCATTTGCATTCTTTTTTATGGCCGAGTAATGTTACATTGTATATATACCACATTTTCTTTATCCATTCATCTGTTGATGGATACTTAGGTTGCTTCCATATCTTGGCAATTGTAAATAATACTGCTGTGAACATTGGGATACATGTATCTTTTTGAATTAGTGTGTTTTTTTTTTTTTTCTAGGAATGGAATTGCTTGGTCATATGGTAGTTCTATTTTTAGTTTTTTAAGGAACCTCCCTACTGTTCCCCATAGTGGCTGCACCAGTTTATTCAATATAGTCCCACCAACAGTGTAGGAGGGTTCCCTTTTCTCTACAGCCTCGCCAACATTTGTTATCTGTGGTCTTTTTGATGATGGCCATTCTGACAGGTGTGAGGTAAATCCGAGCATTTTGCATGCCTCTTCCTTTTCTCAGCTAGCAAGCGGGAGGTCACTTCTTTTCTGGCGAGCTCTGGCTCTCATCCCAGGCTTCAGGTAAGTCTGGGAGGTAGGTCCACACTTCCAAGGTGCTGGTGAGAATTCTACCAAAAAAAAAAAAGTAAATGTGAAAGTATTGACCTGTTTTTCTTGGAGAAGAAAACTTTCACGAGAAACCAACAGGAAGATTTCAAGACTCAGGTCTCCAGAGCTCTGCAGCTTGCTCTGCCTCTTGAATTTTAATGTTTACTTGATGCTCTCAGGTGGGGAAGGAAAACCTCGGCTCTTTGCCATGTTTCCTTCTCCGGGTACCTCTACCAGGACCTGAGCCCCTGGATGGGGCAGCGGCCTCTGAGGACCCTTTACTCCCATCCAGGGTGGCCAGGGGGGCTAATTTCTCTCCGAGGTGGGACCCTCCCCGTGACTCTGTTCTTTCCCGGTTGGTCGTGGAATTTTACCTATTTCCTTCTCTGGGGAGTGAAGGATTTGGCATGGTAAGGTGGCTTTCCTGGCACTGGCTCTCCCACTGTTCAAGTCTTGGCTGTGTTTTGCCCAGTAAGGGATGTGGAGTGATACCTGGGGTTTCCCTGAGGTGTGGTGGACACACAGTGATTGAATTCCACTCCTGTAACTAAAACGTGGGTCCCCAGGGAAGTTTTGGTTTGGGGATGCCTGAAAGCAAACCTAATGGCTTTAAGGTTTTTAATCCCCAGTTGCTGTCCTCAATCTGGCTGTAATTTCGCCCTGCAGAATCACTGCTGTGGTATTTGTGGGAAGGGAGGGAGCCCTTGGGACGATGTCAGTTCCGAGCCTCCCCCAGGGAGGTAGCTGTGGTTCAGCCCTTTTCTGCCACCTGCTCCCAGGGGAATTGACCGGTGGTTTGCTCTCAGGAGGTGAGGGACGGGTTCAGAGTAGGATGGGAGGCTGGACTGGAGCCTTGGTAACCTGCTTCCCCACACACAGGGCAACCAAGGAAGTGGCTCTGTTGGAAATATGGAGTGCACTTAAACTGCCACAATAGGAGGGAAGGACTTCCCTGGTGGTCCAGTGGTAAAGAATCTGCCTTCCAATACAGGGGACGCAGGTTCGATCCCTGGTCATGGAACCAAGATCCCACATGCCGTGGGGCAACTAAGCCCGTGAGCCACAACTACTGAGCGCGCACACCTCAACTAGAGCCCACGTGCCGCAAACGACAGAGCCCACGCGCTCTGGAACCCACGTGCCACAACGACAGAGCCCATGTGCCCTGGAGCCTGCGCGCCACAACTAGAGAGGGAAAATCCACACGCCTCCACTAGAGAGAAGCCTGTGCGCCACAACGAAGAGCCTGCGCACCGCAACTAAGACCTGATGCAGCCATAAATCAGTAAATAAATGTGGGAGTTCGGGGGGACTGGAAGGAACACGCCCTTGGACATGGACACCCTGGGTTCAAATCCCAGCCACTTATCAGCAATGTGACCCACCATTTCTGAGTAAAGTGCACACTAGAAGCTGCCTGACAGGATTGCCTAGAGCAGGAAATCAGACAACCCATGAGCATAACTGGGGCTGGCAGATGAATGGATGGGCCTACATTTCCAAATAGGTGCGTGAACTGCACATTAAGAGAGGCGGCACCTCATTATAGTTTTGATTGGCATTTCTCTAATAATTAGTGATGTTGAGCATCTCTTCATGTGTCTATTGGCCGTCTGTATGTCTTCTTTGGAGATATGTCTATTTAGGTCTTTTCCCATTTTTTGATTGGGTTGTTTGTTTTGTTGTTGAGTTGTATGAGCTGTTTGTATAGTTTGGAAATTAAGCCCTTGGTTGCATCATTTGCAAATGTTTTCTGCCCCTCTATAGGTTATCTTTTTGTTCTGTTTATGGTTTCCTTTGCTATGCAAAAGCTTATAAATTTTATTAGGTCCCATTTGTTTATTTTTTGCTTTTATTTCTATTGCCTTGGGAGACTGACCTAAGAAAACAGTGGTATGTTTTATATCAGAGAATATTTTGCCTATGTTCTCTTCTAAACAACAAGGTCCTATTGTATAGCACAGGGAACTATATTCAATATCTTGTGACAAACCATAATGGAAAAGAAAATGAAAAAGAATACATATGTATAACTGAGTCACTTTGCTGAACAACATTTTCAATCAACTATACTTCAATAAAATACAAAGAGAGAGAGAGAGAGGCTAACCTCTGGGTAGCACCACGCCAACCATGTGAACGTTCTAGGAAAGCAAGAAGATGATCAAAATTCAGCCTGATGGGGAGGAGAAGGACCATCGTTCAGTTCCAACCCCCTGTCTGTCCTTTGGGGACAGAGCTTCCAATCTAAGTTCTAAGCTCAGGGCCACCTGCAGAGCATCGCATGCCTTTTTCAGACAGGGTCACATGTGTGAGTGGCTGGCACCAGAGAGGGTTCTCGATACCTGTTGGCTCCCTTTTCCTCCTTTCTGGCTGACGTGGGGTGGGCAGAGTAGGGGAGTGGGCCCTGCACCCCACTGCTGGGGTGTGTGCTGCACTTGGTGTCTCACCATGCTTTGTGGGCTCAGGCAAGTCCCATGACCTTGTGTGGCCACCTGCTTCTCCATCTGTAAAGTGGGGATAATATCAGTGCCTCCCGTAGGCTTGCTGTGAAGATGAAATGCACTTGTGCCCAGAGGGAGCCTAGCCCAGCATCTGCACACTCCAAGGGCCCATTACAGGCTGGTTGTCCTTGTAATTAGGAGCCCGAGTTCTGAGTTAAGGAGGAGGCTAAAATGTCTGGGAAGTTTGTGTGCATCTTTAACTGGGGATGGGATAGAGGAGAGCCTTGCTTCTCGGGGTCATCAGTTCATACGGGCCCCAGATGAACGTGATTATTTGTAATCAGCGTAGGTGGTTCTGTAACGCTTCTTGGATTATAAGTCACCTGGGGAGCTTGTTAAAATGCGCGTTCTGATTTAGCAGGCTGGGGAATGGAGCCTGAGATTCTACGTTCCCATCAGGCTCCCAGCTGTTTTCCATGCTGCTGGTCTGAGGACCACACTTGAAGTAGCAAGCAAAGGTCCGAAACAGCCTGATGATTTATCACTGGGAGCCTGTCGGTGGGGACACTCCTTCAGATGGTAACTGTACAGAAGAAAGAAACATCTTACTGTCATGTCAAGGGTGCCGGGAAAGATTCTGGGGGGACATTTGAAGTGGCTGGGATGTCTCTTTGTAACTCAGAACGAGAACAAAAGCGGATGGCATCTTTTCAGTGGCATGCCCTGAACTCTGGGCCATTGCCCTCTCTCTTGGGATCAGCCTGGCGAATAGCCAGCTGAATTAACTTCAGAAGAGGCAAGCTCATCGGCTGGCCTGTAGAGCAGTCTTGCTGGCCGGCCGCCTAGGTAAAGAGCAGCATCAGGCTGCGGAGGAAAAGCCACAATGTTCTGTGAACACAGAGATACGGGCTCGCCCTCCAGCGAGCCACCCCTGTGAATGTCGTGCACACAAGCGCACACACGCCCCCTTATCTCTTGCTTCATTTCTTGTTAGATTTGTGGGAAGAAACCTCCTCTGAGCAGCTGATGAAGAGTTTGAACCAGATGGTTGTTATCAGTGCTTGATCAGCCCTGGTTGTTAGAATCATTGAGTACCTTGGGCTCGGAAGGAAAACATAATTCAGCAGGTCCCTTCTCTGACTTTCGATTTTGAAATAAATTTCTGTTTCTCTGTCTCAGCTCTCGGCTGGGAAAAGCAGTGCTGGGATTTAAGCTCTCCAGGGTCCTTCCTGCTTGGAGACCTGTGTATCTGTATTGAGAAGTCTGGGGCAGCGGCAGTCTGTGGAAGGTCCGGGGTTCCAATGCCACTGTGGGGGACATAATAGGGAAACAGGCCATTGTTTCTTGCAGCCATTTCCCTTGCTTTGTACATGACGAATTCTCCCCCTTGTTTAGTTCTTGTGATTTTTTTTTTTTTTTTTTTTAACAGCATGGGTTGCAATCGACGTTTATTTGCTGTGCTGATATAAATTCGGAGTTGGTGGGAATTTCTGGACCCAGGTCTGTCCCATGGGGGTTTTCTAGTGGAGGGGGTATTTTATGTTCCACAGCTCCTATGGCCTGCCATGTCGAAAGGCGGTGGGTGTTACAGTGTAGAGATGGCAAGCTCCTGATGCCTCTTACCTGTGTAAACACAGCCAGCATTAGAGAGCCACCCTTGGCCGAGCCCCGGGGGCTCTGGAGCTCAGCCCCAGAAGCCGGGGGGGGGGGGGGGGGGCGGGGCGGGAATTGATCCCTTCATGGGGCTTTCTCCT
>NC_041231.1:52232408-52233162 GCF_002837175.3 Physeter macrocephalus | reverse complement strand
GGGGGCCCTGGAGCCCAGCCCCAGAGGCCGGGGGGGGGGGGGGGGGCGGGAATTGATCCCTTCATGTGGCTTTCTCCTCCCTGGAGTTTCATTTGGTGTGTCGTCCTGTATTTGAGTGAGAGCAGTCTTAGGCCGGCCAAGCTGCCCTCATGTGGTTGATGGAAGCAGTGTGGTCTGTGGGGAAGGTGCTTGCTAGGAATTCCAAAGGTGATGGGTTCCAGCCCCCCTTCTGCTTGGGGGTCCCGCAGCTGTGGCCCATCGTGGCGAGGCAGAGGCTGGGAGCTGCCCAGGTAGCACTGGCGGGTTGCGGATCCTGGACTGTTACTGAGCAGCAGCAGGCAGCTTGGGGGGTGCCCTCACTGTTGGGGGCCTGGCTCCTCTCACCCCTCAGCGTGGTATGATTTGATTCCTCATAGGATCGGATCCAGACTCTCTGAGACTGACCTGGAAAGAAAGCTTTCCACTAAGGAGACCCTTCCTAGCCTGGGGGTTGAAGGATTGGGCTTCGGGACCCACGTGCCTCCTTGTGAACCTGACACCATGTCTCTGAGCCAGATTAGGGTGGTGTCCCTTGTGGGATCTGCCAGCCTTTGCTGAAGGCCCGTCTGAGGGTCTCAGCCCTCTGTTTTCTTTTTTTTTTTTTTTTTTTTGCGGTACGCGGGCCCCTCCCTGCCGTGGCCTCTCCCGTTGCGGAGCACAGGCTCCGGACGCGCAGGCTCAGCGGCCGCGGCTCACGGGCCCAGCCGCTCCGCGG
>NC_041231.1:52208618-52232305 GCF_002837175.3 Physeter macrocephalus | reverse complement strand
GCCGCTCCGCGGCACGTGGGATCCTCCCGGACCGGGGCACGAACCCGCGTCCCCTGCATCGGCAGGCGGACTCTCAACCACTGCGCCACCAGGGAAGCCCCCAGCCCTCTGTTTTCTGATCTGGAGATCTCCACCCCTTCGCTCAGCCGGAGCGTCGGAGGGGAGCAGCATCATTCTGAGACCAGGGTCGGGGTGAACGTTTGAGATCCCAAGATGAAGGTGGCTTTTAGGACAGAGTGGGGGGAGCCTTTGTCAGCTTTCTACAGCCTCAGGGAGGCTGTTTAAGGTCCTTCTAACCTGTGCTTTTAGACACCTTTTCCAGAGATGCATGACGGAGAATGCTTTCCATTCCAAGGCCAGTGGGAAATGATCTATTTCATAACATGCCCGATACCCTTGGGAGGGAATCGCATCTCCCTTCCTGGCTGCTTGAGATACGGGGCAGCTCACGTTCCAGTTGAGCAGTGGCTTGGCACTGTCTACTCTTTGAACATCAGCATGGGTTTTGTTTAAAGTTTCGTTGTACAGGTCCTTGTAGCTCAGCACCAACCATTCCTGACTGGGGGTAGTTAGTATTCTTTGCTACAGCTCTTCGGTTGACTGCTTTCCAGAAACAATGCACGAAACTGTAGGTCAGAATTGTTTTTGTAACATCTGGAGGGGAATGTGTGCCATTCCCCCATGTTCTGTACCCAAATGTGTGTCTCTGTCATCTTGGCGTGTCTTGCTCTTTTCCTCCAGTGGGCAACGGCCCTGCTGGGGACGGCTCATCCCCAGGGCAGCTTTTCAGTTCAAGATGAAAGATGCACAACCACGTTCTTGCCCTGTTGTAGCCAAACTCTTCTATCTCCGGTTTGCTTTGGGCTAGAGGACGCAGGTTATAATCCCACATTGCTGCTACTTCTTTCCTGTCACCCCTAAATGTACACGTTGTGTGTGGCAGGGAGGGGCAAGAGGGGGACATGGGACCAAAGGCATTTCTAAATTTCTTTTTTATTTATTCACTAAAGTTTTTAAAAAGTTGAAGTGTAACCCATCCAGAAAAGTGCCCATTGACATATCTACAATTGAATAAAGTTTCACAAATTTGTCTAAACACCACTCAGTTTGAAAAAGAGAACATTTTAAGCACCTCCCTCTAGGAGCCCTTCCTCCTGGTTACAACCCTCTTCCATTTCCCGAGGTAGCCAACCTTTAACACAACCGTTAAATTTCACCTGCTTTTGAACATCGGATAAGTGGAAGCAGGCAGTGAGTACACTACTGTCCCCAATGTCTTTTGCTCAGTGTTGGTGAGTTTCATCCAAGAGGTTGCGGTTGACTGTTCATTGATTTTCATTGCTGCATAGAATTCTATTTCTACACCACAATTTATTTATGCATTCTAGCATTGATGGATCTTTGTGTTTCTTCTAGTTTGGGGCCGTTACACACCCAGCTGTGAACATTTTGTGCATGTCTCCTGTAGACATATGTGCGTTTCTGCTGGGTATGTTCCTAGATATGAGATTGCTGGGTCAGAAAGTAGGCACTGTTTTAGCTTTCTTAGGAGTTGTTGAATCACGTTTCCAAAGTGGTCGTGATGGTTTACACTCCCCACAGCAGGCTGTGAGGGACCCGGGTGCTCCATATCCTTGTCAGCACTTGGCGTTTTCAGTCCTTTTGGTTTTAGCCTTCTAGGTGGCGTGAAGTGGTACCTCATTTGGATTTCTCTGATAACTAATAGAGTTGAGCACCTTTTCATATGTTTATTAGCCATTTATCTTTCTTCATCAAGGATCTGTTCAGGTCTTTGGTCTGTTATTCTATTGGTTTGTCTGTATTTTTGTTATTGATCTGTGGGAGTTCTTTATACATTCTGGATAGGAACTGTTTGGTGGTGGTATGTATTCCCAACCAAACTCAGATTTTTTTCCAGGCATGTTAAAATCATAACAGGTTCACTGTAGGAGTCCCTCCCCTCTGCCCCCACCCCCCTCCAGCACTGTGTAATGCTGGGGTATGATCTCCCAGGGAGCGTTCAGACAACACACCCATGGCTGGGTGAGGATTTAGCCATTGGCTGCCCTTTCTTAGTACCGGCTTGTGACCGAATGCCCTTTCTTCTTGATGTGCAGGGTCCTTGTGGGTGCACCAAAGGCAGATTCCAAGTACAGCACTTCAGTGAAGTCCCCTGGGGCTGTGTTTAAGTGCCGCGTCCACACCAACCCTGACCGGAGATGCACCGAACTGGACATGGCTCGAGGTGGGTGGATTTTCACTGCCAAGATGGGAATGGGTATCACACCCTCACACTTTCCTCTTTTTCTTCCTGATTATTCATCCATTTTTCCTTCCTTCTTTCCACCCATCCACCCGCCACATATTGAGTACCTGTTACTTCGTAAGCACTGGGATACACCAAAGATCCTACTATCCTGGGCCTTATAAATTAGTAGGCAAAAGAGATATTAAACAAATAATTGAGTGTGAGAAGATCAGAGCAGAGGTGAGTATTTGATCTGATCTAGATTGGAGGGTCTGGGACGGTGACTTTTACAATGACTGGAAAGATGCACAGCAGTGAGCCGGGCAGGTACAGGAGGCAGAACCTCCAAGTGGAGGAAAGTTTGTGCCTTTTTAAAATTCAGAGCAAGCACAGCATCACTGGAGTGGTGAGCAGGGGAGCGTGAAAGCAGAGGAGGTTGGTGAGGTGGGCTGGGGCTGGACCACACAGGGCCCAACAGGCTGGGGTAAGGTGTTGGGATCCTATCCTACGTGCAAGGTGGGAGGCCATTAAAAGCAATGTTAGGTTTTATGTTTTAAGTAGGAAAAGAGATGACTGAGGGATGTTTTTAAAAGCCCGCTTGGTCTGCTGGAAAATATATCATCTTTGGAGTCAGATCTGCCTGGGTTCAGAGCCCAGCTCTGCCAGTTACTCACTGGGACTGACTGGGAATGTTCCAGAGCCTCTTTGGCCTCAGTTGCCTCACCTGTAAAAATCAGAAGGAAGATAGCTAGCTCATAAGGATTACCTTGAGAAGATTGATGAGATAATAGAGATTAATACACAGAACTGTGCTTGGCACATAGTAGGTTTTCAATAAGTAAGAGCTATATTTTATTGTACTCATCAATTCAAGACCTCACTTTCTCCAAAGTCCTTTCCCCTCAAGATCTTCTAACTATTATTTTTTTTAAATGAAGAATTGTCAGGATTTTCTTTAGTAGAAATAGGGGAGGTGTCCATGGTGTCTACGACTGGTTTGTGGGCTGTTTGTTACTGGTATATAATAAATAAGGAGCTTACTTCGTAATATAAATCAATGTACTGCTTCCTTCCTTGAGAAAGTCTTGCTCTGAAAAAAAATTGACTGAATTAAACAACATACGTGGTGGTGGAGTCAACGTACATCTTGTTACAAGTTCCTTATTTACGGGCTGGTAATGTAATAGGGGCGGGGCAGCCGCGCGGCCGTTACCGCGAGACCCTCAGGGCGAGATCCAGAGCTCAGCAGGTTTGAGGTCCCACTCCGCCCGGTCAGCAGGGAAGCGGCCCTCGCGGCGGAGAGTGTGGAGTCCGGGGGATCGCGGCCTTCTCCCCGGGGCCCTCCAGGCCCTTCGGCCTCCGCCGGCGGGTGAGCTGGGGGCCTGGGGACAGGCCGAGGGCTGTGTCCTGCAGGGCTCCAGAGCCCTTGTCACTGGGCCCCGGCCTTGAGGCAGCGGCGAACCTCTCCCCCATGCCCACCTCCGCAACCTAATGGCGGCAGCGGTCACCCTGGGTCGCAGTCCACGGGACCTGGCCCCCAGCTGGGCGGCCTAAGGAGCCTGAGGGCCGCTGGGTCCTGGGCGCCTGGCTCCCTCACTGATGACGGCTGGGCGGGGTCTGGGGACCTGGCCCTGAGGGCGCCACCAGCTGAGATCTGCCTCCTCAGCCGGGCTGAGCACTGGCTGGAGGACCGGGGCTGGGTGCTGGACCAGCGCTCGCGGGCAGGGTGACCGGCCTGCGCAGGGACCCCTCCTCTTAACGAGGCCTGGACCTCGGAGGGCGAAAGTTGAGCCTTGGGACCTTGCCCCTTCTTGTCAGAACAGAGACTAACATTTGTTTGGTGGACGTTTACAGGAACATCGTGACCCGACCTCAGGAGCAAAGGATCTGACACCAAGAAGCTTCCAACAACTAACCCCGCCCCTCCCTCACCTTTCCTGTAAAAGGGCTTTGCTGAAAGCTTTCAGGGAGTTTGGAGTTTTCTAAGCCTTGAGCCACCTGTCACCTTGCAGGGCACTGCAGTAAACCTTTCTCTGTTCCCAATTCCGACTTTCGTATTGTTTGGCCTCACTGTGCATCGGGCACAGGGTCCTGCGTTCGGTAACAGTAACAAACACTTGGCTTGTAGACTGCCCTTTGGAAAACAGACAGCAGAACAGCATTCTTCAGTCCAAGCATGGCTTTTCTCTTTCCTCCAGGGAAGAATCGGGGCATGCCCTGTGGAAAGACCTGCCGGGAAGACAGAGATGATGAGTGGATGGGGGTGAGCCTGGCCCGGCAGCCCAAGGCTGATGGCCGCGTGCTGGTAAGGCCTCCTTGGGGAGCCATGGGGAGAGGGTGGCACCCTGGAAATGAATGACCTTGACCCCTTAAGAAAGCTGGATGGCATGGCAATAAGGGCATGGCTCTTTGAGATTGCCTCTTCTGGACTACTACTTGGACAAATGATTAATCTTTTTACTTTCTTCGTCTGTCAAATGTTAACAATGTCTGTCCAGGGTGCTGAGGTGTGGCTATTGAAAAATGTCAAATGAAATGTAGGTGAAAAGTACTTTGCAAATCTCGTTCATTACGTAAGCATTTTCTTGTGGGTATCTTTTTAAATTGAGGTGTAACCTACATAAAACGCACAGATCTTAAGATTACAGTTTGGGTTTTGACATTTGTACACACTTGTGTGACCACCCCACCCATCAAGATATAGAATATTTCTGTTGTCCCCAAAAGTTCTCTTATGTTTCTTACTAGTCAGCTACTCCCGCTTCAAGGCAACCACTGTTATGATGTGTATTACTGTGGGTTACTTCTGCTTTTTCCAGAACTTCATATAAATGGAATCCTACAGTGTGTGTTCTTATGTGTAAGGCTTTTTTTCACTCAAAAGAATACTTTTGAGATTAATCCATATTGTGCGTATCAGTACTTCATTCCTACTTCTTCCTACACGGTATAATATTTTATGAAATACATATATGTTGTTTTAAAATAGGCATTTATTTCCCTCCCAAAGTGCATATGATATATTCTGATCCATTAGGTGCTTTGAGGGAGATGCAAGGAAAAAGATGTCTTTGCCCTTGAGACTTGCGATATGCTGGGACTGCCCAATAAAGCAGTCATTATTTAAATTTATCAGAATTAGATAAAAAATTCAGTTTAGTCACTCTAGTCACATTTGAAGTGCTCAGTAGTCACAGTTGTCTGCTGGCTGCTGTGTCGGCTGGCACAGAGGAAACATTTCCATCATAGTAGAGCGTTTTATTGGCCTCAACAAAATCTCTCACTGACCCAGAGGTCTTGTTTTGTCCATTTTTGTCTTTTACAGTTTTCTCTTGAGGAGTAACACTAAAGTTCTTAACATGCACAATTTGAGTGAGGAGCTGGATGGATGTTTTCATGTGTATGTACTCATGTATCTGACTTCATAGGCCTTTTCTTGGAAGCTGTATAAAGATTTTTGTTGTAAAAGCATGAGATCAAGATGGGAAAATAATACTAGCTGCTGTTTATGGAGGGCTTCCTCTGGGCCACAGGCTATAAAGCTGAGGGTTTCACATATATTTAATCCCTGGGGGAAACAGGTTTTCCTTAAGGATCTAGGCAAAGTGTTTCTGACCCCTCCTGGAGGAGTCCATTTTGTGTTAGACTTCTCTGTGCGGGGTTGTTGGTCTGAATTTCACCTGCCTTGTCAGCACAAACTAAGCCTCTTGCCGTCGGGCCCCTTTGGGGAGGGAGGAAGCAGCTGGATGCTGTTGCAGCGTCAGAGGGCCTCCCTACTGGACAGCATAGGTCCTGTGGAGGCCCCCATCCCAAAGTTTGCCTTGGTTTCCAGCCCTTTAATCACTGTCACCTGCTGCCCTGGACCCTCTCCAACCTCTGCCTTCCCCCAGACACGGTGGCCTGACCCTGACTGCGTGAGCAGGCCCCAGGAGGCTTGTCTACCATCCTATGGGAAGGAGGGGAAGAAGCTGATCCATCTATAAACCAGAGTGGCCCTGAGGTCAATATTAAGAACAAAGGAGGTGGTGGCCTGGTGACAGCAAAATACGTAGGGTTCCTGAGAGCCTTGAACCTAGATCCAGTGGTTACTCCCATGAAACATGTCCCCTCCCCATGGAAGGATGACCTCCACGTGGCTGAGAGCATATTTCCAGAGGATTCTGCATTTTTGCAAATGAGTATCAGGAGGGGGCCATCTCTGTGGACATGAAGAGCAATGAGGATCACGGGGACAGTTGAGCCAAAGAAGGCAGAGCTGGAGGGTTTGTGCCAATGGTGCTGTGATTATCCTGTTCTAATTCATTGCATGCAAAGCTAATTTTCTCATCTTTTACACAGTTACTGCATCATCTATTTAATAAGCCACTCTGGGGTGGGGTGGGGAAGGATGGGCATCCAGCAGCATCTGCTTTCCTCATGGCTTTTTAATATTGTGGTCAAAAACAACATGAAATTTACCATCGTATCCATTGTTACATGTATAGTATAGTAGTGTTAACTATATATACATCATTGTAGAGCAGACTTCTAGAACTTTTTCATCTTGCAAAACAAACTCTAAACTCATCGAACAATAACTCGTCCTCTCCCCCTTCCCCCCAACTTCCTTTCCTTAAGAGTTTGGCAACTACATACTGCATGATTCCATTTGTATGAGGCATTTGTCTTTTGTGTGTGTGTGTGTGTGTGAGTTAAAATTTTTTACTTTAAAATATTGCATACATCCTTTTGCTTTTTCACTTAATGTTACATTTTTATTTATTTTAAAATTTTTAATAAATTTATTTATTTTATTTATTTATTTTTGGCTCTGTTGGGTCTTCGTTGCTGCGCGCGGGCTTTCTCTAGTTGTGGCGAGCGGGGGCTGCTCTTCGTGGCAGTGCACGGGCTTCTTAAGTGGCTTCTCTTGTTGCGGAGCACGGGCTCTAGGCGCGTGGGCTTCAGTAGTGGTGGCACGTGGGCTCAGTAGTGTGGCTCGCGGGCTCTAGAGTGCAGGCTCAGTAGTTGTGGCACATGGGCTTAGTTGCTCCACGGCATGTGGGATCTTCTGGGACCAGGGCTCGAACCCGTGTCCCCTGCATTGGCAGGCGGATTCTTAACCACTGCACCACCAGGGAAGCCCCGATGTTACATTTTAAAAGTTTTGTCAATGTGGTTAATATTCTCTATAGTAGTCTGGTTTTTTTTTTTTTTGGTGACTGGCTGATTTCACTTGGCATAGTGTCCTCAAGTTTCATCCATATTGTAGCATAGGACAGGATTTCCTTAATTTTTTTTTTTTTTTTTGTGGTATGCGGGGCCCCCTCTGATGTCGGCCTCTCCCGTTGCGGAGCACAGGCTCCCGCTCCGCGGCATGCGGGATCCTCCCAGACCGGGGCGCGAACCCGGTTCCCCTGCATCGGCAGGCGGACGCGCAACCACTGCGCCACCAGGGAAGCCCGCGGATTTCCTTAATTTTTAAGGATCAATAATATTTCACTGTACGCATGTACTACATTTTCTTTATCCATTCATCCATTGATGGATATTTGGGTTGCTTCTACGTCTTCTTTTTTTTTTTTTTTTTTTTTTGGCCATGCCGCTCAACATGCAGGATCTTAGTTCCCTGACCAGGGATTGAACCTGGGCCCCCTGCAGTGGAAGGGAAGAGTTCCAACCACTGGACCGCCAGGGAAGTCCTGCTTCCACATGTTGGCTATTGTCACTAATGCTCCTATGAACATGGGTGTGCAAATCTCTCTTCAAGATCCTGTTTTCAGTTCTTTTGTATGTAAACCCAGAAGTGGGATTGCTAAATCCTATGGTAATTCTATTTTTAATTTTTTGAGGAACCTCTATATGGTTTTCCACAGTAGCTGTACCATTTTACATCCCCACCAACAGTGCACAAGAGGAGGGTTCCAATTTCTCCATGTCCTTGTCAACACTTTTTTTTATGGTGGCCCTCTTGATGGGTATGAGATTGTATCTCATTGTGATTTGTATTGCCCTAATGATTAGCGATGTTGAGCATCTTTTCATGTGCTGGTTGGCCATTTGTATGTCTTCTTTGGAGAAATGTCCAAGTTCTTCGCTTATTTTTAAATTGGATTTTTTTTTTTGTTGAGTTGTTCTCGTGGCTTTTTGTACGTGTGCCATCTTGCCAGGAAACGTCTGTCCCCAGTCCCCTCTGTCCTCCCTGGTTTAGACTCTGCCACCTCCATGAAGCCTGTCGTCAGTGATGGTGCTGTCTAGAACAAGCTTGGCATCTTTTGTGTCATTAGGAACTCAGCATTATGTTGTTACCTTAGGTGCATGACTTATTTTGTGTATATGTCCTTTTTAATGGAAATCACTTGGGTATAGAGACCAAATCTTTTACCCTTTTAACTCTCAGCACATGGAGAAGGTCTCTCTAAGGAGTGGGTCTGAAAGTGTGTTTGAATAATGTAGGGGCTGAGCGTCAATGTTAAAACAATTAGAAACCAAATAAGTTGCCATCTCTTCCTGGTGGCTGATTCTAAGCAGTTGATGGAAGCTTGAGGCAAAGGCTGTAAGTTGCCCTTAGGAAATGACAGGTGACAGCAGGGTACAAGGAGTGGCCACCTAGTCCATATTCATGTTTTAGAGGCTTCATATCCATTTGCTTTATCTTTTTCTTTTTTTTTTTTTTTTTTGTGGTACGCGGGCCTCCCACCGCTGCGGCCTCTCCCGTTGCGGAGCACAGGCTCCGGACGCACAGGCTCAGCGGCCATGGCTCACGGGCCCAGCCGCTCCGCGGCATGCGGGATCCTCCCGGACCGGGGCACGAACCCGCGTCCCCCGCATCGGCAGGCGGACTCTCAACCACTGCGCCACCAGGGAAGCCCTGCTTTTTCTTTAATGTCTTATTTCTACCTGTCAAAGCTTTCTGGGAGGCAGGTATTTATTTTAAAATTAAGAACAGGAAGATATGTGTTATTCAAATATGTTTTGAGAACTCGGGAGGTGCCCGGGGGTGTGGGCATGACACCTGTATCCCCAAGGAGCATAATATTGGATTCCAAGGTTGGGCTTGAAGAGGGAGAGGTGGGATGGCTTTTTTTGAAAATGGCATCTGGTGCTGATTTCAAAGTAAAGAACAGATAGAGAGTTTGAAAGCTGTGACAGGGAGTCAAGAATCTCGATGACACATGGCATTTTCTGGCCCCATGGACCGGCAGCCAGCTCTGGCAAGACCCAGGACGTTGGGCTGGTCTGGCAGGCTGCCCTTGGCTCAGTACCTACCAGTCTCGGATCCACACACGTTGTGGTTCCTTCCATTGCCCCAGGGAACAAATGATACCTGGAGTGGACACAGCATTGGGACTAGAGGCAAGCCCCTTCCCTTCCCGCGCTCCCAGATGCAGATGACAGTTTAAGAAGTCGGGGGAAAAAATCACTTCTGGTAATAACCACCCAATAAACCCAGTACGGGCACTGAGTCATCTCTTGGACCTGGGAGGGCAGCTCACAATGTTCAAGTCTGACATTTCTGCTTTTCAGCAGAGTCTGCAAGCCTCAGACAACAACTGAAGTCAGCATCTAGCTGACTTCTGGGAGGAAGCGGTGTTCACCAGCTCTATCTCTTGGCTGTTTCCTTTCCAAGCATCAGGGCAGTTGCTATCTATTCACCACTTCTCATCTGTCCATTTTTTCAAAGCCACAGGATACACTTTTGCATTTACTTCTGTTGTTTTGTTTCCTGATTTTTTTTTTGTACGTGAACTTCTTGTTGAGCTTTAACATCCATGCAGCAAAGTGCACAAATCATCTGTGTACATCTAGATGAGTTTTCAGTAGGTGAACATTTTCAGAATGAGTTTCCCAGAACCCTAGAAGTCACCTTCCCTGGACCTCCCAGGCCATACCCTCCTCCCTTGGAGGGGAAGCTTCTTTGGGGCGTGGAATCTGTGGCATCAGGGCCCTGATCCCCTCCATCCCCTGTTCTCAGTGGTCCAGGGCCTGGCCCAGCCTGTGCTGATGGACCCGAGGCATGGGAAAGCTCTAGCCATCTGTGCACGGCAAATGCATGTGTAAGAGGGTGAGGGGGGGCGGGGGGGTGGTGCAGCACGGTTGAGAGGGGAGACGTACATGCCGCTGTGGCTGAGCCATCGGAAAGGCCCAGTACCCACCACCCCCAGGAAGGACATGTGTTTCCATACAAGAAAGCGCTTTGAAATATACTCATCTCTTTATCCTTTTGGGAGGAAGAACAACACTTATAACCTGAAGTATGTAAGAGGCTAAGATTTGGGGTGGTCCGCCTAGAGGGGTGGGATAGGGAGTGTGGGAGGGAGACGCAAGAGGGAGGGGATATGGGGATATACATATATACATACGTGTAGCTGATTCACTTTGTTGTACAGCAGAAACTAACACAATAATGTAAAGCAATTATACTGCAATAAAATGTTAAAAGAAAAAAGATTTGGGGTGGTCCTAGACCCTCCCCCCTCTTTTGTTATAATTCTTCGGAATGCAAGTTGGAATAAGTCTTGCTGTTTCCAGAGGGTGCTCTCTTTCTCCTGTTGGTCTTGCCTGGTCTGCCCACACCCCCCGCCTCCCTCACAGCAGAACTCATTTGGAGAGATTGATGGAGATATTAATGCTTTGGAGACAGTCTCTAGGAATTTTTCTTAATGTAGGAGTCAGATTGACATGCGTGTATATATAAGGATAATTGGGACTAAACAAAGTCTTTTCTTTCTGTAATTTATGTTCAGAGACACTTTTCCTTGTTTTCTTACACGCAAACTGCCTTTGACACTTTGATCTCTGACCTCACAGAATGCATTAATTTTAGTTTAGTTTATTGTGAAATGCAATCTTTGGATCTCCTAGAAATTCCCCGAGATAACTTCTTAAATAGTTTATGGCACTTAAAAAAAAAACAATAGGGTTTACCTGGTGGTGCAGTGGTTAAGAATCCTCCTGCTAATGCAGGGGACACGGGTTCGAGCCCTGGTCGGGGAAGATCCCACATGCCGCAGAGCAACTAAGCCCGCGCGCCATAACTACTGAGCCTGCGCTCTAGAGCCCACGAGCCACAACTAGTGAAGCCCATCCGCCTAAAGCCGTGCTCCGCAACAAGAGAAGCCACCACAATGAGAAACCCGCACATCGCAACCCACACAGCCATCAATCAATCAATCAGTCAATAAGACAATAAGCTAGACATTAAATACAGAAAGTCCGACCTTATAAGAGTCAGCGTGCGTCATGGTAAACACCCGCCTCGGCCCTTTTTGGTCCCTCTAACCCAGAAATACAGTAAGACATGGTAAGCCCATGAGCTTTGCCAAATCCATAGACTAAAATATAACTAATGTACCAGCTAATTAGATGGTAAGTGATTCAAATTTGCAAACTATCAGAATTTGGTCAGAAATAAAATAAAATTAAAACACTTAGTGGAGTGGAGTGATGATCCACCGAGTGATACTGTTGTTTAGCTTCTTGCCTGATATCATTTCAGTCTATTGAGAAATGTGCTAGAAGCGCAGAATAGTACCACGCGGGGAGGAATGAAGGTGGTTTGCAGTATAAGGAACAATGAGATGAACATCATAGGGTAGGAGGCAGAGTGTGGGCAAGCTGAGGTTTCTCGCCGCTCTGAGCGTCCTCATTTTCCCGTGGACAGAGAGCAGCCTTGTCAAGGGCCCTTGGGCAGTTTGCTTGGAGGGATGAAGACCAGAGAGGCTGGCAGGCAGTGAATTTCTTTGTAGAGTGACCTCAGGGATAGCCAGGCCCTGGAGAGCTCCCCCACCGTCCAGGGCCTGGACATCCTGTTCGACCCCAGAGAGGTCATTTCGGGGGTCCTGAGACCTGTGGAGAGGTTCTAAGGGCAATAGCTACCCGACCTGCCTCAAAGGGTGGGTTTTGATGGCTTCTCAGGTGGACATTGGGAGTCATAAGTTGGAAATGTTTTCTTCGAAGACAAGGAGGACTCTGAAATGTGGGTTCCTGTGTTGTTTGCAGCACTTACCAGCTCTGGAACTTAAGCAAAGCACTCTCTGATACCCAGGGTTCCTGTACAGAAAATGGAATTCTAAGACACCTCCCCACCTTCCAGGGTTACAGAAGCGGTCAGATGTGGACCATGTAAATGCTGAATGTTACAGCCTGCAAACTCAGTGTGTTTGATGCAAACAAAGACGTGAAACACGTTGATTATTTTAAAATTCAGTATTTTAAGAAAATGCGTCTTTTGGCCAGAGTGAAGCAACCTGATAACAGAAGTGAGTGTGAATGTCCACGAGAAACAGGCAGGGCTTGGCAGAGCACACACCTTTGCAGGAAGCACCTGGGCTCCTCACCAGCCGCATGGGTGCATTCGAGTGTGAGGCTGGGTGTGTCCAGTGCTGGTGGGGAAGGACGCGAGTCTGTTCCTGCTTCTGGCTCCCAGAACTGCCCTCCCTCCAGGTGTCTCCTGGCACGTTCGACCCCAGTGCTCCCCAGAGGCTCCCCTCCAGAGCTGACCAGAGGGTCGGTCTCACCTCCTCGCATGTGCCAAGCTCTCGCCCACCTCAGGGCCCCTTCCAGTTGCTCCCTCACTTTCTTCAGGTCTCTGCTCAGATGTCACCTCCTCGGAGAGGCCCAGGCCACTTCCTGGCATGTGGGACCATCCTGGTGAGATGGAAATGTTCTATATCTTGCTAAGGGTTTGGTTACAGGAGAGTATATTTGTCAAAGCTCATTAGATGGTACACTTGAGATTTGTGCATTTTTCTGTATGTAAATTTACTTCAAAAGACTGTCAACAAACATTTACTTCTGATTAATGATATAAATCAGTCAAATATCAGCAACTGCATATGGTTTAACCGAATGCTTTGCCCTGAACCTGAAAAGGAGCTCCTGAAGTGCTCCACGGACCAGTGGCTTCGGCTCACCTGGGGGCTTGTTAGAAATGCAGATTCTCAGGGCCCTGAGGACTGGCCGAGCCAGCTCTCTGGGTGGGGCCCAGCGGTCTGTGATTTAGTAAGGCTTCCACGTGATTCTGAAGGGTCTCACGTTTGATGGAGGCCGATGGCTGCTCCGTGGGCAAGCAGGTAGTACCCTGAAGCTTAGGGTCTGTTTTGGGTGGAGCAGTACTCCTCGTCTCTGGCTTTTTCTCAGTATGTTCTTTGCTGAGGACTTGAGTCTGTCTGCTGCACCAGATGGACCTGTGACTGTTCACTGCTGCATCCTCAGTGCCCAGCCCAGAGCCTGGTGCATAGTAGATGCTCAGTAAATACTTGGTGGAGGAATGAACAGGTGCATGTGTGGGGCACGCACAGCGGATCCATCCTGGCCCGAGGGCCCTGAAGCAGGTATTGGGTGCTTGTCTTATCCTCTGCCTGGTTTCCTTTTCTGTCCTTTCCTGCTCTCCCCACATCTGGTGGGTCCCTGGGCCCATCAGCTCCACCTCTACATCGTGAGGTCACCCCCTTCTCCCATCTCCACTGCCCCCGTCCTGGTGCAGGCAGCAGCATCCCCCACCTGATGTTCGCTTCCACCCTTGCCTATCTACAGTCTCCACTCGGCAGCCCAGTTATCTTTCCAAACTGTGAGTCAGACCATGCCACTTGCCTGTGTGAGACCCTCTGTCAGCACATCCACTAGAGTCACAGTCATCCCCAAGGTCTATAAGACTCCTGGGGCCTGGCCCCTGTCCCCTCTCTGACCTCAGCTCCCTCCAGAGCAGCCCCACGGGCCTCCTTTCTTTCTCTGGACCCTCTAAGCCGCCTTCTCCGTTGCCCCTGATATTCCCTCCTGGAGCACTTCCCTCTGTGCCCAGTGTGTTTGGCTCTTTCTCATCCTTTTGGCTGCCCCTGGCCTCCAGGTGAAAACTGTCCTCCCCACTCCCAGATTCTCAGTCCATAACCCAGTGTCTTTCCTTTCCGGCACTTGCTAGGATCCCCATTTGTTTGTATGTTTGTTGATTGTCTGCCTCTCCCAGGGGCGCTCCCCAGGCTCTCGCAGTTTGCTGATGCCCACCCAGCACAGCACCTGGGCTGGATGGGAGAGAAGGTGACTTCCTGGCCCCTCTGCACCTCTCTCCTCCTACAGAACCACCTGGCACTGCCGGGCTCTGCTTTGTGACCTCCTGAGCCTGACTCTTCTCCTCTGAACCTCTCTCTGTCCTCTAGGCCTGTGCCCACCGCTGGAAGAACATCTACTATGAAACAGACCACATCCTGCCCCACGGCTTCTGTTACATCATCCCATCCAACCTCCAGGCCCAAGGCAGGACGCTGATCCCTTGCTATGAAGGTGAGCTCTGACTGATCCTCCCTCTCGCTTTCTGACCCCACGTCACGCCCCAGACAACCCCCAACCATCTCCACACCACCATCCGAACACTCCCTGCAGCTTTCCACACTCTAACAGAAGGGCTGCACCGTGTCCCCAGACGGCCCTTTGGTGTCCGAGGATCAGGTAGTGAGGAAGATGGGAAGGGGCAACGTTGCCAGACCCTGCCCAGCCTTGTCCATCTGTGCCACAGAGCCCATGGTGCTTCCCAAGCTTTATGAAGTCTCAGACTGAAATTCACCAGCCTCTTGGTTTCCTGACACTGCCAGATGTTGTACAGCCTTGGGAAACTTGCTTTCCTTCTCTGGGCCTGTTTCCTCCCCATGAAAATTCAGAGGTTGGCTCAGATGGTCTCCATAGTCCCATGCAGCTCCCAGATGGTCATAACGCTCCCGAGACAACTCCTGGCCATACCCGTGGACAGATGTCCTGAGGCGGGGGGAAGAGAAGGCCCAGGGTTCAGTCACTTCATGACATCCCAAGTCTGGCTTTCCTTCTCATCCGGTCTGCACACTCTGGCAGATGCTGGAGAGTTGGGTGCACCCTCAGCGTAGTTTTAAGAGCTCCTTACCAAGGGGCACTTGGGGTTTGGGAGGGAAAATGTTTTCTCAGGCTCCCTACTTAGACGGTTCTAATGCCTGGGCTGGGGACCACTGAGCCTGTCATGACTTAGCTCAGTTGAATTTGAGCTTTAAGGATTCAGTGTCATTTACTGCAGTTTTACAGCTTGTGCTCTCAGGGTTTGCTTAGCCTAATTCCAAGTGAGCTGTTTATGTTTTTTTTTTTTTTTTTTTTTTTTTTCTCGGTATGCGGGCCTCTCACTGTTGTGGCCTCTCCCGTTGCGGAGCACAGGCTCTGGACGTGCAGTCTCAGCGGCCATGGCTCACGGGCCCAGTCGCTCCGCGGCATGTGGGATCTTCCCGGACCGGGGCACGAACCCGTGTCCCCTGCATCGGCAGGCGGATTCTCAACCACTGCGCCACCAGGGAAGCCCTTGGCTGTTTATGTTTTAATTCTCCCCCTAATTTATTTGTTTGGACAGAAGTCTCCACTAGCCTGTGGCCACCTTTCCCTTGGGCCTCCCTGGGTTTTCCCATGTTTCAGATTTTGGCCATTGAAAAGGGGCTCTGGGAAAGGCCGGGTCCCTGCAGGAGGCATGGACTCTCTCCTCTGTGAGGGGGACCCTTTCTTTGATCCCATGTCAGCATCTGATCAGCTCTGGCAGGACCATCCTAGGCAACTGAACTCTGGCCCTGTTTATCTCTGTACTGCCCCCATCAGAAAAACCTCATCTGAAAAATAGATGATGATGTGATCAGTCGAGAGGAGGAGGGATAGGTCGTGTAAAGACACAGATGAGGGGCCAGGACTGTGCTGGCTGCCCCAGCTGGTTGCTTCCTTTTTTTCCAGGAGGAAAAGTGAAAAGGCCCTGGAAGAACTCGTTGGGTAGCTTGTGAGGCTGGGAGGAGTGAGGGAATCAGTAGGGATGATGTAGGCTGTGGGGATAGAACCCAACTAATTATGCAATAGGACCAGCAGCGCTCTGGTTTTCTCAGAAGTTATCTTGTGAAATAGGGCCACGTTGCCATCCCTAGTGACTCCCCTGTACACCACCGTAAGCGTCAGAAAGCAAAAGACAGCCCTTTGGAGAGGGAGCAGGGGTCACATGTCCATGTGTACCTGTAGCCACTGTGGCTTACACTTTTAAAGGATCTGTTATCAGGCAGTTGGGGGGGCGGGATCAGCAGTAGAATGGGGTTGGTCTGGGGACTTTATATATTCTCTCTTTTTTTTTTTTTGGCCATGCCACGCGGCATGTGGGGATCTTAGTTCTCCAACCAGGGGTCAAACCCTTGCCCCCAGCAGTGAAAGCACGGAGTCTTCATCACTGGAAGTAGTTTGTTTTGGAAGTTATTCCAGAAGACACCAGAGGGGAGCGGGAAAGTGAGAAAAGGAGCGGAAGGTGGCCCATGAGGGGTGTGGTCCCCACGAGTTACCAGCCTGGGCCACTGGGATACAATCTCTGGGCCAGCGTAGGACACACACCTCAGAATTATGTTGCCTGAGGGATGAGGGGATGGGTCTGTATCCACTGGGCATCCTGTCCTGCCACGTGTGTGGGCGGGGAAAGCCCCCAGGCAGAGAGATGCAGGTGCTGGCAGGTGGCAGTCAGGCCATGTCACAGAAATGGTAAGGGCCAAGGGGACCTGGGGGGCCCCCTTGGCGGCGGGGGTTCTGTGTTGCCTTTCTCCTGTTACAGATGAGGATGCTAAGACTTGGCGTTTAAATAAATTGTCAAAGATCACTCAAAATCACATGGTGGATAGAGCTGGGTTTTGAATTTTCATTTGTCTGACCTCAGCAAATCATTTTGTCCCCTAGTGGTTAGTGGGGATTTGTTTTGTGTTTTGGTGTTTCTGGTTTAAATGAGATTTAAATAGGAACCAGTTGTTCACCCTCTCAAAATAAGAGAGGGTGACTGAACTGTCCCAAAGGTCCAATCATGAGGGAGGGGAACATGAACATTTTGGGTGTTGGTGTTCTCAAGAGCACCTGCCTGTCTTCTTTGCTGGCAGCTCTGGTCTGACCTTGGCGGGAATGTGCAAGCCTCCGTGAGCCAAGGAGGGCACCACAGGGCCAGGTAGCAGGTTGAGTCATGTCTGCTCCACATGTCTGTCACTCACAGTAGAGTGTGAGCTCTGAGCCCGCCCCTCTGGGTGCTTTGGACTATTGCCTGAACGTGTTCCCCGTAGCTCACTGATCCCAGGAGAGAGACGTGTGGAACAAACCCAAACCCTAAACCTGCAGCCAGAGCCCAGCTAGGTCATCCAAACCCTAGGTGACCTGTAGATGTGCATGGGAGAAATAAATGCTTGTCATTGTTTGCAAGGAGATTTCCTGGTTGTTACGCAGTAATAGCTGACTGACACAGGCTCATCACAGGAACCCACATTCCTCGTGCAGCAGTGGCTGTGGGATGGGCTTCGGCCTCTAGAATCACTCTTTTCTATGGTTGTTCCTTGACTTAATGATGGCCGGCTGGAGCCAGCAAGGAAAGTAGCAAAGTGGTCATGCCCTGCCCAGTCCTTCTTCCCCACGGGCACCCACACTTCTATATCCTAACTCATTCAGTGCCCAGGGAAGAGTACGGGGTGGGGCCGGGATGGGGAGCATTGGGGTATAAGTAGCCCCTTAGAAAAATGGGGGACTGAACGGAACGCCTCTGTAGCTCTTGGTCCTGTAAGAGGTGAGGTGTGGCAGATGCTCAGATTTCTCTAGAAGAGAGACTGGCAGGTGGGGGATGCAGGCCACAGGGCCCTTGCCTGTGCTCTTGCTTTGGGATCTCCATCTCCCCGTTTGGTGGTCTAAACTAAACCTACTTAAGCTCTTAAGGCAACCATTATTTTCTCTTAATGTGGAAAAACTCAGTAACGCTGGCTGTCTGTTCCAGTTGGGGGATCATGTGGTAGTGGAGTACAACCGAAGTATTTTGGAGTTTGACCGGACCTTTCAGATATCACCCAGCCTGGCCTCTTTGTCTTCCCTGACATCCAGAGATGTGGGGTGGCTTGCTCAGGCTGAGTTTTAACTTCCGTTCTGTTATTCACATGCTGCACAATCAAGAGGCCAAGTAGAGTGGTGGCTAAGAGCACAGACTCTGGACCTAGACCGTCAGAGTCCCAGTCCTGGCTCTGCCACTTGTTAATGCTGTGACTTCAGATGAGTGACTTAACCTCTTGTGCCTAACCTACCTCAAGGGGCTGTGGAGAGGATTAAGTTAAAGCTTGTAAGTTCTTAGAGCAATGGCTGGCATATGCATATATATAAAATACTACAGTTGACCCTCTTCATCCAAGGATGTGGAGGGTCAACTGTACTCTGCCATTTTGTATAAGGCACTTGAGCACCTGCAAATTTTGGTATCTGCAGGCATCCTGGAACCAAGCCCTCATGGATACTGAGGGAAGATTGTATATGCTAATAAGCACATATATGTTAATATACCATATTATGTGCTAAGGTACTGTCTGCCAAGCAAGTGTTTGTTAATTACTATAGGGCAACTAATTTGTCTACCAGGGATAGAGTCCACTCAGTTTTATTAAGTACCTGTTAGACCCTGTGCTAAGTGCCTGATGGATAAAGCCCAAGAAATTCCCTATCTACAGGGGAAAACAGAGCGGGAACATGATGCTTCCAAAGTGGCAGAGCTGAGTGGGGAGAGAATTCCATGCCCGTGTGCGTGGCCTGGAACCTCTGCAAGGGCCCAGGCTGCATCCACGTTCAAGGTGGCATTAAGGCAGGATTATTTCATTTTACAACTGGAAAAACAGAGACCTGCCTAGAGTCTGCAGCCTGTTGGGGCCCATGGAAAAGACAAATGGTGGGTGCTGGGCAGGGGAGGATGGACACTTCCTCTGCAAGAGTGGAAAGACCCCAGGGTGGGGCTGCGTGTGGCCCGATCGTCCAGGCTTCTGCCTCCATGGCCTCAACCCTGTGGCTGGACCCTCGGTGGGAATGGACACCATGATGCCTCCATTACATTTACCTCTGAGGGTTATTGTGAGAAGCTCATGAGAAAACGCAGGTGAAAGTGTTCAGAAAGACCACACACTGTTCTCTAATTGTGGTCTGATCGTGGGTCTCGGTGAGGGTCAGCCGTGCTCTCTCCAGAATGTTGGGAGGTTGGTTTAATTGAGGAGAGCCTCTAAGTGTGTGGGCACCTGTCCACAATGTCTCAAACTTTTCACTTCTTAAAAAGTCCGTCTTTGGTTTGGCACAAGGACAGTTTTCTCCTGGCTTTTCGGGTGCTTCCTGTTTCTGGTTGGTGGGAAATGCTATCAGAATATCCTGTTTGGAGCCAGGAAATGTAGAGGGAATGGGAAACAAAAATGAATTTAGGACACAAAGTAAAATAAATGGGTGGCACATACCCGTAAGTCAAACCGTTTGATAGGAGAATATTGTCATCACTACCATATGGGGTTTGGTTTATATCCGAATGTGTGAGAAAATGAGAAGTTTAGTGGGGTGACAGATGGGCCAAACTTCATAAATTAAAGAGCATGCACTGTAAAACATTAGTTTCTATTAACCAAGTTATGGTGTTACCGAGTCCAAGCTCGCTCTGCTCGCCGCACGACAGGCCAATGAATTGGAGATGAGGTGTTGAGGCAAGAAATACGACTTTATTCGGAAAGCCGGCAGACTGAGAAGATGGCAGACTAGTGTCTCCGATAAATCATCTTATCGGGGTTTGGATGCCAGTTTCTTTTATAGCACAGAGAGGGGGAGGAGATGAGGAAGTAAAGTAAAAATACCATAAGTTTTGCAAATATCTCCTGGAATGGCCAGCCTCAGTGAAGGGATATGTTAATTTCTTCTTTCTTGCAGCCATCCACAGCGGGGCGGGGTCAGATGGTCTCCCTGTGAGCTGAACAGGAGCACTTTAACATTCAGGCAGAGGGGCAGGGTTCCCTGAGGCAGACCGTTCTGTATGATTATAATAACAAAAGCAACGAAAAGCAAAGTTTAGAGGCAAAGAAACGGATCGAACTTAGAATCCCATTTAGCTCTTTCCTGTTAAAATGGGATTTTAGGACTCCCTGAAGTGAAGTCAGTGCATTGATAGAATCAAGCGCAGAGATTTCTTTCATCCTTTGCCCTCTAGTCCACTGAGGCAAGAAGCCAGAGCTTGGCAGGAGGGAGGTTATAAACAGGTCATTTTTTTATTCTCACTAATATGGAATAATCTGGGAGCAGCTCAGCTAAATTAACAAAAAGTATTACAAATAAAACACTGATAAATGCAATTGGGTACCATTGTATATTAGATCTAATTTCAGAATCTGGCTTTACCAGTCACTCATTTCTATGATTGAACCCATAGCTCCTACTTCCTGATGGGGTGACTTTGGGTAGACACCACCCCCCACCCCCGGCCTTGAACCTCAGTGCCCTCCTCTGTAAAACGGAGGGATTATTCCCTATTTAAGAGGTATTTGGGACTTCCCTGGTGGTCCAGTGGTTAGGAATCGGTACTTTCACCACGGTGGCCTGGGTTCAATCCCTGATGGGGAACTAAGATCCCACAAGACATGCAGCATGGCCAAAAAAAAAAAAAAAAAAAAAAAGGGAGAGAGGTATTTGAAGTATATAATGTGCCTAACACAGCTCCTAGCTCAGGCTGAGTACTCAATAAAAGGGAATTTTCTAATTAACTTTTAAAATAGTATCATAGTGTCCTTAAACCTTCTCCGAAGGAGGCGTCCAACGGTCCTGCTTTAATGAAGCTGGGTATTGCTAACCTGATTTTAAGACTCCTTGAAAAGATTATAATTTTAAAAATTCCTTTGAAGATCAATTTGCACAATTTATTTTCTTGGTAAGCTCTCTTTATGTAGATGATCTGAAGTTTAATTCATGCCATGTTTAAATATTCTCAAGTTTGGAATTGCTGGGGTCTTAATTTATCAAATTTTACTGTGCTTTAAAATTGTCCCATTGATTCCAAAGATTTCTGTACCATTTTCTTCGTTATCAGGGGGGGCCAGGCCTTTAATTCCTAATTGCTTTTGCATCTCTCAAGACAGAGCTCATTTCTAGAGAAGGAAATAGATTCCCCTATTTAGATGAGAAGATTCCTCTTCCCCCTTCTAATGTTGAAGGCTGTGGCTCCACAGGGGATACAAATCAATCAAGATCCATTTACAAATGAAAAGCAGTTGAGGTTTTGTTTTGTTGTGTTTTTGTTTTGGAGAGAACCATAAAAGGCTAAGTTAATCCATTTAAAAATTCAAGAACAAGCCCCATAAATTTTTATTAAATAAAGAGCTCTACATTTACATAGGATTTTATGGTTTCCAAAGAGCTTTCATAAATATTATCTCATTTAAGTAAATACAGCAAATTTTAAAAAGCAGATGCAGTTCTGTAGTATGCCCAATTAATGTGGCGGGGGACCCTGAGAGGGAGGGTGGCTGGAGGGGACAGCCAGGGCCAAGCCTCTGGCAGTGGTTTTTGGAGCTCAGGGAGACCCATCAAGCTTTCCCTTTGGTGCTAAGAATTCTTATCTTGGGCATAAATATATTCTACACTTCAAACATGTTTTCATACATTGTGTGGAGTTATTGACTACTTAAACTATGTCATCTAATAGTTTCCTTATGGATACTCAAATGTTATGAATCTCCTCTTCTAAAATTACATATCTGTGTGATGGATGTCTTAGGTTTCATTCCTTTTAGAGACACTAACAGATTCAGAGTCACCAAATATTTATCAAGCACCTACTGGGTTCCAGGTGTTGTGCTAGGTACTTAACGTTTATGATCTTACTGAGTAATCACATCATGGGGAGGGGGTTTAAGTATTCTTATCCCCATTGTACAGATGAGAACATTGAAGCTTAGGGAGGTTGATGAAGGAGGGTGGTGGCTTTTAAGTTCAGAACACGTTTCTTTTTTTTTTTTTTTTTAACTGAAGTATAGTTGATTTACAATGTTGTGTTAGTTTCAGGTTACAGCAAAGTGATATATATGTGATATATATAAAAAATATATATCATATATAAAATATATATGATATATAAGATATATATTACATATATAATATATATGATATATAAGATATATATATTATATATTACATATATATAATATAAAATATATATATAATATATATATTCTTTTTCACATTCTTTTCCCTTAAAGGTTATTACAAAATATTCAGTATAGTTTCCTGTGCTATACAGTAGGTCCTTGTTGGTTATCTCTTTTATATATAGTAGTGTGTGTATGTTAATCCCAAACTCCTAATTTATCCCTCCACACCTCTTCCCCTTTGGTAAATTTGTTTCTATGTCTCTGGGTCTGTTTCTGTTTTGTATATAAGTTCTTAAGTATAATCAAATTGTTTAATTATCAGTTGGTTAGTATTCACTCAGAAATTGAGCAAAAATTCAGACATTAAGACTGGAAAGCTATTTTTTTCCTCTGATATTTTATTTCATGGCTAAGCTAAGGAACTATGGAAAGATAATTTTAAAATTGATGTGTTAGAAAGACTAGCTTTGAAAGATGAAACTTTCTCAAATGGTTAAAAGGAAGAGAGCTCGGTAGGAAGAATATATGTTACACTGTATGTAAATCTTGATCTTTCCATGGGTTGGTTTTATCCCGCCAGTGTTTGGGAAGAGTGCAGGAAGCGACTCCACCCAGCCTAATTCTTGAATGAATTAAATTCATTAGTGTACGTTCCATGCATTGAGTTGTGGGTTATGAACATTTGGAAACCAGTATCTTTTCCTCTCTCAATTGCCTGCTGTTTAGACAGGGTTTAGTAAAACCAGCAGCTCAACCAAGGAAAATACTACCATTTTTAGACTGGAGGAGCCATGCAACTTAATGAATCAAAGTGTGTGACGCAGGCCACATAATTCAGACCCACCCACGGCAGAAAGACAGAACTTTCTAACCCGTTCCCAGCTCCTCCAAGGGGTGTCTGGGCCCCCTTGTTCCACCACGTCTTGCTTCCCTGATTCAGTTGCCCCACATTTAACAGAGTCAGGTTTGTTACAGCATCCATGAACTGCTGTCGTGCCAAGCCCGGTTCTCCCTTGCTGCTTCGAGGTGGATAAACGTTTTGTTCCACAGCGGAGAGGTAGGAAACTGGCGTGTTATGGTCCTCTCTCCCCGGCCACGTCCTCGGGGCCTTTGGCGACTGAATGGAAGTGCCCAGGAGTGGCCTGGTGCCTCTGTGTGTGCCGGAGCAGTTCTTCTTGAGAACACAGGAGGCTGGAGGTCCTGCCCCAGCCCTCCGCCCTCTACTTCCTGGACCTCTCCGAAGAGGGAGGGTGTGTGACCTGGGGATGCTGTGATGGAACAGCCTTGTATCCACACTCGCCCCCCTTCTCATAGCTCTGTGGTAGAGGCTCTCCTGCCTTCTCCATTATAGGCAAGCAAAATCGAGCTTTCTAGCATACGGGAATGATAGATTGCCCTATGTATATATTTTTTGAAGAAGAAGAAAGGCCTGTACTTTAGAACTGGATTAGAGAGAAACTACAACCTGCCCTTTATATATATATATATATATATATATATATATATATATATACATATATATATATACACACACACACACA
>NC_041231.1:52101619-52206239 GCF_002837175.3 Physeter macrocephalus | reverse complement strand
GCTGGAGCCAGCAAGGAAAGTAGCAAAGTGGTCATGCCCTGCCCAGTCCTTCTTCCCCACGGGCACCCACACTTCTATATCCTAACTCATTCAGTGCCCAGGGAAGAGTACGGGGTGGGGCCGGGATGGGGAGCATTGGGGTATAAGTAGCCCCTTAGAAAAATGGGGGACTGAACGGAACGCCTCTGTAGCTCTTGGTCCTGTAAGAGGTGAGGTGTGGCAGATGCTCAGATTTCTCTAGAAGAGAGACTGGCAGGTGGGGGATGCAGGCCACAGGGCCCTTGCCTGTGCTCTTGCTTTGGGATCTCCATCTCCCCGTTTGGTGGTCTAAACTAAACCTACTTAAGCTCTTAAGGCAACCATTATTTTCTCTTAATGTGGAAAAACTCAGTAACGCTGGCTGTCTGTTCCAGTTGGGGGATCATGTGGTAGTGGAGTACAACCGAAGTATTTTGGAGTTTGACCGGACCTTTCAGATATCACCCAGCCTGGCCTCTTTGTCTTCCCTGACATCCAGAGATGTGGGGTGGCTTGCTCAGGCTGAGTTTTAACTTCCGTTCTGTTATTCACATGCTGCACAATCAAGAGGCCAAGTAGAGTGGTGGCTAAGAGCACAGACTCTGGACCTAGACCGTCAGAGTCCCAGTCCTGGCTCTGCCACTTGTTAATGCTGTGACTTCAGATGAGTGACTTAACCTCTTGTGCCTAACCTACCTCAAGGGGCTGTGGAGAGGATTAAGTTAAAGCTTGTAAGTTCTTAGAGCAATGGCTGGCATATGCATATATATAAAATACTACAGTTGACCCTCTTCATCCAAGGATGTGGAGGGTCAACTGTACTCTGCCATTTTGTATAAGGCACTTGAGCACCTGCAAATTTTGGTATCTGCAGGCATCCTGGAACCAAGCCCTCATGGATACTGAGGGAAGATTGTATATGCTAATAAGCACATATATGTTAATATACCATATTATGTGCTAAGGTACTGTCTGCCAAGCAAGTGTTTGTTAATTACTATAGGGCAACTAATTTGTCTACCAGGGATAGAGTCCACTCAGTTTTATTAAGTACCTGTTAGACCCTGTGCTAAGTGCCTGATGGATAAAGCCCAAGAAATTCCCTATCTACAGGGGAAAACAGAGCGGGAACATGATGCTTCCAAAGTGGCAGAGCTGAGTGGGGAGAGAATTCCATGCCCGTGTGCGTGGCCTGGAACCTCTGCAAGGGCCCAGGCTGCATCCACGTTCAAGGTGGCATTAAGGCAGGATTATTTCATTTTACAACTGGAAAAACAGAGACCTGCCTAGAGTCTGCAGCCTGTTGGGGCCCATGGAAAAGACAAATGGTGGGTGCTGGGCAGGGGAGGATGGACACTTCCTCTGCAAGAGTGGAAAGACCCCAGGGTGGGGCTGCGTGTGGCCCGATCGTCCAGGCTTCTGCCTCCATGGCCTCAACCCTGTGGCTGGACCCTCGGTGGGAATGGACACCATGATGCCTCCATTACATTTACCTCTGAGGGTTATTGTGAGAAGCTCATGAGAAAACGCAGGTGAAAGTGTTCAGAAAGACCACACACTGTTCTCTAATTGTGGTCTGATCGTGGGTCTCGGTGAGGGTCAGCCGTGCTCTCTCCAGAATGTTGGGAGGTTGGTTTAATTGAGGAGAGCCTCTAAGTGTGTGGGCACCTGTCCACAATGTCTCAAACTTTTCACTTCTTAAAAAGTCCGTCTTTGGTTTGGCACAAGGACAGTTTTCTCCTGGCTTTTCGGGTGCTTCCTGTTTCTGGTTGGTGGGAAATGCTATCAGAATATCCTGTTTGGAGCCAGGAAATGTAGAGGGAATGGGAAACAAAAATGAATTTAGGACACAAAGTAAAATAAATGGGTGGCACATACCCGTAAGTCAAACCGTTTGATAGGAGAATATTGTCATCACTACCATATGGGGTTTGGTTTATATCCGAATGTGTGAGAAAATGAGAAGTTTAGTGGGGTGACAGATGGGCCAAACTTCATAAATTAAAGAGCATGCACTGTAAAACATTAGTTTCTATTAACCAAGTTATGGTGTTACCGAGTCCAAGCTCGCTCTGCTCGCCGCACGACAGGCCAATGAATTGGAGATGAGGTGTTGAGGCAAGAAATACGACTTTATTCGGAAAGCCGGCAGACTGAGAAGATGGCAGACTAGTGTCTCCGATAAATCATCTTATCGGGGTTTGGATGCCAGTTTCTTTTATAGCACAGAGAGGGGGAGGAGATGAGGAAGTAAAGTAAAAATACCATAAGTTTTGCAAATATCTCCTGGAATGGCCAGCCTCAGTGAAGGGATATGTTAATTTCTTCTTTCTTGCAGCCATCCACAGCGGGGCGGGGTCAGATGGTCTCCCTGTGAGCTGAACAGGAGCACTTTAACATTCAGGCAGAGGGGCAGGGTTCCCTGAGGCAGACCGTTCTGTATGATTATAATAACAAAAGCAACGAAAAGCAAAGTTTAGAGGCAAAGAAACGGATCGAACTTAGAATCCCATTTAGCTCTTTCCTGTTAAAATGGGATTTTAGGACTCCCTGAAGTGAAGTCAGTGCATTGATAGAATCAAGCGCAGAGATTTCTTTCATCCTTTGCCCTCTAGTCCACTGAGGCAAGAAGCCAGAGCTTGGCAGGAGGGAGGTTATAAACAGGTCATTTTTTTATTCTCACTAACATGGAATAATCTGGGAGCAGCTCAGCTAAATTAACAAAAAGTATTACAAATAAAACACTGATAAATGCAATTGGGTACCATTGTATATTAGATCTAATTTCAGAATCTGGCTTTACCAGTCACTCATTTCTATGATTGAACCCATAGCTCCTACTTCCTGATGGGGTGACTTTGGGTAGACACCACCCCCCACCCCCGGCCTTGAACCTCAGTGCCCTCCTCTGTAAAACGGAGGGATTATTCCCTATTTAAGAGGTATTTGGGACTTCCCTGGTGGTCCAGTGGTTAGGAATCGGTACTTTCACCACGGTGGCCTGGGTTCAATCCCTGATGGGGAACTAAGATCCCACAAGACATGCAGCATGGCCAAAAAAAAAAAAAAAAAAAAAAAGGGAGAGAGGTATTTGAAGTATATAATGTGCCTAACACAGCTCCTAGCTCAGGCTGAGTACTCAATAAAAGGGAATTTTCTAATTAACTTTTAAAATAGTATCATAGTGTCCTTAAACCTTCTCCGAAGGAGGCGTCCAACGGTCCTGCTTTAATGAAGCTGGGTATTGCTAACCTGATTTTAAGACTCCTTGAAAAGATTATAATTTTAAAAATTCCTTTGAAGATCAATTTGCACAATTTATTTTCTTGGTAAGCTCTCTTTATGTAGATGATCTGAAGTTTAATTCATGCCATGTTTAAATATTCTCAAGTTTGGAATTGCTGGGGTCTTAATTTATCAAATTTTACTGTGCTTTAAAATTGTCCCATTGATTCCAAAGATTTCTGTACCATTTTCTTCGTTATCGGGGGGGCCAGGCCTTTAATTCCTAATTGCTTTTGCATCTCTCAAGACAGAGCTCATTTCTAGAGAAGGAAATAGATTCCCCTATTTAGATGAGAAGATTCCTCTTCCCCCTTCTAATGTTGAAGGCTGTGGCTCCACAGGGGATACAAATCAATCAAGATCCATTTACAAATGAAAAGCAGTTGAGGTTTTGTTTTGTTGTGTTTTTGTTTTGGAGAGAACCATAAAAGGCTAAGTTAATCCATTTAAAAATTCAAGAACAAGCCCCATAAATTTTTATTAAATAAAGAGCTCTACATTTACATAGGATTTTATGGTTTCCAAAGAGCTTTCATAAATATTATCTCATTTAAGTAAATACAGCAAATTTTAAAAAGCAGATGCAGTTCTGTAGTATGCCCAATTAATGTGGCGGGGGACCCTGAGAGGGAGGGTGGCTGGAGGGGACAGCCAGGGCCAAGCCTCTGGCAGTGGTTTTTGGAGCTCAGGGAGACCCATCAAGCTTTCCCTTTGGTGCTAAGAATTCTTATCTTGGGCATAAATATATTCTACACTTCAAACATGTTTTCATACATTGTGTGGAGTTATTGACTACTTAAACTATGTCATCTAATAGTTTCCTTATGGATACTCAAATGTTATGAATCTCCTCTTCTAAAATTACATATCTGTGTGATGGATGTCTTAGGTTTCATTCCTTTTAGAGACACTAACAGATTCAGAGTCACCAAATATTTATCAAGCACCTACTGGGTTCCAGGTGTTGTGCTAGGTACTTAACGTTTATGATCTTACTGAGTAATCACATCATGGGGAGGGGGTTTAAGTATTCTTATCCCCATTGTACAGATGAGAACATTGAAGCTTAGGGAGGTTGATGAAGGAGGGTGGTGGCTTTTAAGTTCAGAACACGTTTCTTTTTTTTTTCCATTTAGGCTGTGGTCCTTGTAACTGAGGGTTGTTTTATATATTTAAATGCTCTTTTTATCACTAGATATCTGTCTGCCTGATTTCATTGTCCTCCGAATTGTTGTTTTTTAACTGAAGTATAGTTGATTTACAATGTTGTGTTAGTTTCAGGTTACAGCAAAGTGATATATATGTGATATATATAAAAAATATATATCATATATAAAATATATATGATATATAAGATATATATTACATATATAATATATATGATATATAAGATATATATATTATATATTACATATATATAATATAAAATATATATATAATATATATATTCTTTTTCACATTCTTTTCCCTTAAAGGTTATTACAAAATATTCAGTATAGTTTCCTGTGCTATACAGTAGGTCCTTGTTGGTTATCTCTTTTATATATAGTAGTGTGTGTATGTTAATCCCAAACTCCTAATTTATCCCTCCACACCTCTTCCCCTTTGGTAAATTTGTTTCTATGTCTCTGGGTCTGTTTCTGTTTTGTATATAAGTTCTTAAGTATAATCAAATTGTTTAATTATCAGTTGGTTAGTATTCACTCAGAAATTGAGCAAAAATTCAGACATTAAGACTGGAAAGCTATTTTTTTCCTCTGATATTTTATTTCATGGCTAAGCTAAGGAACTATGGAAAGATAATTTTAAAATTGATGTGTTAGAAAGACTAGCTTTGAAAGATGAAACTTTCTCAAATGGTTAAAAGGAAGAGAGCTCGGTAGGAAGAATATATGTTACACTGTATGTAAATCTTGATCTTTCCATGGGTTGGTTTTATCCCGCCAGTGTTTGGGAAGAGTGCAGGAAGCGACTCCACCCAGCCTAATTCTTGAATGAATTAAATTCATTAGTGTACGTTCCATGCATTGAGTTGTGGGTTATGAACATTTGGAAACCAGTATCTTTTCCTCTCTCAATTGCCTGCTGTTTAGACAGGGTTTAGTAAAACCAGCAGCTCAACCAAGGAAAATACTACCATTTTTAGACTGGAGGAGCCATGCAACTTAATGAATCAAAGTGTGTGACGCAGGCCACATAATTCAGACCCACCCACGGCAGAAAGACAGAACTTTCTAACCCGTTCCCAGCTCCTCCAAGGGGTGTCTGGGCCCCCTCGTTCCACCACGTCTTGCTTCCCTGATTCAGTTGCCCCACATTTAACAGAGTCAGGTTTGTTACAGCATCCATGAACTGCTGTCGTGCCAAGCCCGGTTCTCCCTTGCTGCTTCGAGGTGGATAAACGTTTTGTTCCACAGCGGAGAGGTAGGAAACTGGCGTGTTATGGTCCTCTCTCCCCGGCCACGTCCTCGGGGCCTTTGGCGACTGAATGGAAGTGCCCAGGAGTGGCCCGGTGCCTCTGTGTGTGCCGGAGCAGTTCTTCTTGAGAACACAGGAGGCTGGAGGTCCTGCCCCAGCCCTCCGCCCTCTACTTCCTGGACCTCTCCGAAGAGGGAGGGTGTGTGACCTGGGGATGCTGTGATGGAACAGCCTTGTATCCACACTCGCCCCCCTTCTCATAGCTCTGTGGTAGAGGCTCTCCTGCCTTCTCCATTATAGGCAAGCAAAATCGAGCTTTCTAGCATACGGGAATGATAGATTGCCCTATGTATATATTTTTTGAAGAAGAAGAAAGGCCTGTACTTTAGAACTGGATTAGAGAGAAACTACAACCTGCCCTTTATATATATATATATATATATATATATATATATATATATACATATATATATATACACACACACACACATATATATACACACATATAAAATATATAAACTATTTTAAAATATATATGTATTTTATATATTTGTATATATTTGTATATATTGTGTATATATATATGTATTTTTTTTTTTTGCAGAAGGTATCAGGTTAAAATAACAGTGGTGTCCTTAACTCATGGAAATAGCACTCAACAGAGTGAAAACAGCTGAAGCATGCTGTGGTCCAGGATCCAGTGTATCTGGCCAGCATCTCTTGGGAAGCCCCCATAGCCCAGGCCTGGGCCCTAAGGGCCACCACTGCACCCTGAGGTGCCAGTTTACCTGTTGTGTGGCCTTATTCACTTTACAAAGTCTTTCTTAGATCACTTCTCACTTAATCAGGATTTTTGAATATCTGATAGGCCAGCACAATGTGGGTGTTTGATTTTTACTGGAAAGGAGCAGGCCAGGCACAGAACTTGACTTGGGGTTTGGGTGGCTGTGCTTGCACAATGGTGCTGAGTCTTAAGATGTGGTTGATCAGGAATAGCTTTGAAGTGTTCTGTGAAGCCTGCTCACGTCACTTCTTCACAGGAGTTTGGCTTTTAGAAGAAGAGCACTTTGTATCAGGAGGGCCAGGCTTGGACACAGGCTCAGTGTCTCCCAGCGTGGGCCGTCCCATCTGTGTCCTCAGATCTTTGAGGACAGTCCATGAAGGATCATGCCAGGGGGTGGGCAGGGATTGAAGAACCGGTTCTGAATAGTCTATGCAGTTTCTCTTGAGGCCCAAGAGGGAGATGGAATTGCCCAAGGCAGAATCAGTCAACCTAGGTTCGGAAAGCCCAGAAAAATCCATCCTGTGTGTCCTTGCCCTGCTCCAGTCACACCTACTTCCACCCTTAGGCCTCTGGGGTCAGTGATGCCACCGATTGGAGAAGCAGGATTCCTGGTACCCAGGACACAACTCCTCTTCAAGCAAGGCTGGGGTGGAGGTCACAGAGCCTGATGGACTGGAGGACAGAGGGTAGGGCTGGGAGGTCAGGGGGCACAGAGGTCCAAGGTGAGCAAGTTGGAGAGTCCAGGTGCTCAATGGCTGAAAGAATTTGCCAGATCCTCTTGCATCTCCGCCTGGGGCCTTGGGTCTGGGCACGGACGGCAGCGCCCACACCTTTCCTCAGTAAAGCCTCACCTGCACACACTGTACCTTACACCCGGCTGGTGTTGAGGGCACTGAGATGGGTGAACTCATCTCGGTGTTGAATAAACTATGTGATGAACAAACACATTTTGAGATGGGGAGAGGGTATCACTTACCTTTACCTACGAGGTCACCTGGGCACAGAAGCTGAGGAGGGGTTCTGGAAGGCTGTGGAATGTGAAATGTCAGATACACATACCAGTGGAGCCTTCCTAGACTGGAGTTGCCACAGCTGCCCCCCAAAGTGTGTGGTGCTGTGTGGTGCTGTGGGGAGCGAGGAGGCATAGGACTGGATCCTGTTCCAGGTTGAAGGGGTTAATCGGAGTACAGGCATTTCTGGGCAGTCAGAACATGGCCTGTCCTTTCAGGAGCCCCACGTGGTTTGATTCCTTGCTCCAGAGCAAGCTGAGAAGGCAGGTATAGACCCTGGGGTTTCAGGAATGTCGGAGCTGGTGAGATGGTGACTGCTTCCTGTGTGTGAGGCCCACAGACCTCGGAAGAGGCCATCCCAGCTTAGGGAGCTGGGCTGACCTCTGAACGGTGCCACGACGCGGGCTGAGGCAGGGGTGCTGGTCAAAGGGCTTCCCCTGCGGCCCTTTGGCCTGGGGTGGGGTTGGGACCCTCCCAGCTCCCAGAATGGCTGTGGTCACCTCAGGAACCTGGGGCCTGCTCCTGGCTCAGCGCTCGCCAGCGGAGTGTGGGGATGGGGTAGAGAAAGACAAGTTTTCCTGTCTAGTTTTGGAGTCCCTGTCACAAAAGAGACCTTGAGACTGTTTTCTTTAAAACATGAAAGATTCCCACATAGTTCCTATTCATGTCCTAAATTTATGAGGCTGAACTCGTGTGTCCTGCACTGTAGTTTCCTTCAGCTCGTGGGGGCTGAATTTCCTTTCTGTGTTTCATTTGTCTGAGACTTACAATAGGGTCCGTGGGTGGATATGCTTTTTGCCGGACCTTCCGCATTTAATATGACTGTTTGTTCTGGTTGGGACATTTTGACCCTTTTTGCCGTTGTGCTATTTGATATAGGATTTATGAGTTTTTATGGTTTCTTACCATCGTACAGTTTGATGCAGGATCTCTTTATGACTTTGCATAAGTCCCGCTTCCGGCCCTGGTGCAAGATTTTGCGGAGAAGTGTGTTCTACTGTCGCTGGGTTGCTTTCTGGCAGGGCTGTGAGGTCTCTTTGTAATAACAGGACAAGGTAGGAGGAACTGATTTAGCCCTCGCCTGGAAGAGGAGTAACTCCATTGACATTCTGTTGTAATTTAGCAGTTGGTTAATGGCCACTTACTGGAGAATGTTACCAGGCTCTGCAGTGAGTGTTGTTAGAAAATGAATCCTCTGTGTATTTCCCCAGGGCCCTTCTGCTTCTCCTCCAGGACATAACTCTGGAACCACAGGAAGTGGCACTGTGTTGCAATCACAGCTTCACTGTTCCTTTGTATTATTTATTTTGTGTTTCAGAATTAAGTATATTGCTTTTAATGGAACCAGAGACTTGTCAGGAGCCCAGGGGGTGACATGGGGCTCACTGGGTCATTTTACTGGGTCTCTTGGACCTGAAGGTGCCCAGGGGCAGCCGTGAGCCTCTGTCCAGCAATGTCAGTTTCACATGTAATTAGAGTCACTTAAGCTGAACATCACTCCATCTCCATGCCTTTACCCATGTCATTATTTCACATGGCTTGTCACCTTCTGGGTTTTGTGTAATCACTCACTGCAAAACCTTTGATCAGCCACAGAGGTGAAAGAATGTGAATTTCCGAGTCTGCCGAACTTGGATAGAGTTCTGGCTTTGTGACCTCGGACGAATCACTTGAACTCTCTGAGCCTCAGGGGTTTTACCTGTTAACAAATGGTGATGCGGACTCCCAGTGATGAGGGATTGATGAAATGGTGAGTGGGCACAGCTGACACAGTGCCCAGAACATGCTAAACTTAAAATGCCAACTGAAAAATGAAACAGTAGCAACAGAATTCCTGTTTGTTGGGTTGGAGTATTAGGAGCTGAGGGACAGGTGGGGGAAGAGAACTTATCCATTTGTTTTCTTTCGGATCCATTTGTGGAGGGAAAAAGAGATCTCCCCTTTTCCTTCCACACAAGGAAGACAAGAGGTGTCAGTGATGGTGTCACCGTGCTCTGGGGCCGGTCTGGCGGAGTCCCCTCTTCCCGCAGCCCCTGGGCTCTGAGGGCTGGTTTCTGGTTGCACGGTGGGAAGCATATTGCCTCGAGCTGGATGGAGGGTCTTTTTGGGAGGCTTGGTCATCTCCCAGGGGACTCCACACTGGGATGGCCACATCATTCCATCTCTGTGTCGTGTTTTCAGTTCTTTCTTCCTCCTGGGGCTCCCATCCTTTCTGAAGTGAATGAGATAATTGTCACCAGCCTCCCACTTAATTACCGTGGCTGCTGCTTCCCCTTTCCCACATGCACAGAGGAAGCCCATCAGGGCACTTGGCAGCCTCACTACCTGATGGCACCAGAGCCTGGATTTTTGAGGTCTGGTGGATTCCTGAGACTTTTCTCTGCTCCCCAGTCTGGACGGTGTCCCTGGGCCGGGCCTGCAGCCGTACCCAAATACATGCCCAGCATGCTCAGGCGCTCTGCACACGACTGGCACACACTGATGAGGCCGTGGTTTCCTTCTTTTCCCTCCCCTCCCCGTCTAGAGTATAAGAAGAAGTATGGAGAGGAACACGGCTCCTGCCAGGCTGGGATAGCGGGCTTCTTCACTGAGGTGGGTATCACTCTTTGGGCCTTTCTCTTCTCTCATGGGTGTTCATTTCCTGCATGGCTTCCCATCATATGGTAGATTAAAGTCCAAACTCTGTGTCTCGGCCCATGGGCCTGACTTTCTCCTTCACTCATCAGAGGACAACCCAGAGCTGCGGGAGGGGATGGGACAGTGAGGGGGAGAAAAGGCCTATGACACCCACTGGTTTCAGCTGCTGCTGGACCATGCCAGATCCTTACTAGCATCATTATTACAGAGGTCCCCAACGCATGGTGTTTTGTGCACAAGTGCACATTTCTGTAGGTGAGCTGCACAGTTGAGGAACCGCTGTGTCAGAAGCTCTTCAAAATGTGAATTTTGACACATGCTGGCAAATTGCACTCCAGAAACATTTACCAGTTGACATCCCCCCCAGTTGTGTGTCATTGTCCCTACATCCTCTAACCAACACTTAAAATTTTTGTCATTAAAAAAAATGACATTGTGTTTTAATGGCCCTTTACCTAATTATTAGTGCAGTTGAGTATCCTTTTCAAATATTGGCCATTTGTGTTTATTTTTTCTGGAAATTGCCTGTTTATGTTCTTTGCCCATTATTATGTTATTTTTTAACTGTTGTTTTACTGATTTTTAGGATCTTGTATTTTCAATAGTAATCTCATATCTCTTGTATGTGTTACAATATTTTTCACCAGTCTTTTACCTGATTTTTAAGTTTGCTTAATGGTGTCTTTACTATATGCGCATTGAACATTCATATTTGGTCAAATCTGTCAGTCTTTTTCTTTCTGGATTCTAGACCTCTGTGTTAGGAAGGTCATCCCCATCCTAAGACTATGAAATATTCACGTGTATTTTATTCTGCCACTTTTATAGGTTAAAAGATATTTAAATCTTTTTCCATCTTAGATTTATGCATGCAGACGTTATACGGGAGAAATGAACTTCATTGTTTTCCTAAATGTGTGGTTGGTTGTTCTTTTTTTTTTTTTTTTTTTTAATAACTTTTAAAATTTTATTTTATTTTTTGTGGCTGCATTGGGTCTTCGTTAATGGGCGTGGGCTTTCTCTAGTGGCGGCGAGCCGGGGCTACTCTTCGTTATGGTGCACGGGCTTCTCATTGCGGTGGCTTCTCTTGTTGCGGAGCATGGGCTCTAGGCGCGCGGGCTTCCGTAGTTGTGGCTTGCGGGCTCTAGAGTGCAGGCTCAGTAGTTGTGGCGCATGGGGTTAGTTGCTCCGCAGCATGTGGGATCTTCTGGAACCAGGGCTCGAACCCGTGTCCCCTGCACTGGCAGGCGGATTCTTAACCACTGCACCACCAGGAAAGCCCTGGTTGGTTGTTCTGATGCTGGTTTGTTAAATATTTTCTTTATCCCCGTTGATTTGAGATACCATCCTGCCATATGCCAAGGTTACCCATCTTCCATCTCAATAAGCATATAGAGGGTGTAATTTCTGTGGCTGTTGTTCCTCCATTGAGATGTAGCAAGTAAGACTCAATGCAGGAAGCAGCAGGGAACTGCTATAAGTTTACAGACACAGTGATGGCAGTGCCGTAAGAAAGTCTATTTGGGCTGGTCTTGTGTCTGGAAGTGGAAGAGCCTGGAGGAGGCCAGGTTGGAGGCTGTGGTGTGGTCCAGCCACAAAGGGACAGGGCAGCCTATGGGATGTTTTAGGAATAAAAATGATGAGGAGGGCTTCCCTGGTGGCGCAGTGGTTGAGAGTCCGCCTGCCGATGCAGGGGACATGGGTTCGTGCCCCGGTCCGGGAAGATCCCACATGCCGCAGAGCAGTTGGGCCCGTGAGCCATGGCCGCTGAGCCTGTGCGTCCGGAGCCTGTGCTTTGCAATGGGAGAGGCCACAACAGTGAGAGGCCCGCGTACCGCAAAAGAAAAAAAAAAAAGATGAGGGGAGTCAGAAAATATGAAGGCAGTATCAGTGGGCTGGGTGACCAGAGGACTGTGTGGGGGAGGAAGGAGGTTTTATGCCAGGTTTCTGGGGAACAGTGGTACTGGTGGAAAGGGGGCTGCCCAAGGAAGAATCCACTGGGAGAGGTAAACTGATGGGTCTGCTCTATACACATGCCATGTGAGGTGATGGGATGGGACACTCACATAGATGTTTTTAGAATCCAGCCTTGATTTGGCCAATGCTAGTATGTTTCTGAGGGGACTGGGTATGCTTAGCATAGGGCCGGGGTTGGGGGGGCTCTGAGCAGAATGTCTCCTGTAGACAGTGGGAGGAGAAAGTCAAGTCATTGCAGAAATGAGAACTCATTGGAGATGTTGGTGGGGAGCTAGGGGAGAGGAAGAGTCCCTGGGAAGGGATGTCTCCAGCCGGAGAGTCAGGGAAGACGAGGGCACTGGGGCTAGGGGGGAGGAGGAGGATGAGGAAGGACAAGGGTGTGGAGGGGAACCCGGTGGGCCGTGCCAGCTCCGGATTACCAGAGGACCTGCTGGGACTCCAGAGCCTGAGGGTAGCAGGGTGCGGGCAGCAGTGGGGCTGGTGCGTGGAGCACTGCAGGGAGCCAGGCGGCAGTGAGCAGGAGGGCTCAGTCCTGAACCGGCCACTCGGGGCCTTGGCCTCTGCTTCAGTTCCCAGGCTTTTGGCCTCCCTAAACAGGAGGTCTTTGAACTCCCAGTCTCCCTCGTTTCTGGAACTTCAGCTGTTGGAGGCTGAGCAGGAAATGTGGTTGAAGGGGTCAGGCAACACTGCACCCGTCTCCTGCCCTCCTGCTGACCTTGTCACTTGGGTTTGCCTTTGCTGGGAGCTGGGCTGTCCCTGCACGGGGCGGGAAGCTGCCTCCCAAGCTGGACGTTGTTCTGTGGCCTTCCGGTCATGGCCATGTTGCCCCAAACTACTCTGGCCTAAGGCGACTGCTTGACCTGAATGTCAGTGACCCTGGGGTTATCAAAGCTGTTTGAGTTATGGACACTGCATGAATTTTAGCCCAGCGTTGAGGACAAGGGAGAACTTCCTGGGAATATATTTATTTTTGTAGCCTAGGATAACAGAGGTAGATACTTCTAAGCAGCAAGAGACGACTTGGCCCAACCCTGCTGGTGTCGGGGCACCACTGTGAGAGCCTGGGGACATCTGGGTGGAAATCCATCCAGCACAGACTTCTGTCACAGATCCCGAGGACTCTTCTGCCCCCTGCTTATGCCAACCTACAGGGCACAGAGAAAAGCCCATGGCTCCTCTCAGGCAACTCCAGGTACCCGTGTGCCTCAGGAGGTTCTGCGCCTTGCAGAAAGGCCCATGCTGTTGATTGATGGAGTTTTGCACACATGGTTTAGGCAGTGGTGGCCTTGGGCTTTTGGAGAAGCTTGCACTTCTGTGTGTTACATTTGTGTTATCTGTTCCTGGGTGGTGAGGAGCCAAGCATTGATCACATTTTCCTGACACTTGTGGACAGTGTCAAAAGGGCCCAGGCTACACCCACAGCGGATGGAAAAAGCCAAATAGGAGGGAGTTCCAGGGAGATGCTGTTTCCCTGCCCCCAGCCACAAGGGTCTCAGGCTGGGCCTCAGTTTACCTAGTTTGAACTGCAGAGAGAAGGGGGCATAAACAGTACGAGGAGAGGGGAAAAAAACCAAAAGCTGTTGGTTTTAAAGGTTTTTGAGAAGAGGGATGACCTTGTTTTATTCTCTTTGCAATGTTTGAGAGAGTGGATGCAGCGATAGGTTAGACATACATTTCTCAACTTTTATCCTGGATTAATCTGAATCATCAGAAAACAACATGTCCACTGCCTGGTGTCCCCAAGAGCCTTATAGGCCTCTGGTGGTGCTCAAAGCTTTGGCTTGTGAAGAGCTGCTGGTGGAGAAAGCTCTCCACTGTGTATATGGCTGGCCCTGGGGATACTGCTCATTTTGTCTTTCTGTGCCCTTTGTGTTCGGGCACTGATTACAGATTCCTTTCTGAGCTTAAGACCAAGGAGAAAGTCTCCCTTCTCTGATGATCATTTGTCTTTCTCATGCCCCTTCTAGAACCAGCACAGTCCCTTACACAGAACAGATGACTATAAGGGAAATGTATGAATGCACTGCCCATGTTTTCCCAGGGATGTGTCCTAAGTGCAGAAAGTGATATATTTTTATAAAGCAGTGAGATACCCCTGAGGGTATCCAGTTTCTCATCCTCATAGCATCCTTGGAGATGGATTGGATCTCAGAACCTTAAAGTGAAGTGCTTCTCAATGGTCATTCTTGGTCCACACCTTCATGAATTATCAACAGCAAACCAACAGCAAACCATTCAGGCAGGAGTCTGGTGGCTTTCCTTCCAGCCATGCTCACACCCTGTTCTTTGGTAAGGTTCTTACCCGAATTGACCATAGAACATATGCTGTTCAAAGTATTGTCCTGATGCTGCTGCTGCCACACACGTGCTCTCCTTTCTGTGTGCTCTGTCCTCCTCTCTCTGCTGTTCTATTAAGATGGCTCTGGCTTTTTCAGACATTTGCTCCCAGGGAATTCAGTGTCACTTTATGAAATGTCAACAGAAACTCAGAATTCTTAGGGCGGGATCTAGCCTCCAGGGACTTGTTGGAAACCAGCAGCTTCTGACAGCGGTGAAGCCAGCTCTGTAGAGAGGGGCCGGCCTGGAAGGATGCTTCTGAAGTATAACAGTGCGGGGACCCTAGAGGCCAAGGGTGGTGTGTGTGTTTGTCAGTAACAAGAGCATGACCTGTACGGTGTCCAGCATCTCCATGAGCCCAGAAGGCCTGTATCTTTGGGGTTTTTGTACAGCTGAGGGGTTTCCTCTAAAACTGCCTTTATTTTAACCCTTTTGGGTAGAATTTTTTCTAAACATTCTGTACATTTCCTTGTTGCCTTACCCTGGGAATGTTTTACAAAGGGATTTGATTGATCTGTGGATCTGGTATAAGTAGGAGATGCTTAATAAATATTGTGGAGTGAAAAGTTAATGAATTTGTTAGAAAAATAATTTTTATTATTTCTTACTGCAGTGTAGATACTTTAGAAAATATAGATAATCAAAGAGAAGGGATTTCCTGTTGGGGAAGGTTGGGGAAGGAAAGCCTCGATGATGTCTTTCTCTGTTGGACTTATTTCACTGAGCATGATGCCCTCCAAGTTCATCCATGTTGCTGCAAATGGCAAAATTTCATTCTTTTTTATGGCTGAGTCATATTCTGTTGTCTGTATGTACCACATCTTCTCTATCTGTTCATCTGTGGATAGACACTTAGATTGCTTCTGTATATTGGCTGTTATAAATAGTGCTGCTGTGAACATTGGGGTGCTTCCTGGGCCTGTTTTAATAGTAGTGCTGTGTCTTGCTGTCTGTGGTCTCTTCTTTCCCCAGTCCACATCTTTCCTGTAGTGGGCCTCTCTGCTCTCTTGTTTTCATTGTTTTGACTTTGCAATGAGCCTTTAGTGGCCAGAAAACCCAGCTTCAGAACCATTCCTGAGAATGAGGACTGGAGGGGATTTCTCTGGAGTGTCAGTACATCTTCTTTATCCATTCATCTGTTGATGAACGCATAGGTTGCTTCCATATCTTGGCAATTGTAAATCATTATGAATGTGAAATTTTTTTTATTGCTCAAGTGAAGAAATTTTCTGGTGTGGCAGCTTTACTTTAATTACGAGTTCTTTGTTGTGATTGTGGGTCTCACCACACCACCTTCTTCCCTCTTCAGTTTCCTTCCCTGTTCACCTTCGGGTTTCTCTTCCATAGGAGCTGGTGGTGATGGGTGCCCCAGGGTCATTTTATTGGGCTGGGACGGTCAAAGTGCTGAACCTCACAGATAACACCTATTTCAAACTAAATGATGAAGTGATCATGAACAGGAGGTACACCTACCTGGGTGAGTAGCTCAAGGAGGTGACAGGTAAGAAAGGGGAAGTGGGAGTGATTACCACCAAGCTTGCCAGTGATTGCTTTATTGGTGGAAAGAAGAGTTCGTTGGCTTTTACATCTGCTGTTCTACTTAGTTGCACTTTTAGCCAAGGGCATCACAACACTGAGCTCCACACATAGCAGGTAGAGAGAGGAGAACAAAGGACGGGACTGAATTAAAGCTGTGTGATTTAATTAAAAAGCTGACAGTTGAAACTCCAAGGAAGCAAACATTTTCTTTTCCTATTTTAGCAATTACTCGGGTTTATTAGATACAAAACGAGTGTGAGAGAATCCTGTTTTTCCATGACTTTCCTTTGGATGAGGTCTCTGCTTTTCTGGTCACAAAACTGGTTGCAGGTAGAAATAATAAGAACCAGAAATTAGCATGATGGATGGCAACCTAATCCTGAGGTTTAATTAAAGGCTTAGAAAAACTTTTATTTTCTTAACCGTTTTAATCCTCTAGAAAGAAGGTAGACACAACTTAAGTTAGCAGCCACCAGGCCAGAATGACTCTCGACAAGACCATGCTTATTGGTGAGCAGAGAGAGGCTGTCTTTACTTGTGTAAAAGACAATTTGACATGGCTCTTTTCTTTAATTCAGGCCCTAAATGCTGTAATTCTGGGCTGAAAATGAAACTAAATTTAGCAAGGCCTAATGATGAGAAAACAATGTTCTTTCACACTCATTACACTTAACTTAAATCTAGGGGAGTCCCTGACCGGCTTTTTGTATGGAGATTCGCTTGTGAGTTGGCAGGAGGGACTGGCTGACTTGTCTTTTCCCCTCTAAGTCTTTGGCCCAGTAGCACCGACTGTGATACCTTTACTCGGAGTCTTTGGGGTGTTTGCTGCTCTGTGCGCCCAGCTCCTTAAATGCTGTCATTTATTGGGGACTTACTCCATGCCAGGCTCTGCATATGAAAGAAACCGAGGTACAAAGAAGTCATTTAACTTGCCGAGGTCCCGTGGTTCATCAGTAGCAAAGTGGGGGTTTAAACCTGTGGTTTCTGAGCCCAGAGTCTAGGTGCTGAGCTGCCCACCTGTGTATGCTCTGCAGACAGCCCCGCCTGCTGGTGTGGACCCCTCGCTGGGCTGGGAGCACCTTGGAGGAGGGGAGTTTGTCTGACATTTCCAGGACTTGGTATAGTGCCTGGTGCAGAGGAGCGACTCAACACATGTTTATTAGGTCAGAGAATGAAGAGAAGGCAGAAAAGAGCCCAGTTTGGACGTGGCTTTAGGGTCGATAGGCCCTCTGAGCCTCAGGGCCCGTGGCTCCTTCCTGTGTGCCAAGTAGAGGCCTTCATGCTGCAGGATTGCAAGGCTCACTTGAAGCTTTGATGTCACTCATAATTGTCTTAGGGAATGTGAGCCTCCAGTCTGAGAGAAATCATCCACGTGGTGAGTAAGAGTTGATCATAATATGACACCATGACAAAATGCAAGCAGCTTATGGTCATAACATTAGGGTTTGAGGATGAGGAAAAGGTTTATAGAATATACAGCAGCCTGCACAGGGTTTTTACTGCCGGCAGGGCTCTCAGAAAGCAGGAGACATTTAGACTAAGCTCAGACAACTTTTACCTTTGTTTCTAGATTCTTTTTGCATCCACGGATTCTTTGCTCAGTCATCCATCTATCCACTGACCCACTGTCAGCTTTTTTCTGGCTCTTCTTAGGAGGGGGTGTGCATAATGGTTCACAGCAAGGGATTTGGAGACACACAGATTGGATTTGAATCTTGCTGTGTGATCTTGGGTGTGTTGCTTACCCACATTTAGTCCCTGTTTCCGTATCTGTGCAATAGAGTTGGGAGATTAAAAGAGACAGTGGCATCTGAAGACATGTGTAAGAATGTTCATAGCAGCTTTATTCACAATAAAGCTGAAATAACTGGAAACAACCTAAATGCCCAGCAATAGGAGAATAAAGACATTATGGTATCGTCATACAATGGAACATACTCATCCATAAAAAGAAACTAGTACCATACTCAACAGCATGGATGAACCTCACAGAAGTTATGCTGAGGGTAGTTTGGAACAGGCACACGTAATATATGGTGACAGAAATCAGGAGAGGGGTGACCCGTGCAGGGGAGGGTAGTGACTGGGAGAGGGAATGAGGGAACCTTTTGGGCTCGTGGTTCTGTGGTTATAGTCACTCTGGCTGGTGATTGCATGGTTATGTCCATGTGTACACACTTGTTAAATACTACACTTTAGATGTGTATACTTTACTGTATGAAAATTGTATCTCAAAAAGGAAAAAATAGATGTGGAGTATTTAGCACAGTACCTGTTCCAAAGAGGACACTCAGAAAGCACTCTTTCCTGCCCTGGAGTCCTTATGAATGTGTCTTTTTTGTGAGATGAGCCATTCCAGCGTGAGAAGACTGACAGCTGCCATTTATTCCCTGATAATTTATGTTCCAAGAATAACTGGATCATAATTGTCCAGATAAGGGATGCTTGAGAAACACTGTCCTCTGATGGATCTTCTTTCTCCACCCCTTCCTTGGTTTCTCCCCGTCTTCTGCAGGTTATGCAGTTACTGCCGGACACTTTTCTCACGTGTCCACCACCGATGTGGTAGGAGGTGCCCCTCAGGACGAAGGCATTGGGAAGGTGAGGAACAAAGTCTATGGAATAGCACGGGGTCAGATGGGGGGAGCATGCTGCCGCTCTTTTTGAGGTTTGTCGGCTCACGTTGATGTGAACATTCTGCTGGGCGGCTGGCAGGTAAATGATGAAATATTGAGGAATCATCTGTTCATCTCCATCCAGCCTCTTTTGAGAATTTACTTTGAAAGCTTCATCCGACTATGAATACTATTCCCAGACCTCTCCATTCTCTGCACTTTGTCATCTGAGAATGTTTTTCATGGCTGATGCTGTGTGTGTGAGAGATGATTAAGATTGACCCGTGGTATTGTGCCATTCTCCAAAGGAAGGGTGTCCAGCGCTACCCGACTTCAAACCCTCCCATCTCCCAAATCCTTTCCAAGTTTGACTTAATGGAACCAGGTCTAGTCCCAGATATCTTTGGGGCCTTTTTATTTATCTTTAGGCCTAGATTCTCACATTTTTTCCTCCAATGTTTTAGAAACAAGACCGGTTCAGCCCAGAGGCTAGACTGGGAATATATGGGTCTCTTTCCCTAAAGTGTCTGCCCAGATTGTAGAAAAGACCCCATGGATCTAGGCCCGTCAGAATCCCTTTGGGAATCATGGCATCTATGGGGCCTGAAATATGGAGGACTATGTTTGTTGGATCTTTAGCTCCAGGCTACAGGAAGTCCAGTTGAGTCGATCCAGATGAGTCAGGAATATGCATTTTAACAAGCTCCATAGTTTGTTTGATAGTTACGACTGAAGAGAGGAATGGTCTTTGGGTCTGAGCCCATAAGGGGTGGACCTTTGATAGAATCTGGCTATATCTCTGGGGGCTTGGAAAAGTGGATTCTGGAGAGGCCCAGACAGACCGAGACCACTGGTAACTGGAGCCTTCGGCCAGGATGTCAGTCTGATCAGCGGACAAGGCGTGACTGCTGGGCATTCATGAAGGTCGTTTTCCCGGATCCTCCTGGGCAGGAGTTAGGAGTCAACACTCAGATTTCTGGAGCACATGCCTCCCTCCCTGTTAACACCGATGCTATTTTCCTTGAAAACGAAGCCACCGTAAAAACCCAGGGCCCTGAGCACAGGGGAGGTGTGCAAATGAACTCTGATAACTTCCAGCAAGGGGTGAGTCTTTCCGAGTCACATGAATTCCTCTGCGTGGTGGAGGGACAGAGCCAAGGGCTGTCCCCACATTGATAATCTCTTCTGAGGGAGGAGCTGCGTGTGACCAGGCATCTCTGTAGCCGGTAAACACGCCTACCTCCCAATTCACAGCAGTGTGGATGCCTCAGTGCTGCTGACAGCAGCTTTGTTTTGTTTTAAATCACCAGTTACAGAAAACTTGATCTAATTGTCTTCTCTTCAGATGGTTGGGATAACTGTATAGTCCCTGTCAAGCCTTAGGATGAGAATGGTACTTAAAACTGATAGAGCCAGGCAGAGGGCATCCTGGATCTAGTTAACAAAGATGAACATAAAAAGGCTGTTTTCAGCTGGAGCCCCTGAGAGGTGCTGCGGAGACTGGTCGTAGTTGGCAAAGTTGCTGACGGTTCCACATTGCCAGGCATGGGAGCTGGTACAGACTTGCTTTCCAAGGACCCCAGGATGGCTCTGGCCTTCAGGATCTTGGTGGTTATCGTTTCTGGTATTGGGGCAGGAAAGCATTCACACTAAGATGGTGATTCCTGACCCCATGGGAGGCTCCCTGACACTGGTTCTCATGGGACACTCGCTCTTCCCTTAAGATGCAACTTGAAAAAGAACTTCCACACTCATGTCATTTAGGAAGTTCTACACAAACAGTCCTTTCTGTGGTGGAGATTCATGGTGTAAATGCACAAGCTAAAGGCTTTGAAAGGTCCCCAGTAAAGGAATTTATTTAATGTTTAACTCTGGCATTTTGCAAACTAAACTCATGTTTACCCAAACAGATCTCATGACACTAACATTCTGTGGAATCACTTTGTCTAAAATGCTCACGTCCATCCCTCTTCTTACACAGTTGGCCCTCCCTACCTGCGGGTTTCCACATCTGTGGATTCAACCAAACATGGATGGAAAATATTTGGGGAAAAAAATTCTAGAAAGTTCTAAAAGCAAATCTTGAATTTGCCACGCAACTATTTACATAGCATTTACACTGTATTTACAACTATTTACATAGTATTTACATTGTGTTAGATAGTCTAAGTAATGTAGGGATGATTGCCTAGGTTATATGCAAACATTACTCCATTTTACTTAAGGGACTTGAGCATCTGTGGATTTTGCTATCCTGGGGGTCCTGGAACCAATCCCCCATAGACGCCAAGGGATGACTGTATTGTGATACCTGCTAAAGCTCTAACTAATAGGAAGGAAGGAAGTGTTTCGAGGAAGAAAATCCTTTTCCCAGGAGTTGACTTTTTGGTAGTAATTTGGAAGCTCCTTAGGTCTTACTGGGCATGGCTCCTGTAAACAGTGTGGCTCAGGAGGCATGGAGGTGATTTCTGCCTCAGGATTGAGGGACAGTTTCTTTGCAGAGTGGGTAAAATGATTTGTCATCAGCTGGTGTAGGCACATCTGCATGTGTCTGGTCAGGCATTTACATAGAACTCCCAGAAGGATGCTGATAAATATCTTTGGTCATTGCTTCCATCTTAACTGGATTTTTTTTTTCCTTCCATAGGTTTATATTTTTAGAGCTGACCGAAGATCAGGCACCTTAATTAAGATTTTTCAGGCATCAGGTAAAAAGGTGAGCTCCTTGGGATTAGTGTGTTGTTTGTTTGTTTGTTTGAGAGATGTCATCATGTGGGAATCAGTTCTTTTCAGAATATTGGTTTAAAGGCCCATCTCTGCCCTACATTTACATGGCATGTTCAGTTGCATGTTGGAGCCTTTACCTTCTCAGCATTGTGTGTGACCTGCAGGTTCCAGGGATTCACGCGTGCTGAGACGGGGAGCAAGATGAGTTTGTACACAGCCAAGTTACAGCACGGAGGTCTAAAAGGTTGTCCATGGTTCAGATACTCATCAAAATGACTATGTGCTCTGTTTCTTTCTGCCTCTCTGTCCCTCTCTGTCTGTCTTTCTCCCAGCTCCAGAGAGATCTGGCATTGTTGAGTACAGATAAATGACCAATTACTTTCAAAGGAGGCAGGCAGATAGATGGTTCTCACTCTCCCTATCTTACCAACCCAAAGCTGCCCCTCCTGCTTACATCCCAAGCCCTCTGCCACCATCGCTATGGGAACAGTTGCTATACCAAAAACAAACAAATATCACCCGGTTCCTTTTAGAACTTTGAAATAGAAATAGCTGGGGAAGGCTGCCCTGAAATTAGTCCTGGGCAAGGTTTATCTGCCTGTGTCATCTTATTATCCTTACCCTGTTGCTAATTCTCTCTCCATTTCCTGCAAGTTTCCATTATATTGCACCATAGTCTGAAATTAAGCCAGGTAGAGATTCCTTTGATAAATAAGCACCAGTTTTCTTGGGCTTATCAGTGGTGCACACCTTGGCATGGCTTCCATCGGCAGGATTGTTTGGTAAGATTGGCCGCTCTAAGAGGAGGCAAGTTTAGGTGGGGAGGTGAAGGGGGTGATTTGAAGAGTTGTCTTGGTAGAGGCCTTAGTGAGCTCTGGGAAGAAGCACAGGACTTGGGACTTGGGAGGGAGATTTGAGGAGATAGGTAAAATTGCCTTCTGACATTCTCCTAATATCACACTAAGAAGAGGGGGAAAAAATGATGTTTCCATCCTGGGTGGGCCATGGGCCCCAGTTCAGGTCCTGCTGTGTTAGACCTGCCTCACGCCAGCCTGGCACCACTGCATATTGTTCTGATGGGGAGTCATAGTCTGAGTTCCAAAAATCCCACTCACAAGTAGAGCTTTTCGCAGTTTTAACAACCATCATGTGTATTTTTAGTATATAACTGTCATAACCTTTTCAATAAAAAATACATCACCAAACTCAGTTTTGTGAGGTTTTTCCCTGAGAGCAGCTCTGCGTTCCCCTGGGAACTATGCAAGCCTGTGTTATTTTAACATTTCCAAAACCCCAAAGCAACAACACTGGAAAAAGACTGTGAGCAATCCTGCAAAAAAGGATTTCCAAGCACCTCTAAAGTTAGAAAATAAATAACCCCGTGCCATTTCTGAGAAGGAGTCCCAAAGAGCAAGTAGGGTGTAAATGCTGCTAAGCCTAACATTTTAGCTCTTTATCCAAAAAAAATAAATGGGTGAGTTTTCCTGTGGAAAACCCTCCCTCCCTCTGCTCCCCTTCCAATGTACCTCGGCTTGACAGCATGAAATTATTCCCCCACCAGCTTTATTGAGATATAATTGATATATAACACGTTTAAGGTGTACAGTGTGATGACCTGGTACACGTATATATCGTGAAATGATGACCACACTGAGGTTCGCTAACACATCTATCATCTTATGTAACTACTGTTTTTTTTAGGGAGTCTTTAAAGTGAATGGTGGGGCCTAAACACACTTATCACCCTATTTTTATTATTTTTAAAATTTATTTCTTTTTTTTGCTGCGCTTTGTGGCATGCGGGATCTTAGTTCCCCAAGCAGGGATCAAACCCATGCCCCCTGCAGTGGGAGTATGGAGTCTTAACCACTGGACCACCAGGGAAGTCCCTATCACCGTATTTTTAGAATATTTTCATGTTCAGCTGTCACCGTGCCTCCCCCCTGCTTCCTGTGTCCCCACCTCCACTGCCCGCTGCCTGTGCCCAGGACAGGCCCAGCTGATGCTGGTCATCCTGGTGTAAACAACAGTCTATAATTGGGCCCTTTCTCTTCCCCAGAACTCTCCCTGTTTGGATGTTAGCTTTCATGGCTACCCATCTTTGTCTGGGTCATGGGCAGGTTTGGGGGAGCAGATCTGAGAGTGGGTGACATGAGAGGGAAAGGTTTGAGAACCTGCTTTTCCAAATTTCCCGAGGACATGATGACGTGGGTTCCAGCACAGACCGACCTGCAGGTCAGCATGAGTGTCCTCATTATGACATGACAGGGCTCCCTGAGAAGGAGACCATGGGCCAGCTGTCTCACCTCCCAGCTCCAGAGCTGCCATTCATTTTCCTTGGGGCTCTTCTCACCCTCACCTTGAACCATTGTAACATATGTCCTTCACTCTGCCATCTTGTTTCACCATCTTCCAGCTTTACCCCCGTCATCATCTTTCTGATTACTCCCTTTAGACATCTTATTCTGCTTGTGCCAGAAGAAATGAGAAATTCTTGTCCCACTGACTTCTCCATTATTTCAGTGGGAAAGGACATGACCCCAGGCGTTCAAAGGATGCCTTTGCTCTACCCCTGTGTCCTGAGCCACACATAGAGGAGGGTTCTGACTCAGGAAACCTCTGATCCGCTTCTGCTTCCGTGTGGCCAGAATCTGGTCAGAGAGTTCTGTCTCCTGGCCGTAAGAGAGACAAAACCCCAAATGGTTCTGGTCTTTACTGGTTGACATCCTTCGTATAGTGCACGTAAGAAATCACCAATGCATGTGCAATTCCATTGCAATGACATGTGTCCTCACATTTCCAGGCTGATGGGAGAGCTCTGATCACGGAACACTCACCCCAAAGCATGTCGTTGCCCTATCGAAATTTCATTGCAATAATTGAGTATGTGAAGTGTTTATATGTCAAAACTGAGATAGGAAACTTCACGTACGGGGATTTCTGATTGAACACCGATGAAGATGCCAAGTTAAATAGACCATTGGAATGAAACAAATAGTTCCCCTGGGACTCAGCCAGAGAGAACAGCCAGCAGCTTTGGTCTTCAGGGCCTTGCCTGGGTCTTAGCGGTTTCTTTTACTAAAGTCAAGATAGGGACATTGGCAAGGCCACTGAATTGGTGACTGTCAACTGGTTTCTGCCCACCCCCCCACCCCATGATTCTGAAACTTCCCCGTGTCCTTCTCCCTTGGGAACGGGGCAGGTGGGGATGGGGGTGGGGTGGAAGTGAACTCGGCACGTGACTGGGAGGGACTTGAGTCCTTTCCCAGGCTGAACTGCAGGAAATAGACCAAAGTACCCTCCACCTCTCTCAGACTCCCCTGGGTTAGCTACCAACAAACAGCAAAAGAAAATGTTTGTTCATGTCTGTAAAACCAGAGCCCTTTTATTTGAAAACATTTATTTTAAAAGGATAGATTTTTTTTTTTTTTTTTTTTAATTAAAAACAGAGGTCACCCACTGGCAGCCTTTGGAAAGATACAGCCTACAAAAATTTTCATTTGGCCTGCATGGTATGTTTGTTTATTATTTTTTAATATGAATTAGTTGTCAGCATTTTAAAAATAGGCAATTCAAATAAAATTTTAGAGCTTTGGTTTCTCTTGAAAAATGAGATGGTTGGCCTTTTCTGGGTCAATCAGGAATTGACCTTCCCTGGGTGGGGATTGCTCCTTTAGCTGTGTCTGTGGACTCTAGTTTGCTGCAGTCTCCACCATTCTCTATCGTTTCTTAGACACAGAAGCTGAGTGACACTTGCCACCTGTAAGCATGCCTGCACTGTTGTTTGCTTTTTCCTTATACCTATTATATCACCTGCCTGGATCCCATTGGATTGTGTTTGAGACCCCCAATTTAAAATAACAGGTACTGAGTCAGAGAGAGAAAAACAAAGCACATTATACCACTTATATGTGGAATCTAAAAAAATGATACAAATGAACTTATTTACAAAACAGAAATAGCCTCACAGACATAGGAACCAAATTTAGGATACCAAAGGGGAAAGGTGGTGGGGGGAGGGATAAATTAGGAGTTTGAGATTAACAGAAACACATTACTATATATGAAATAGATAAACAACAAGGGCCTACTGTGTAGCATAGGGAACTATATTCAGTATCCTGATTGAATATAATTGAATATAGTAATCGAATATATATTGAATATAGTAATAACATATAATGGGAAATAATCTAAAAAAGTATGTATATATTTATATATGGAAAAGAATCTTTTCAGATTCTTTTCCATATATATGTATACATATACATGTATAACTGAATCACTTTGCTGTACACCTGAAATAATACCTTTTAAATCAACTATACTTCAATTTAAAAAATAGTAAAAAATAACATAACAGGTACTGAATTAAGCTATGATTAAGCCAATATAACCTGGCTGTTTTCCCTCATCCTCCAAATGGTCTTCTGAGTTGTACCTTTTTCTGTTACTTCAGCTCACGCCTTCCTAACCAGTCTTCAGCTATGCCCAGGACTGGGCGAGGGTAATCTGTTTCCCATGTAACATTTATTTTCATGCCTGCCTTGTGTTGCGAAATTCCATATTCCTAACTTGCTTGGCCTTGTCAAATGTCTGATATACGAGGCACTTTTATTATGGCTGTAACCTATGTCTGCAGCCTCAGCTTGCATTTGTAAAAGCAGTACCTTGTTCTCCAGGGATCAGTCCATTTGTTTCCCCCTTGGTGGGGCTCCAAGCCAGTGAACATGGGTCTCACTTTGACCGGGGGGCCCACGTGGCTGCCAGGAGGCCAGGGGAGTTGGGATCTCACCGTGGCCCAGGCATTCTGGTTTCCAGGGTGGCATGGCTGGCACAGCCTCTGAGGGGCGTGGGAGCAGATGTTTGTCAGGCTGGGCATCTGGAGGAAGGCAGGGGGCTTGTGTGTGAGGACGGACACTGAACGCTTTGTTGCAACTTGACTTGGTTGCAGATGGGCTCTTACTTCGGCTCCTCCTTATGTGCAGTTGACCTGAACATGGACGGCCTCTCTGACCTGCTCGTGGGGGCCCCCATGTTTTCTGAGATCAGGGACGAAGGGCAGGTCACTGTCTACATCAACAGAGGAAACGTGAGTACAGAGCTGGGCAACATTTGGACAGGGTGTGGGAGAGGGATGTTGGCCCAGGGGAGTAGTGACTGAGCCCCATCACCCAGAGGAGGTAAAAAGACACGCTTCTTACCTTCAAAAAGCTCCGTGTTCCATCAGTGGAAAGTTACACTCAGTGTTATGACTGCAAACGTACAGGGGTCCAGGAAAATCTTAATGACTAAAGTGGAGTGATTCCTATGTACCAGGAGCTGTTTCTCCTGCTTCCTGTGAATGATTTCAGTGACATGTGCACATGGTATCGGGGGTCCCCATTTTTCAGGTGAAAAAACTGAGGCTCAGAGAGGTTAAGTCACTTGCCCCAAATCACACAGATAAGAAGCAGTGAGGCTGGCATTTGAATGTAGGCAAACTGGCTTTGGAGGTGGCATGCTTCATCTCTCTTATTTTGTCTCCTTGGGACTATATACACACCTGCCCACGGAGGCAGAGAAGCCTTCTCAGAGGACATGATGGCTGGGAGGAATCTTGAAGAAAAATGGGAGTTAGGTAGACAGGTGGGAGTGGGCTGGGGGCTGGGCAAGTGGATTGAGGTGTGAGGCAGTGGGACCATAGTTCAGCGTGTTGGGACTGGGAGGGGTGGATGGGGGCCACCGCAGTGGCCAAGGGCTATAGTCACGATGTCCCTTATTCTGCAGAACCATGAAAAGGATGTGGCCGAGTCAGAAAGATGTCTCTGCAGCACAGTGGAGGGTGGGTGGGGGCAGGGGCTGAGGGGCAGCAATGCACCCGTGGGTGCAGGAGACCAATGAGAAAGTAGAATCTTTTCAGGATCTAGAAGAAAGAGTATTCAACAAGAGGGAAATGGTTAAATGAATAAATCCTGTGACCACCAGCCAATGCTTATGAGATAATCAGTGAAAAAGCAGGATAAAGACTGCATGTACAAACAACCTTTAAAAATGTACAAAATACATAGAGAATGTTAATAGATCTCTCTGGATTGTGGTGCTTGGGTAGATATTTAGCTTTATCTTTATCCAAACACTGAGAATGTAATTCTTTGATAATCAAAAAAGTCAGTAAAAGTGTACTTTTAAGCAGTGACCAAGGTGTTAGTTATCCTAATCGGGAGGGGGTGGTGGTGTTTAGCTATAACTAGGTGGGCAGATGCCAGAAAGAAAGGGCAGTTATTTAAAGAGGAGCCAGGGGAAGTCAGAGCCTTGAGCTTTCTTGGACGTTTGCAAACTCTTTGGGAAGGTGGATCTAAAACCTGGGAGGAAAGATGCTTCCTGGTACCTGTTGCAACAACTCATGGCACCTGCATCTGCACTGACCTTCCAGGAAGGGGGGACAAGGCAGGTGAAGGGAGAAGTGAGATGGTCGTCATGGAGATGAGAACAGCTGGCATTCAGTAGCTGCTGGCCACCATATATGCAGGACACTGCTGCGTTTGCATGGGTGTTAACTTGTCAGGCAATAAGGTGACCAGCCCAGCAGCCCCAGGGCATGGGATCTTGGAGCAGGATAATCCCCCAGACCTTCTGCGGCAGCTGGCACCCACACATCCCACCCCCAATGAATGTTTCTTAATGCCATGTGGTTACCCTAAGTACAAGGGTATTCTTATTTCTGTTGAACTTCATCTTATGTGATTAATGATTGCAGGGCAGTGTGGACGAGCGGGAGTAAATGATGAGTTGCCTTTGAATCTTGGTGTTGCCACTTACTAGCCTGTGTGTTGTGGACAAATAGCTTGAAATCAGCAGCTCAGTTTCCTCATCTGTAAAGTGGGCAGAGTCATAAGGTCTTCCTTATAGAGTCACTGTGTGATTTAAATGAGGATGTGGATATACAGTGCCTGGTACATACAAGGAATCAATGTTTCTCTCTTTCTTCACCACACTTATGGGAAGAAATCAACACATATTTGTGTTGTGGGGCAGAGGTTTCGGTGTCTTAAGAACTCATCACATCTTTACTGTTTGCAAGTTGTTTGAGTACAGTGGAAAAAAAATTTAGTTGTAACGAAAGCTTTGGGATGGCTTGTGGATGTACAGTGGGTCTGAGTGCCTCTCCCCGGGGGCAGGGTTAGACGCTCTTGTGCCTCAAAGCATCGTGTGTGTGTGTTTTTAAAAATATTTAATTTATTTATTCATTCATTCATTCATGGCTGCATTGGGTCCTGGTTGCAGTGCACGGGATCTTTGTTGTGGTGCTCGGGATCTTCTCTGCGCTCGGACTTCTCTAGTTGTGGCACGCGGTCTCCAGAGTGCGTGGGCTCTGTAGTTTATGGCAGGCGGGCTCTCTAGTTGAGGCGCCCGGGCTTAGTTGCCCCGTGACATGTGGGATCTTAGTTCCCCGACTAGGGATCGAACCCACGTTCCCTGCATTGGAAGGCAGATTCTTAACCACTGGACCACCAGGGAAGTCCCTCAGATGGTGTTTTAACGCTCTGATAGTCATGTGTCAATGATTTGGGGGTAAAGTGGGCATGGCTTTTAGTGACAACATCACCATTGACCCCTCCCTCTGTTGGTTGGTGTTTGCTTAGGAAATCCAAACCACACGTGAAAATGGGCACAGTCGTGTGTCCTGTTATCACTGCTCCCACCCCTTAACCAAGAACTATTGGGTGTTGGGTTTTCTGAACCATGAGTCCCTCTGCCAAGATTACTAATACATGCACCCTACAAAACAGCTTTATAAATTTGTACCAGAAGGCAGAGGAGAGCAGAAATGGAAATATGTACTCTCTCTAAAACAACTTTGGGGATATCGCGGGGAGAGGAGACTGTGGGGACAAGCAGGTAGGTTGGTTAATAGGTTGGTGTATAGAGCGTTAGGACAAGGGAGAGGTTTAGTCATCAGTGGCCAACAGTGGGTCTCCTTCCCTCTAAAATGCATCTCAGGTGATCGGAGACCTTCATGGCACCCAGGTGGAAGGAGCTCATTTGGGCACCAGCGGGTGAGGGGGGGATGTTTGGGTGCCTGGGATTCTGCCCAGGTGTTTCCTGTCCATGGGTGTGCTGCAGGGCAGGGCGGCATTCCCGGCTCTGTTTTTTCATTCTTTTTTTGGTTATTCTGTTTGTTTTGTTTTGTTTCCCATTTTCCCTCCATCCTGGTTCCCAGGGAGCCCTGGAGGAGCAGCTGGCCCTGAATGGGGATGGAGCCTACAATGCACACTTTGGGGAGAGCATCGCCAGCCTGGGCGACCTCGATGATGACGGGTTCCCAGGTCAGTGAGCTCGTACCTGCCCTCTAACTTGCCCCTGTCGTGGGTGTTCCGGGGTCTACCTGCCCATGGCAAGGCCCATCCACGTACACTGGGGAGAGGACGCCTGTTAGAAACCACATTTTCTGTGTAGACACAGGGCTGAGCCCTGAGCCCACTGGAGTTTTGCTTCCATGAAATCCCTTCTCATCAGCTCAGTGCTCTTTGCTATGTGTTTGTGGTGCAGTGAACCTTGCGGCTGGTCCATAGGGGCTTCTATGGCAGCCAAGTCTGAACCAGCTTCCTCTCGCTACAAACCTTCCTTGTTTCTGAGCCTCTGATGCTCCACGATGCTCTGAGAGCATGGAGGAAGATCCAGTTGTCAGTTTGTGAGAGTAACGTTGATTTTTTTGGTAAAAGGAATACCATTTTATGTAACTCCTTTACCCAAGAATAGAGTTGACTTTCTCAGTTTTGCAATAACCATTGTCTATGGAGTTCCCTTCTCAGACAGACGTTAGGGTGGGTGGTTGATATTTGCGTTTCTTTTATTGGATAGATCAATAATTTATTCCTATGAGGATGAGGGAGAAATTTTCTGGAACTAACCTCTTCTCAACTTCTATAATTTTCTTTCTACTTTTTTTTTTCCTGCTGCTAAGAGATCATGTGCCTATTTTAATGCTTGAACAAGCAACAACCAAGAAATTTCTAGACATCCTGGCAGGAATTAGAGAATCCACCATTATGGTAATGGCTTTTCTAACCCAGAGCTGCTTTTCTCCCCTTAGATGTGGCCATTGGCGCACCCAAGGAGGATGACTTTTCAGGAGCGGTGTACATCTATCACGGTGATGCCGGTGGGATGGTCCCTCAGTACTCCATGGTAATTGGTGTGAGAGTGTCATGGTTGCTGTTCACACATTCATTCCGCAGATACATACAACACACGGCGTTGTTCCTGCCTTCACCTTCCCCCACCTCCAGTGGAAGACACAAACCATTGAGACTGCTTTTTAAATCAAAACATATTTATAGACTCCTGAGTTTGCTCATATCCAGGGAGGCATTCTGCCTACAAAAGATAAGATCCAAATTCTTAGCCAGAGTTAGAATGATTTATGTAAGAAGAGGTGGATTGCTTTTTCTGGTTACTGCTTTGTCAACCATCTGTGCCAAGCCAAAGGAATATCTTGTAAAATATAATCTAGAAAAACAGTGGTCCGTGGAGGAGGGACATGAAAGCTGTCACAGGGCTTTTGTCACAGTTAGCATTAAAACGGGGAGCTGGTCACAGCCCTGGCCTCGTGCCCCAGACTTGGGAACGTGGAAGTGGTGAGTTCTGTTTTTTGCCATATCAGCTTGGAGTTCAGTCTTGCTGATGGTGTCAAGCCCAGCCCCTGGGAAAAAAGGAAGTCACTCTCTGGACAGAAGCATGGTCAGGATGTTTGTGGATGTCTGCATGTAGAGTGGTACAGGCCTGGGTCTTTCTCCCAGTGGGTCAGCAACAGAAAGGGACAGAGCACATGTCGAGAAATTTCCAATCGGCACCTGCTGATTTACTGAACATTTACTATGTGCTTACCGCCTCCTATTCATGCTGACATTTTTCGTCACCAAGAAGCTTGCCTTGTATCTTGATTATTGCGAAGGAGACAAAACTTTGAACTGAGTCCTGTTCTTATAAAGTGTTCTATAACATGAAATAGGAAAGTATCGAAAGCTGTCCACGTACTAAAGTCTCTAGGTAAGAAAAGGCTTTGCAAGTTGATTTTAAGAGGCAATGCACATGTGTAAGTTCAAGGTGTACGTTCCTAATTGTTTTTCCTGCAGCAGATATGAGTTAGCTAATGAAGGGTTGAGGGCTGGCTGGTTTGCTGCCACTTGAGCCCAGATTCCCTCTGCTGGGCCTCCTGCTCGGCTCCGTGACTCTTGCAAGAGGCAGATGCGAAGGGAGGTGCTGGCGAGAGCAGGGATGCTTCCTGAGCGCCTGCTCTGCCCTCTCGCCTTCAGTCCTCAGAATAGCCCTGTGAGATGGGCACCTTGGTTATCCACCTTTTATTTACGGGGTGACTCCAGGCCGGGGAGGTTAATTAACATGCCCGTGGTCACCAGCTAGGAAATGGCAATTTGACCATGAACGTTTGCCAGTCTGACTCCCAACCCTCTTACTGCAACCACCGCCCTCAACTCCACATCAGGAAAAAGGAACGCTCAGGGACGCTCAGTTGGAAAACTCAGAACTATGGAAGCTTATTTGTCTGTGAGGCATATATACTGTGAGGGGCATTTATCTACATGGACCATCCTCTGTGCATTAGAAATGAGTAGTGGTGGGAATAAACTCCTAGAGGATTTAGCTGAGGTGGCAGGAGGAAGAGGGCTCTGGGCAGTTTGGGGGCCACATCCGTGTCCCAGGGACTGCTCTACCCGGGGTCAGGGACGCTGTTCCCACTGTCACAAGCTGAAAGTCATCCAGGGAGCAGCCATCCTTGTGCCGCCATCGAGGTCACTCTCCACGCTTCCTCCTGGAAGCTTGTTCCCGGACCTGGGAAGCTAATCACACAGAGAGGCAGCCTGTGAGAGACCCCCAGCTTCCCCTCCTCCGGCGGCCCTCTTGTGTTTGTTGTGTTGCTGGGTGGACTCCCTGCAGAGAACTGAGGTATAAATTTTGTGGTCAGCGTGGATTGTCTTTAGTAGGAAGCAGGGATCAGCAGCTGGACCCGTCCTGCCTTTGTCAGCACGCAGCCTGGCTCATTAGCTCTAACAAAGAGAAGTGGTTTGGGGCTCTTTAAAGAAAAAAAAAAGAAACAACCATGATTACACGTTTCCAGACTCCTAATATGTATGTGATAAGGTTTGTGATTTTAAAGGAAGAAAAATCCGTTAACGCCAGGTTCTCTCCAGGGCCCAGGTCTGGACAGAGCGGGCATTGTGTGGGTGAACTACAGGAGGAAGTCAGAAACAAGTCTGGGCAAGGGAATCGCTTTTCTTTGGCCCAGATTGGTGTTATTTCTGCTGGATGCATTGTGAGATCAGGGTCTAAAGTTCTTCCATATAACTCTGTAACTCATTCCTCTTTCTCGAGTTTACCATGAAAAGTGTTGATTTTAAGATCCTCGTGCGCCTTTCTCAATTTGAGAGCCCTCCGGGCATGTCACGGCGGCCCCTGTGATCTTTCTCCTGCCATCAGGACACCGCATGTAAACCTGGTGAAGTGGAGGTTTCCCAAGGCTCCTGGTTTTCATTTAGAGTTATTAGCATCGAGCAGACTTATCTTCCTGGCTTTATGGCCTAATGGCCTGCAGATGTCTGTGGGATAACTTAAGCCTGCATCGCCACCCCCGAAAGGACCACCCCTTCACTCTTCCCTGCTTGTCCCAGCCACAGCATACCTTAGAAATGCAAACCCAGGGCAAGCTGCTGCTCGCGTCATTGGACCTCAGAGCTGAGATGGTCTGCTTCAAGACGTGACTTTTAAGAAACGTGCAGATGCACATCCGTGTTTCCTTAGACAGAGCCATCGGGGATGTGGGGCTCTGCCTGTTATCAAGAAACACTTCTTCAGTGTTTCCCTACAGTGTTCTGATTTGTGCTTTGATGCTTGCACATTTCCTGTTGGATGGTTTCACTGAGGTGGCAGGCAGAGGGTTATTTGCAGTTATTGGCCGCTGCAGGGTGGGGGAGTCCCTGCTGTCTCCATCTGTAAACCCTGTAGGAACACCTCCTCCCCATACTTGTGACTTCTTTGCAGGATGACTCAGTGAGGAAAAGGATAAGGCAAGAAAGTCCCAAGTGAGCCACGACTATGTGTAAACCTGGTTCTGACGTGGAGGTTGCTGTGTGGCATGAAAACAAAGCATTTCGCTTACCATCTACATCGAGGGCCTTGGGAGGGAAGCCTCCCCAGGGAGACTGTTTAGAGAAAGGGAAGAAAGAACAGGTCAGATCCCAGAACATGGCACTTTTCTGATTCAGGAAGTTTGATATCTTTGTGAGGAACTGTGCCACACAAGCGTGGATGTGTGACAAAGGCTGGTTGTACAATGAATATTCTTGGACCAACACAGCATGTGTTGTGTTGGCATCTGTTGAACTTAATGATGAAGGAGAGGTAAGTACAGATGCTCGTGTGTCCTTTGGCAGAGGAGCCGTCAGTGCTGAAGGCTGCTTTTTAGGAAGGAGGGTGGCTTCAGCTAAGTTTTTGGATTTCCTACAGTTTGTAGAAGGTTCAGGACCATGGAGTTCTAGATGTACTAGGTAGAGCTGTTTCATCCTGTCTGTGATGCTCAGGAGCCTGTCGATCTTTTGGTTGGCTTGATCGAGAGCTGTTGTGCTCATTCTTGTCCACCTAGGGAACAGATGACGTGTGCCTCTTAGGAGTGTTCCATGTTTAGTACATGTTTGGGTAGAGAGATATAAGGACAATATGTTCTTAGAATTTCAGCCAGCTATACCTGTATAAACACAAAAGAGAACCTCCCTTAGATATGGAAGTTAACCTCGATCCATTTAGAACTTCATTCAACACATCAAAACACTAACACACTCATCTAGGTGGCTTTTTCATTAGCACTGAGCTTAGAAAAAATTTTAAACGGTGACATTTGACTAAGGTAAGTAATAAATAAAGGAGTGTGTGGTCTTCAACTGCCTGCTAAAGCCCCCCACCCCCTGCCCCGATAAAATTCAGACTATGATTTTTTTCTTTGAACAACTTCAAGACCAGGTGTCCTAGGGAAGCTGCCCTAAAACAGTCACTGGTTCTTATTTGTGACTGTGCTCCTTCTGGTGACGCAATCTCTCTATTATCTGTTTCAGAAACTTTCTGGGCGGAAGATAAGTCCGGTCTTGCGGATGTTTGGTCAGTCCATATCAGGAGGCATTGATATGGATGGAAATGGCTATCCCGGTAAGCTATTTTTCTTTAAAAGCATATGAGATACGCAAAGATAACCAGTCTGGTAAGTGTGATCACAGATGTGACCTGGATTTAGGATTAGGAAAATTCATACAGTAGAATAAGGTATTTTGCTTGGTGTTTGACTTTTAAGATGAAAGTAGTGTTAAAGTTTATTTTTCCGTTTTAAAATGTTCTACTCCAAAGGGTTTAAGCACCAGGAAGGTGGATTTTTGCAGTGACTTCTGTGGCAGCAAATCTTTCTGATAAAGACCAAAAGCACTCCCCACATTTAAAATGATAACTAGTGAAGCCTCATGTTTGCCTTGATATTTGAGCATATTCAGAGGCGTCTTCCTCTCGAGAATGAAGAAGGCACTGAGCAAACCCCCACCCCCACCCCCACCCCCGCCGTGAGACGAGTATTGAGAGAAACACTTGGAGCAGGAAGAAAACCATGTCATCTCCCTGACGGACAAAACAGACCTTCACCATTCAAGGCTGGCTGGCTTGTCTTCAGGGTTAATTAATGCCTTGTGGTGACTGAGACTGATTAAGTAAAAATGTACGATTTCAAACCCCAATCCCAAGTGAATCTGGTGTAGGTAAAATTGACTGGGCAATGGAGTAGTGGTTCCTTTGCTGCCTGAAGGGGATGCAGTAGGTGAGGTGAGGAAACAAAGAGAAGAATTTGGAAAAACCCCAAATCATCGTGGAATTCAGAAGAAATGTCCCTGAAACTCTAGGTCATCTTGCTATCTTGAGAAAGTGTTTCTTTCCATTTAAAATGCCTCAGAAGGATCTGTGAAAATGAATGCAATCTTGTACGAGTCTTTTTAGGTTTGAGAAAGCAGTTCTTGTTCTGGGCAATTTGTAGCCATCCCTAAATAATACCTACCATTGGTTTAGCACTCTAATATGTCCAGAATGCTTCCCTGTGCAATGTACATCATATAGTTACCCCATAGGTAGCTAAAGATGGGGGTGTCTCCCCAGTTTACAGACAAGGATACTGAGCCTCAGAGAACTAAGGGCACCAGAGACCACATCATTGTGGACGGGGACCCAGGCTGCTTCTCTGTAGTTGGACGGTGAGCAGGTATGGTCACACTTCACAACGGATGTGGATTTCTTATCTTGCATTTTTCCTAAAAGAAATGGCAAGTGCGTCAGGTCTTTTATTTTCAAACATCCAGGCAATTTTAAAAGGCTATTAGAAAATAGCAAAATTAACAAGCATACCCAAGTGCAGAAATTTTAGCAGCCCTGCAATCCACAGATATGATCTTTGTTTTTCCTTAATGAGGACGTCGTGTAGATGTAGGGATTCAGATGCTTGGTTCTGTGAAGTAGTCATGGGAACCGCAGGACTGAGAGGTTTATATTTGAGGGGAGGAAAGGCAGAGAGCTGTTGGATGAATGCATACTTCCTAAATTAAATTTTTTAGTAATAAACATTATCAGCTAACACTTGTCTTGATTTATAGTTTGCCAAGTATCTTCATGAGTTTTCTGATTTTAATATCTGATTTAACATATTTAATAAATATATTGAACAAGTGTATAATAAATATATTCTGATTTAAATATTATGAAATATTGTCAACTTTTGAAGAAGACAGTGGGGATAATTATCTCCATTGTGCAGACAAGGACACAGAGAGACTCCGGGGTCACATAGAGTGAGGGGTGAAACGGAGATGATTCACATGTTCTACAGAACTTAGAGCTTTTCCCAAGAGTCATTTAATTCCAAGTGTCCCCCTCTCTGATTCCCTGATGTCCAAAAGAAATATAATGTGAGCCACTTACATAATTTAAAATATTCTAGTAACCACTGAAAAGATAAAAAGAAACAGGTGAAATTAATTTTCATAATGTTAATTTAGCCCAATGTATCTAACACATTATCATCTCAACATACAATCAATATAAAAATTATTAATGAGATCGTTAATGTTTTTTGGTACCAGGTCTTTAAAATTGTTTCCTGTCTTACACATACAGCACATCTCAGTGCAGACCAGCACGTTTTGGGGTCTCAGCAGCAACATCTGGTGATGGACTGCCATACGGGGCAGTGTGGCTCTAACTCCTACAAAGTCATTTCAGAGCCCAGGGGGGCCCCCTGACCTTGAGGCTGGCCTCCATTGCCGTGGAGCCCCTTGACAGCGGGTGGGTGAAATGGGCTTCGGCAAGTTTCTGAATCTGTAAACTTGTGGTTTTCAGATGTAACTATTGGAGCTTTCATGTCGGACAGTGTGGTTCTCCTAAGGTGAGATGCTTCTCTCTTTCCTCTTGGCTCTTCGTGGGTGAGGGATGGAATTTGGTGGGGGAGGGGGGCCCAGAGGAGTTATTCATCATTAGTCAGCAGTCACTCTGCCCTGTTCCTTGCAGGCAGAGGTGCTTGGTAAGTGCGAATGCTGCCTTTGTTTTTTCATTCTTGTTATCCTCTATCCCAGGGTCTCCAGCCAGTGGGCCTTGAGTGGTTTACGTGTGTGAGGGGATAGCATCCCTGGAGTTTCTAGGAAGAGTTGGGGTTTTTGCCTTTTGCCGTGCACAATCCCTTCCATAGATGTGCTCTACACATGGCATCATCCCATCTCTTCATCCCTGCACCCTTCAGCCCGGCTTCCCCACCTTGTAGTCCCCAGCCCCCCAGGGCCTGGGAGCCTCCTGCCCCCTCATTCTTTGGTGGCAGCAGAGGGTGAGGGACATGAGCTCAGGCCCAGTCCTCGCTGTGAAGCCCATGCAGTCTGGATCTCTCCTACAAAGGCCAGCGGGCTGCCGGCCCACCCATGAACCCTCTCCAAGTATTTCTGTCTCTGTGACTCAGAGAAAGCAACATTACACTTTGGAGCGGGAGCCAACTCATAGGTTTTGTTAACAACCTGATTTCAGAACTTTCTAAAATAGGCTGGTAGGATCTTAGAGCTGGAAGGGATCCCAGAGGCCATGATTTCCACACCCTAGATTCCTCTCATTCAGCAGGGCCTTCCTCTGAGTCTCCACCACAGGACCACACAGCCTCCTCTAGAAGGACGTAGTGCCCAGGGTGGGGATTAGTAACTTCTGAGGGGACCAGTTCACCCACATGTTAAATTGTTAAAATGTTAAATTGTTAAAATGTTAAATGTTAAAATGCTAAATTGTTCAAGCTAGTTACTTTGCACACACTTAACTGACAAATGCTAATTTCAAGGTTTGTCATTTTGGCAGCAGTCAGAATTGTCTTTAAGAAAATCCATGTGTAACTTACTTTTTCAAGATGATGATCATAAAATTCCTGAGTCAGAAATGACTCTTCTACTCCAGGGATTATAATACTTCTAATATCAACCACTACTCATTTATTGAGCACCACAATGGGCAGAGGATTGTGGGGAAGCATAATATTTCAGGCATTGTCCATTCTACACTAAGGAGATTAGTTAAAGCAAGCCATAAATACATCATAAAACCTCAGCTATATAATGAAATATGTGATAGGTGCTATATGAACAGGGTAGATAATAAATATTCTAAGGATTTAGAAAAGATGATGAACAACACCCTAGGGATGCTCGAGACAGAGACTTGGATCATATTTTCTCATCAAGACACATAGCCTCAAGGGCCTTTGGCTTTCAAGTTCTTTCTTTCCTAAGAGTTGGCTTAACATGGCCAATCATGTTGGAAATGAAATGAATAAATTTAACATGACATCCATTCCCCACCCCCCGACAAATGTTAAATTGTTAAAGAGGCAGAATGGCCTTAAGGTTAAGAGTGTAAACTCTAGGGCCAGGTGGTCTGGGTTCAAACCCTAACTCTGCCCTTACAAGGTGAGTTTCCTGGGCAAGTCTGGTAACCTCTGCTTCAGGATTGTCGTCTGTTAAAAAGGCAATAATAGTACTTAACCTCACTGGGTATCATAAGTTCTTATGAGAGCTCAGTGAGCTGGAACAGTGCCTGGTTTAAGTGCTCAATAACTGTTAGCAATTCTGACATCAGTTGGGTTTAATTTGCCTGCCTCAAAGTCTGCTTCTTGGTCCCCTATCTTCCATATAACAGCCCTTCAGTACTTGAAGGTGGTGGTTGTGTCCCTCGGGTGGTAACTTCAGTAAGATGGATCCTTTAATTACTCCCCACGGGACTGGATTTCTACTTTATCACCCTTCTTCAGGGTTGGTAGTTTTTCAGGTGGAACAGCTTTCATAGCTCCAGATGGTTGCGGTTGGACTTGTGAAGCCAGGGCTCTGGCTGGTGGCCTCACGAAGTCATTTTCCCTCTCCTCACTCTTCTGAGCAGTGTGCCCTGGCTTCTCGGGATTCCCCTTGAATAAAACATGTTCCCCCACTTCTCTTAGTGGAAACCAGGCCCTCTTCAAACTGGGAGCTTCTGGCACAAAAGGCACATCTCATAGGTTCTGCTTTTTCATCATTCTTGTATTTTATAAGCTTGTAGCTGTGAGCTCTAACCCAGAGGGGCTTGTCTCCCTCTGTCCTCTGATGTGAGGGACAGCCCTCCCCAGGGGTTTGCTCACACATGGGTGTAAACATAAAACGATACAGTGACACGTGGATGGGAGACCACAGCCCCCAACCTGGGATGGAGGGTTGAATTGGATGAGGTGAACTCTAACGGGGCCAGATGTAGAGTCCATGGAAGAGAACGCCTGGAAGCACTCCCGGGGAGGGGAGGCTTTAGGAGCAGGGCCAGTAGCACCGGCTTGGACGAGGAGGTCCGTGGAAGGCCGTGACAGCCACTGCAGGGGTGCGTAGGGGTGCTGAGCTCACTGTAACCCATTCCCTCATTCATTCTGCTCTGTGCATTGACCTTTTGAGACATGAAGTAGCTCCCTGGAGTAATGGATGGCTTTGGGGATATCCCAGTTAGTGGTCTAACACCTTCACCAGGGTGCGGGCTCATTATGTGTCCCCCCCCGTCTCTGCCCTGCAAGCAACACGACCCCACAGAAGGCCAGGGTCACTGGAGCAACACCACATCAGAAAGTATTCTGACTAGTTTCATTATTTACCTCGAAGTTAAATATCAGGATCAAATCAAATATCGGAATTTGAACTATCCGAGAAGCATCAGAAAGAAGTATTCCATGGAAAAAGAAGATGTGTATATATATATATACAATGAAATATTACTCAGCTATAAGAAAGAATGAAATAATGCCATTTGCAGCAACATGGATAAACCTAGAGATGATCATACTAAGTGAAGTAAGCCAGGCAGAGAAAGACAAATACCATATCTCACTTATAGGTGGAATCTAAAAAAATGATACAAATGAACTTATTTACAAAACAGAAATAGAATCACAGACATAGAAAACAAATTTCTGGTTACCAAAGGGGAAAGGTGGGGGGAGGGATAAATTAGCAGTTTGCGATTAATATATACACACTACTATATATAAAACAGATAACCAACAAGGTCCTACTGTATAGCACAGGGAACTCTACTCAATATCATATAATAATCTATGAGGGAAAAGAATCTGAAAAAGAATAGATATATGTATATGTGTAACTGAATCCCTTTGCTGTACACCTGAAACTCACACAACATCGTAAATCAACTATATTTCAATTTAAAAAAAAGTATTCCAGCCACCAGCTTCTTTAAAGTCTCAAGCGCATTTGCGGTGCTGTCTTTGGGTGCCCCTTTGCTTTCATCTCAGATTGTGAAACCCAGTCTCCCGTCCCCCAGCGGTGTGGGTTGGCCAAGCTCTGCCCTCGGGAAGTTTGTTCTCTGGGATTAGCTCGGGAGGGCAGGCCTGGTGTTAGGGTGATAGGCGCCTGGTGTTAATGCCATTGAAGATCAAAGGAAGTGATCAGAGAGGCTTATGAAAGATTTCTGGGCTTTTCCTGGTCCAAAAACAATACTTGGAGTTGAAACAAAAAGGCTTGAGGGAACTGATCTGATGGATGTTGGAGATGTGCTTGTGAAGGTCCTGGTCTGTCATTTCAAAGGATTGTGGTTTTTTTTTTAACAATGGCTCATGGAGGTCCTTTTGTCTGTACCACTCACTTCTGCTTCCTACTCACCTTACCTTCCCCTGCCAGGCTCTGCCAGGAGAGGAGGCGTCCTCCCCACGAGGGGGCCCTGGGGTGATAGGAGGGCCTGGGCTGCTTCTGTGCAATGACTGGCAGGACACATGGGCAGCTGGGGCTCTCACAGGGTGGATGCCCTGTTTTGTGAAACTTTGGCTCCTCCTGTGGTTTTCAATCCCTTGGTCTGGAGAGGAGGTTTCACCCATTTAACAAGGTTTTTTGTTTGTTTGTTTGTTTTAATTTTTATTGGAGTATAGTTGATTTACAGTGTTGTGTTAGTTTCAGGTGTACCGCAAAGTGAATCAGTTATACATCTACATATATCCACTCTTTTTAAGATTCTTTTCCCATATAGGCCATTACAGAGTACTGCGTAGAGTTCCCTGTGCTATACAGTAGGTCCTTATTAGTTATCTATTTTATAAGTAGTAGTGTGTATATGTCAATCCCAATCTCCCAATTTATCCCTCCCACCCTTTCCCCCCTGGTAACCATAAGTTTGTTTTCTACATCTGTGATTCTATTTCTGTTTTGTAAGTAAGTTCATATAACAAGCGTTTTTGAACACTTATTCTCCTGGGAATATCAGGATGAACTCACCAGGATTCCCACCCCCCTCGGAGGGCCTACAGGGCAGGTGGGGCAGGTTTGGAAATGGACAGTGACCTTAGTTAGTAGGTGAGATGAGGTGTGAACACAGTGCCGGGAACACAGAGAAGGAAGACATCCAAGTGCCAGGGGTGCTAAGGAACGCTCGAGCATTTTCTAAGGATGAACCCAGAAGGAAGTTGGAAAACCCGATATTGGATTTCTTCCAGGCAGCGCTGTTGTCTGACTTCCGTTAGGCCTACAGGTGTATCTGCTCTGGGATCCTGCAGTTCCTCTCTACCTGTCACAGCTGTTCCTCTCTTGACCCGCGTCTCAAGGCAGTGCTGGCAATAGTGAAATCCCCTAACCCCATCTGGGCCGTGCAGCTCCTCGCTTCCTTTTTTCTCTGAGGTTTTCCTTAACACTTTCTTTTCTCAGAGTTGGTGTTGGTCCTGGTTCCCATCTGTCTTGTCCCCCTGGATGCTCTTGGTGGGATCACTAAACACAAGTGAGGTCCTTGTTCTCAAGCTGCTAATGCCCCTTAATCTTGTTATGTCACCCCAGTGGCGTGAAGGCCGGGGCTCCTTGGAGGTAAAAGGGTCTTTTTGTGAGGCCTAGAGGGGAGAAGGTTAAGCCATAGCTTAGGTGAACTGTCCCTCAGCAGATGTTCGCAACAAGAGCAAAATGGTGTGATTCACTCTCTGCTTCTGTTGGGGAGCCCCCGGGGAGTCCCCAGAAGGCCAGCAATGATGGATGGAGTCCATCCATCAGGCCCTGGGGGGTGATCCCTGTCGGTGAGAGGAGTGTGGTTGTTTATTGGGTTTCACTTGGTCCCACCACCAGGCAGGTTGATTTCTTCAGCTCTAAAGTGCTTTGCTGTTACCAGCTGGGACTCCATTCATCAAGGTCTTTTAGAAAAATACTTAATGAATTGATGGGAGTAAATGAAGAGAGTAGGTTTGACCCACTGGATGGGACTTTGCAGTTCATGCTTGTAATGGCAGTAAATGCTTTGGGGAATTCCTGCTTGTGTATCTATTTCTTGAGTCACAGCATCTCCTGTAGGGTCGCCTCTTAAATCTATTCCTATCTTCCTAATATAATGGAAATCAGAACTTAACTGGTGAAATTTTAAATAATCTCTCAACATCTGGTGGTTCATTTACAGCTTCAAGCAGATAGATGTGTTTTGTTAACAACTAACTTGCCTTCATTATTGGGAAATAAGCTGAGAAACTGGAGAAAAGGATTTGCAGAGCGCCCTGGCCATTCTCTCTTGGGCTATTTCACACTTTAATTAGAGGCTGGGCTGAAGCCCTGGGATTTGTCCCGTTGGTTTAGTTCTCATTTGGTTCTGAGTGCTGCTCTTCACCGTGACTAAGTCGCCTTCCTCTTGACCTGTAGGGCGAGACCCGTCATCACGGTGGATGTCTCCATCTTCCTCCCCACCTCCATCAACATCACGGCGCCCCAGTGTCACGACGGCCAGCAGCCTGTGAACTGCCTGAATGTCACCGCCTGCTTTAGCTTCCACGGCAAGCACGTTCCGGGAAAAATAGGTAAAGAGCCACCGAGTCAGCGCTCAGCATAGCCATCTTAGCTGGAGTGGGCATGTGGGGTCGTGGGCAGCCAGGGGATGTTTCTGGGGTTCCCTCCCGCTGTGCATCCCAGCTGGTTTTGTAGGCAGCAGGTCCCACAGGCTAGATGCCCTTTCCCCTGAGGTTCCGCCTCTTCTTTTCTTACCATTGTTTTTCCAATTCATTGCAACGTCTAGCTCTCAGACAAATAATATGTGACTCTAAGCATCCTTTCTCCAAATGTCCATGGACCAGACTGAAACCTCACTGGTCCACGGGTGGGATAGTTGGTGGGGCTTGTGGAAATGCAGTGAATAGCCTGGCCCTTCTGGAACATTCCATGCAGTTAGAAAAAAGAAGTGGTGGGACTTTGGAGGCTCTCCCTTGAGCTCGCAACACCAGTCAGATGTCAGGGGCTTGTGTTCTTTACTGTGGAATCAGAGACCGAGGATGGGTGGCGGGATTGGGATTGCTGCGTTTTACAAAGGCTCTCGGGCTTCCAAAAGGTGGGGAAGCTGCTTTGTCAGCCTCAGGTGTTGGAGAAGGGGCAGGCGAACCCTGGCCAGTGGCAGCTGTCCCTGCCGTTTCTCTGACTGGGAGAGGGCGACTTGCTGGCCCAGCTCCAGAGACTGGGCCAAGCCCTGGAACAAGATAGGATCAGTGTAGATTAGAATTCAAAGTGTGTGATCACCTGAAGGAAATGAATCTGGAGCAGCTGTGCAGATTAAGAGGTCTTTTGTTTTAACTTGAAAGACATTGAATAATAGAAAGTAGAGTTCCAGGAAAATGGAAAAAAAACCCAAAACAATAAACACCACCACCATTAAGGACCTGGACTCATTGAATTTCTTAGACAGTTTTTGTGTCATGAGTGTCTCCCCTCCCTACTCACCGTGTAGTCCTTGGACCCGCAGTATCAGCATCTCCTGGGAGCTTGTTAGAAATGCAGAATTGGAGGCCCTGATCTGAACCTCTGAATGAGAAACTGCATTTAGCAAGATCCCCACAAGATGCTGGTACACATTTAAGTTTGAGAAGCTCTGCTCTGGAGCGCATGTATGTGGGCGCCCGGACACGCAGAGCTCACGTGCACACACTATTCCATTTCTCCGCTGCACCTTGAATGCTCTGCCTTATTTAACAATATGCTAATCCTTCTAGGCTGTTTCATTGGCATTTCTCTTGATCTTCAGGTGGATTGAATAAGCTCAACAATGAAACCTTGTGTTTTTTATATGGATTTTTGAAAAAGAACTTAGAAATTTCAAAACTGGATATAAATTTACTGTGACCTTGGGACTTGGTTAGTGAGAGAGGACTAACGAACTTTTTGTGTGCAACCCAGTGAGAAAAAGACACTTGGTCCGGATCATACAGGTCTTGGTGAAGCCAAGAGTTGAATTCTGGTCTGATGATACTATTGCTTTCCAAAAATGATTTCCCACCACCTCCCTAATTGTTTAAGGCACCACAGTCTCTAGTAGGAAAAAAAATGTTCTGATGGTCTTGGGACTCATATATTCTCTGCCTAATTAGATGGTGTGTCCTTTACCAATACCAACTTGTGATGTAGTTGAACTCCATTATAAAACATTTTAAAAGAATTGTTGAGTTGAAGATTACTTCTGTTGTGTTTAAAAATAAGCAGAACTACTCTACAACTCTAAGAAAAGCAAGCGATTAATAGTTCATGTGTGTGTTCATTCGACAAATATTTACCGTTCGCCTGCACGGGCCAGCCATGTCCTCACGGAGTTTTTAATGGGAATTAGAAGGAGTTTCTGTTTTGATCCTGAAGCTGCATACACAGTTTTCGGACTCATTAACTACATCACTGTGGTGGTGAAAATGGAGGTAAGTTGGTAGAGCAGGAATAGAGGAGAAGAAACTAAGATGCAGGTTTTGAGCAAGAGTGATTTCAGAGCATATGAGGTCAGTGGGAGAGCAAACTCTGATTTGTAGGTTCAGGGGTTGAGCCAGGAGGAGATGGGAGTTTCTCCTCATGCTGCCCCCCACAAGTGGATCCTTCTGGAACCCCAGTCATTGACCCCAGTCACCGGGGCCCCTTTCGTTGACCCTGGTCATCGGGGACCCTTTCATTGACCTCCAGGCAGAATTATAATTAAGGTCCAGGCTAGCAATGGCCCTTCAGTGCTGGGGTATGATGGGAGAGACAGGCTGTCGGATGACATCCAGTATTGCCTTCATGGGCAGCAACCTGGCTAATGTCCACCTTAGGGTGTGGAACGTTGAGCGGGAGCACCCGCCCCAGTGCAGGTTACTTCCTTACCCTCCATCTGCCACATGGGTTCATTGATGAAATTAGACATCCCTTGACAGTCTAAGGGGATGTTTGCCCACATTTATTTAAGATTCAGGCGTGAAGAGGATGATAACTGGAGACTTTGGGTATTCGTAGGGCAAAGCAGGAAATTTTCTATCCCCGGCATTTTCTGTCCCTTCCCCTGCCATTCAGGGAAATGAGCTATATCTCAGTCTTCGCAGTAAAGGGAGAAATGTAGAAATCTGCTGCAGAATAAGCTGGCAGGGGAATACAGAGGGTTTGAGGAGGGAATGATGGGAAGTCGTGACGGTGTGATGAGGAATCAGGTGGAGGCAAAGTAGCCGGGTGGATCCAGATGGGGGCGGAGTGCAGCGTAGAAGCAGCCCCTTGGTTCTGTACCACCAGGAAGATCAGGTCCCCCATTTCCATATGCAGGAAGGATGGGAGCACCTTCAGCACACAGCCATCCTCCTCTCTCCTCCAGGCCCAGCAGCCAGTGCTGGCCAGCTCAGTGTCATCGCTCAGGCCTCTGCGTTGGGAGCCCAGGGCTGGAACTCCAGTTACAAGCCTTCCTTGCTCTCACTGCTGGCAGCTGCACAAGAGCATGTTAGTGGTGGTTTTGGCATGGCGTGCTTGGCAAGTGGGCATCTTCCAGGCACCTCTCAGTGTCTGCATATCCAGAGCTGAGTCTGTCAGCAGAACGGCTACATTTGGGCAAGACAGCCTGGGCAGTGCAATAAAGAGGCACCGGTTGTGTGCTAGGTACTTCTGAACAGTTGTCAGAAGTGGCATATATCTGCTGGCATCTTCAGCTGCGGGACCACGCTGGGGATGTCTTGGGGGGCCATAAGCGGTTGACGTTATAGTCATCTCTTTGGTTTTTTCTCTCCCTTGGGACCTGATGGGGCTGAAGCATCCACACAGAGAAGGGACTCCTTTTGCCTCTTCATTTTCTGCATTGGTAATGGAAAAACCAAAGCTCCCACTTGGTCACAGAACATTCAGGGCCAGCTGATGACCCAAGCCACTAGCGGGGCTGCTGTGGCTTCTGGCAATGCCGTGGGAACTACAGAGGTTCTTTACGGGGGTGACTCTGCCTTGGTGCCAGTGACAGCTTGGCAGGGTCCATTCAGGAAGACGGAAACCACACCAGTTATTTTAACAGAGAGCGTTTGACGTTTGGAATCAGTTAAGCAGGTCATGGAGGACCCGGAAGTAACTGCAGGAAGCAGCTACCACTTCTAGGTCTGCACCAGGGATCTCAAAGGTGGTTCCCAGTCCGGCCGCCACAGCAGTACATGGAATCTTGTTAGACATGTGAATTCTGCCCGATTCGGAAACTCTGAGGGTGGGGCCCAGCAAAACGTGTTTTAAAGGAATTTTTTATATATATATAAATTTATTTATTTATTGGCTGAGTTTGGTCTTTGTTGCTGCATGTGGGCTTTCTCTAGTTGCGGTGAGCGGGGGCTCCTCTTTGTTGCGGTGCACAGGCTTCTCATTGCGGTGGCTTCTCTTGTTGTGGAGCACGGGCTCTATCTAGGTGCGCAGGCTTCAGCAGTTCTGGCTCACCGGCTCAAGAGCGCAGGCTCAGTAGTTGTGGCTCACGGGCTTTGTTGCTCTGTGGCGTGTGGGATCTTCCCGGACCAGGGCTTGAACCCGTGTCCCCTGCATTAGCAGGCGGATTCTTAACCACTGCACCACCAGGGAAGCCCGCAAAATGTGTTTTAAGAAGCCTGCAGCTGGCTTAGGTTTGAGAACCTCTGGTCAAGGGGAACAAAGGGAAAAGGTTATACACGTTGTGGACCACTTCCTTGGGGTCATCAGAACCTAGAAGCTTGGAGAAGCGACCTTGCGGACCTGGCATCTAAACCTCAGAGGAGGGGACACTGGCTGGTGCTGCTGGTACCTCAGAGGGGTGCAGTGAGGCTGGCTCTGAGGTGTGGGGGAAAAATGAAACGAGAATTAACTGCTGTTGGAGGTGGCCTCCATGGAAAACTGTCGCTGGGTTAAGCTCATGGGAAGCCCCTTCCCTTCCTCCAGCCTTGCAGCCTCCCTCAAGCTCTCCGTCTCTGCAGGGCCTCCCAGAGAGCCACTGGCAAAGCAGAAGTGAGGTTTGCAGAGTCCCAGCCGAGCAGAGCAGCAGCTTCTTAAACCTGTCACAGGGAGTCACTGAAACTCCTGTTGGCTCATTCAATCAACAGATAGTTATTAGGTTCTGAAAGGTGCCAGACTCTGTGCCCAGCGTTGGGCACAGAGCATGGAACAGGCCAGGCAAGGTCCTTGCCCCCATGGAGCGTGTGTGGCCAGCCCTGTGCTCCGTCCTGGGGTGCAGACACTGTGACCAACTCAGCCCCCAGAACACATTCATAACGGATTTCATCAAGCCATTTAAAACAAGAGTTCGGCTCATCTCAAGTCTTATTAATCTACATTCTTGGCCTGGGGAGCAGCATGTGGCTCCTGGGAGCCTCCTGGCTGCCATAAGCAAGGCAGGTGAAAGCCACGCCTGAGAGGCCTTTGCCCCTTACCCGCGGGCTGGGCCTGTACCTACTTGCCGGCCAGGCTGAAACCTAAATGCACTTGTCAGTCCTTGGAGGCCGAGACTCAAGCTGGCAATTCTGGACTCTCCCCGGAGCACTCAATAGAAACCAGGCAGGGCTGAGCCCTAAGTGGTTGTGTTCTGTGCTCTGACCCAGCTCCCTCATGTTGCCGTGGCTCTCGTATAGCCTGGCGAAGCTGTGAGTGAGCAGGGGCCCTGCCCTACCGCTGGACAAGCAGTAGAGCCCAGGTCCTGAGAAATGGCACCAAGGTCATGCAAGCCAGTGGCAGAAATAAGTCTGACACCAGCAAGCTTTCCCCAGACTCTTCCTCTGGTCCTAGGGGTGCGTTTCTACTCCAGAGAGCATTTGCACACAGAGAACATTCCCTGAGCTCCTTCTGGTCTCTCGAGAAGCATGGAGATGGGATAATGAGGCAAATCCATGTTCTATGAGGAGGGGGGAAACCTATTCTAATTACCACCTCATTCCTTTGGGGGAGGGCGAGAAAAGTTAGGTAAGTAGAAATAGCCTTTTTTCCCCTCTCCTGGAAAACTCCGAGGGAAGCTCAGAGTAAGTCGAAGGAGGATTTATTAGTAGAATTTCACAGCTGAAATCATGTTCTGATGGAGAATGGGAATGAATCAAAACTCTCTGGGAGCGACCAGAGCTGTGCTGATGCAAGACAGCTGGCTCGATGCTGGCCCGGGCCGGTGTGGGGGGCCCTGGGGAACCAGCTGGGGGGCAGGGAAAGGAGGAGGCTGGAAGCATGACTCTGGGCTGATCAGCTTTTCCATCAAGATGACATCATTCGACATGGCAGGGACACAAGCTGCCAGAAGGAGAGCTGAGGATGTGAAGTGCGCGGTTGGAGCAGGCCCTAATCAGAACCAGCACCTCCCCGGCCGCAGCTGACTGGGCTGAGGGCGGCCGCCAGCAACTCCACCAGCCTGTTGCTCCCACGGGGTGGGCCACCGAGCCAAGGGGCTGTCAGGCTACTTCTCCGGCATCTCCTCTGCTTCTTAGGCGGGGCTCCCTTTTAGACACACTTGGGGTGGGGGCTGATCAAAACTGTTAGCAGCGAGCTCAGGGATTTAGGGTGGTCCACACTTCTTGCCACTCCGGCAGCTACCTCCTCACTCAGGCTGGGTTTCCCATCATGGGTCTCTGGTTTTGTTCTAGAAGAGAGATTTTGCTAGGGTGCTGACTTCTTTTTGTGTAATTTAAAATGCCAAAATAAAATTTAAATCAAGGAGAAGCACCGAGTAGGCAGTTCAGAAGGGGAAATGTTTCCAAAATGATTGCACTTGGTGAATTGGGTAATTTGGTCTGTCTGATTGTATGCTTTCTTGTTTTAGAAATATCTGGTAGGTGAGCGTGTTGGCATGTGTACACTCTGCCCATAGCAGAGCAGCGGTTGTGGTCCTCAGCTTGGCGTTAGTAACTCAGCTGTTTCTCCCCTCCCTTGAGTTGCAAGAAGAATCTATTGGGCCAACAATTCTTCAGTGAGATGGGGTTTTGGAGAACTAAGCTTGATGTTTGTTTGTAAAGTATCTGCACAGTTCTTGGCACACATGGAGGGTCGAATTCATTCTGTTTTCTGGACTTGCCCCATTTTAATGCAGATTCTTGCAGAAGCAGAGCCTGTGTCAAGGATTTGAGTGCACATTGTCGATTCAGGAGGGGATCCTAGGAAACACCGGTAGGAAAGCAGGACCATGAGATAGGAAGGGAAGGCAGCTGTATTACTCAGGGTTCACCAGAGAAACACAACCAAGAGGGTGTGTGTATATGGATATTATAGCTCAGAGGCAGTCTGGAAGCAGCACTTCTTCTTTTTTGGGGGGACCTTGGTGTTTTTGTTTTAAGGCCCTCAACTGATTGGGTGAGGCCCACCTGCATTCTGGAGGGTAATCTGCTTTATTCAGTCTATTGATTTAAAGGTCAATCCCATCCAAAAAATACCTTCATCGTAACATCCTGACAGGTGTTTGGCCAAATATCTGGATACCGTGGCTTAGTCAAGTTGACTAGAAACCATCACAGCAGCTGGATAGAGGGTGTGTTATTAAACAAGTTACCACTGTAACAGGGCGGTGGGAGCAGGATCCTGCTGGCGAAGTCTGGGAGCCAGCGTGGAACACACCTCATGGTTACCCCACCCAAAGGACCAGGGAGCTGGGGTCATGCTTTCCTGAGGGCTGCCCCCAGGGGCTTTAGTCCTTGGTGCTCCTGGCCTGCCATGCCCATGGGTGGGTGCCATGCCCGCCAAAGCCCTCGGGAAAGGGAATGCAGGTGCCGGCAGTTGGAAGTTGGGCTGGACAGCAGGGAAATGGTAAAAGCCAAGAGGATGTGGGTGGGGCCCTGATGCTATCTGCTCTGTCTTCCTGTGTTCATTTCCATCCAGGCTTTCTCTGGGCTCAGCCATTCATTGCTGACGAGACGGTTCAAACCCTCTGTTCTCTCCTTGGTCACCCTTCATGCCCACCCAGGGGAGGGCGGCCGTAGCTCTCTCACCTGGGAGGAAGGCCAGGTGGGGGTGCTGTAGCGGGGACCCCACTCAGCAGCCGCTGCCACCACATTGGTTACCCCACCAAGGTCTTCTGGCTCATCTTCCAGCAACACCCATCTCCACTCCTGATCCTGCTAAATGGAACTTGGAAACTCACTTCATTTATGTTGTACATATTCTTTCTTATTGTTTGGCTGTTGCTCAGGGAAATTGTGATTAGGAGAAAGTAAATTAGCCAAAGTTCAGCTCCAGATCTCTATACTCATTTGATTCTGCTGTCTGTGCATTCCAAGAATGTGAGTTTTTTGTCTGATAATATAAAAAATGCACCAAGAACTAGTATGGTAAGAATAGCCCAACACTGGAGATGAGCAGAGTTCCAGATTCCTCTCTCTGGCCTGCAGCAAGTCTTGTTCCCTCTTGCGCCATCAGTTCCTCAACTGAAAAATGAGGGTCTTGATCTGGATGGTCCCTAGGCTTGCCCAAAAGGTTTGACATTCTACGAGTCTACCCCATTTCCTGCACTGTCGCCATCAGAGCAGGTATGTAAATCTTGTACAGGTTCCCATGTTTTCTCTATCGAAGTACTTTTCCGTGTGCTTTCTTCTCTTCCCAAAAATATCTCCTGGGATCATCCAGGTCGCAGGTACCTCTGGTGATCTAGCCTTGCCTTGGAAATCAGCTGTTTGCTGAAATAAACAAGCTGGGGCAAACCTGCCCTTGCTGACCAGGAATCTGCCAGCTTGGCCTGGCAAGGTCCCTGAGATGGAAGAGGCCCAGGAAAACCATTAAATGCATCAAGAATATACCCTGTGGCAGCTACAGAATGCCAATCCAGGTCACTTTCCTCCTTCGTACCTCCCCTAGTGGCTGATCCCTTTGATGTTATTAAAAGCCAGAGCCATCCCCATGGCCCCAGCTTCACATACTTAAATGCCAGGAGGCATTAGGCTGATTTTTTTTTTTGGTGCAAGAGCCCAGCTTCTAGGAGGCTGGTGTGTGGAGCCAGGGCAGGGGCTGGGTCATCCGCTTTCCCACTGCTCAGCAGTCTCGTCTGGTCATTTTAGGGACAGAAGCTCCTTTTCTCTCACTTAAAAAATACCAGGTTCCCCTGAATCCACAAAGCAACTAAAAGATAGTGTTACGTAAAAAAGTGTTATGGAGGGGCTGACCTCTGAAACGGGGTTCTGTGGGACAGAAAAGCAATGAAATGGGTCTGTTAATACCAAAGCCATATTTACCTAATAAAACACGTTGTCCCATACTTACTGACAGACTCTGAAATAATGGAGGCGAAACCCTTTGGGTTTATTTATCCAATGTGTGTTCTCTATTGTGACCATTTTTTAAAGTCCCACATTGTGTCACAGTAGGTTCTGCCATCTGGCATTACACCTTGAGGCACAAGGTGATGAGGTTTCCGTTTTGGGGACGCACCCCAGTACAGACCCCACAGTGGTCATGGTTTTGTTGAACCAGTAGGCACCATAAAACTGGTCACTGTATGGCGGCCTGGGAATGAAGTCAGCTTCAGCCGCCCCTGTGTTTCCCTGAGTGAAACCTCCATGAGGGCAGGGGTTTGCCCTCGTTTTTCTGTGATGTGTCTCCCATGCCTGCACAGTGCCCAGCTCAGTGGACGACGGATGGCTACGGTCCAGTAGATGTAGCAGTTACAGAGCCCGACACAACAGCTGTGCAACGAGTCAGAATTATTGGGTGATTCCTCCCTCATGTGGGGCATATGTCCTGTTTCTTTATGGGAGTCAGTATTCCACACAGCCTTGGTGGTTTCAGCAGCTTCTTGTAGTATTCCTTGTAATTGTCCTGCCTTTCAGGACACTAATTGTATTGGGTACAGCTAACCATTGATGTGTATATTGGTGGCTCAGATGATAACTCGTGAGGTTTAAATTGTGGGGAGCTGTGAAGTGTGATGCCCAGAGCATCCCCAGGAAGACAGGGCTGTCCCGGTGTCTCTGGATTCTGGGGGTGGCTGGCTGTATGTTTCTCTCTGAGATGGTGTTGATCGGGGCTGCCTGCCATCAGTCCTCTGTGCAGCAGGGGGCTAGGTATTGTCTGAAGGGTGCTTGTGATCCTCTGAGGGGGTCTGGAGGGGGCCTTGTCACTGTGTCTATCCTCGCTGATGTTTTGACCTTTTTCATTGGCAGGCCTGAATTACGTTCTGACGGCTGATATGGCCAAAAAAGAAAAGAGCCAGTTGCCCAGGGTCTACTTTGTGTTGCTGGGAGAGTCCGTGGGTCAGGTCTCAGAGAAGCTGCAGCTGGTCCATTTGGAGGCGACATGTCATCATTACGTGGCCCACGTGAAGGTCAGTTCTTTTTATCCTCAAACTTTGATCTCTACAGATGTTCATTTGGAACTGGTGGAAACTTTTATTGTGCATTACGTATGCTCTGACTTTCAAAATTTTATTTTACAAGGAGGAGAACTTTCGTTCTTTTAAATTTGGAGTTGGGCAGCTCTTTATTGATCTTACTGTGCTGGTCTTAGCCTCTGAGGGGGGTGATGGTGGGCCAGGAGACCAGCAGTGCTCTCTGGCCTTGCCTTGTTCTTTTGGGATGTTTTTTTGTCCTCTCCCCTCTGTGAGGCTCAGTAGTCTTCTCAGAGGAGGGACACAGAAGCACATGCCTCTGAGTCAGCAGTGGTGCTGGATCACACTGTGCCTGATACCCTTCTTGGTGATTCACTACATATTCGCTCATAGTCAAGGTTAAGGTGTTTTACAACTGGTTTGATTGTTCTCTCTTGATTACTTCCTGTTTATTTTAGGAGTGCATTTTATGGTCCCTTTCCCCCTCAATTAAATAAACTTTCAAAATGTTTTTCTTCTACTGAAATTATTTGTTAAATATACTTTGCTGCTAATTCAGGAGGCCAGGCTTCAGTTAGTTACAGAGAGGGCCCTGTGTAGGCAGGTCCTGTCAGATTGGGAGTCTGGTGCCCATTGCTGCAGGAAGAGCCAGCCACTGACCCCCAGGCAGAGACAGCAGAGGAGGTGGAAGGACCCCCCCATGACCCAAGCCACATGATGGGTAAGATGAATGTGGGTTTTGGAGTCACACAGACCCGGTTTGTGTCCAGTTGGATGAGAATTTTGACTTCTCTGTGTCTTAGTTTCTCCATCTCTAAAATAGCTACCTTAAAAGGTGGTCGTAGAATTAAACATTACATGATGGATATACTTAAAGGACCTTGCACGGAGTCTGCCACACAGCAGGCACTCAGCGTTATTATTCGATTGGACCATACGTAATTGCCAATATTCTAGCATTCTTGACTTACAAAAATGATTACATGTAGTTCAACCATTATTAATAACCAGTGGCTTTTTGGCCGATAGCAAAAATAGACTACGGATTGGAGATGAAGTGTCCTTCTGTTATTGTGTCGTTAGTGCCAGAGCAGGAGAATAACAGCTGCGTCTGCATGCTTCTGGGTTGTATATGGAGAAATGCCCCACACATCCATGGCACTTTGGCCCAGAGCCTGAGTCCATGCCCCTGCGATGCTTTTCAGTGGGGCTGGGCTCTGTCTCCTGCCAGGACGCATGCAGGGGCCTGCCCAGACCAGCTGCCCTCAGGCCTCAGCAGTGAAGGCCATTTATAAAGCAGTTCGTGCTCCTGTTAAGCCAACAAGCCACCCACCTCTCTGGGTCTTAGATGATGTTGGCTCGTGAGCACCCTTGGGGGTATGAGGCCGTCATGTCAAACACTGCCAGGCCTTCAAGTGCCTGCACTTGGCGTCTCCACGCTTCCTGGAGGTGGGGCGTCTTCCCTTGGGTTTCTTTTCTCTTTTTAAAAAAAATTAATTTATTTTAATTTTGACTGGGTTGTGTCTTTGTTGCTGCACGCGGGCTTTCTCTGGTTGCGGCGAGCGGGGGCTACTCTTTGTTGCGGTGCGTGGGCTTCTCATTGTGGTGGCTTCTCTTGTTGCAGAGCACGGGCTCTAGGAGCATGGGCTTCAGTAGTTGTAGCATGAGGGCTCAGTAGTTGTGGCTCTCGAGCTCTAGACTGCAGGCTCAGTAGTTGTGGCGCACGGGCTTAGTTGCTCCGCGGCATGTGGGATCTTCCCGAACCAGGGCTTGACCCCGTGTCCCCTGCATAGGCAGGCGGATTCTTAACCACTGTGCCACCAGGAAAGCCCTTCCCTTGGGTTTCTTTATGCTGGTCTTTTCCACAAATACTTTCCTTCTGGGCTCTTGTGACTTCTTGCTTTGACTGAGAGGTTACCCCTTCCCATGTAGCTACCAGGGGTCTTGGCTGCGAGATAGGGCCACACAGAGCCTGCAGGGCTTTGCAAAATACACTCAGAAAACAGCAATAATGAGGTGCAGGCCAGAGGCAGGGCTGTTTCTGTGGTGGCTTCTGAGGATTAACTGGGGAAGAGCAGAGCTGCCCCACGCTGTTGGTCCTGCAATGTCCTAATATCTAGGGTTGCCAGACTTAGCAAATAAAAATGTTAAATTTCCAGTTAAAACTGAATTTTCAGGTAAACAACAAATCAGTTTTTTTTTTTTAGTATAAGTATGTCCTAAATAGTGCATTTACTTATCCTAAAAGAATTTTTAAAAAATTTATTTGTCGTTTATCTGAAATTCACATTTAGCTGGGCATCCAGTTGGAAGGGTCACCCTGACCGGTATCTTTCCATCCCACAAGCAGCACTTCTCCCATCAATCAAAACACTGCTGACAAGGAGAGACATTGGATGGGGGTCAGAAGAATTTGGAAGATGAAGGCAGGGCTCAGGAGCACAGAGCAAGCACACACCTTTATGGGATGATTTGGGTCATTTTAAGGAAGATCAAGAGAGCAGGGCTTCAGCAGGGCTTCTTGGACCTAGAAAAATTTGGATATAGTTACTGCTTGGCCATTTTCTCATGCAAGGAGACTGGGGTGGTGGGATCCATCAGGAAGTCACAAGCCTCTGATGCCTTTATGGTTCAGGAGACGCTCAAGGTGGATGTTGATTTATAGCCATGTGGGAAGTTTTTTTCTACCAGGCATCGTCTGTGTCATAGCAGAGGACCCTGGAGGCTGGCAGAGGAGCCAGTGAAGGTGAGCTAATGGGCCGGCTGGCTGCTCGCCATGTGGCCCAGCTGGCCTGGCCTGTGGTTTCTTCCATTGTGGGAAAACAGCTGTGAAGGCAGTGACCCTTGTGTGGCCGAGGCAGGCAGCAATGCTGGGGGCAGGGAGTGGCAGCCTGGCCACCTCCTGGAGTGGGGCCGGGGGCTGGGGGCTGCTCATCAGGGTGGCAGGGAGTGAGAGCACAGCGCAGCCTTCTCGATGGGGCTGGCGCTGGGCTTTATAGACAGTGAAGGAAGAGAGCGAAAAGTGTTCTCGCTTATCACACGCCATATGGCACGCAGGCAGGGAGGCAGGCGCTAGGCGCTGGGTGTGTTTTGTTTAGGCTATCTTTAGGTATTTTTTTCCTTTTTTTCTTTAAGCCCATTCCAATCTTTTTTTCCCTCCTTCCTTTTCCCCCGAAGTTTTCATTCCATATATGGCGATAAGTATCTCTATCATAGAAAACTGCTCTGGCTGACACCTGCCTTCCAGGCTGGCTGCGTTGTCCCATTTTGTTCCTTTCACAGCCCTGGTGGGGCCTCCGAGGTGTACCTAATTTTATGATACACTGCATCCTCCTGGGGGTGTGGGTCCACTCTCAAGGCCTCACTTGGTCAGCAGAGCTGAGGCAGTTTTTGCTGCTTCCTTGGCCTCTCTCCCTCAGAGTCCACAAGCCCCAGTTTGGGGGATGGGCCCGTTCTACTAGTGAAGCGGCCTAGAAACCTCTGTGGGTCCCCACGGTCACAGATGAAAGCCCACACACCTCCCCTCAGCCTCAGGGCTCTCCACAACTTGGCCTCAGTTTACCTGTCCAGCCACATTTCTGCATCACATCGCATGTGCCCTGGGCTCTTGTCAAGGTGGACTGACCCCTTTACCCCTGGAACGTGTCCCTCGTACTTCCCAGTCTTAGTTCTTGTGCTCACCCAGCACCTCTGGCACTTGAGTCACCAGAGGCCCAGGTTTTGTCATATCCGTGTACAACCACGTACCACCTGCATGGTTTTTGCATTTTTTGGTCTCAAACGTGCACCACCTGCGGTATTTTATTTCCTATTTTTTTCTTTCAGTCGTTCTTTTGCCTGAAAATAGTTTAAAGCAGAAACTTTGTACGCTCCTGTAAGTGGAACACCAATTATTGCATGCCAGAAGAGAAAGTAACTGTAAACAAAAATACATTGAAGACACAACAGTGTTGTTGAATTCTAACTGGGCTTCATTTTTTGCTGAAGTCCCTGAGGAAGCGGCCCGCTCTTCCTGTGTGTTAGAAGGGGAAGTTACAGAGTGCTGGGGTAGTATTAAAGACATGCTGGCACCACACTGAACTTTCTCTCTGATGCAATCAGAAGGACTAAATGGGTATTGACCGCGGAGTAACTTTCCAAATGTATGGGTCCTTTTATAGAGCCCTGCCCACGTGCCGTGGGAATCCATGCCATGACCGCCGTCTGGAAAGCCCTAGGGCCTGGACACATTCTGCTTTGATTGGCTGTGCCTTCCCCCTCTTGCCTGCTGAAGGGTTATCTGTGTTTCAAGGCTCAGTCAGTCACCAGGTCTTAAACATCCTCGGCCAGCTGATGTCCTTGGCCCTGGGGAGGCTGCCATCAGCTTCCTGCCTGCTCAGAGCTTGTTCCATGCTGCCTGACTCCCGCTTTCGGCATGATAGGCATGAAACAAATGCTTGCAAGACCCATCTGCGCTGAAGTGACTCATTGGGTCGGCTGGACTGTGGGGTCACCAGGAGCGTCTGATCAGGGACCTCTAACCACTCTTGGACCTCCGGCTGGGAGGTGAGGGAGCGGAGGGTTTTGGATGCATGGCCATGTTCCCTCATCACTCCATCGTTTTCTGGTCTCTGTATTTACCTGGATGGTAACTGTGCTCCATCTTCAAGTCCTGCACAGCCCCTTGAGAGAGTGAGCCCTTTGTGAGGTCAGGTGCTTATGTCTGACGGCCAAACGAGAGCTTTTTCAGGAGTGGGGAAAGCGGGCGACAGCTTTGAGCCTATACAGGGACAGTGCAGAAGGCCAGGCGAGGCTGAGCACGGGGTCAGCTGCCTCACTCCCAACTGTGAGGATCCACGATCCCCTGCAGAGGCCTCCAGAAAACCTCTGGTGAGCGAAATCACGTGTCAGACATTGTCAAGGGAGCCAACAACAGGATTAATGTAAAAAGGAAAAAAAAACCCACTCCACACTAGACGAGGGTATATAAAAGCACCGTTGGCTTCTCTGAGTAGCTGCAGATGTTCAGGAGGCTGTTCTCTTATGTTGCTGGAGGATTCTTCAAGGGAGTTGGAACCTTAAGCTACTGCAGGGCCTGGCCTGGCAAAGGGAGGGCAGCACACTGGCCACCGGGTGGTCTTGGAGGTTACGCCCTGGGCTCTGCCCAGATGTAGTTTTTTTTTCCATTTTCACGTCCGAAAAAATGCCTTAGGGCCAGCTTCAGTCACATGATAGACTGTGAGTTTGCAAAGTGTTTGGATCCATCGAATGCCAATTTTCAGAGGTGCTGGAGGCTTTTATTTTCTTGTTTAAGAAACAGTTAAGGAAGGAAGATGAAGTTGGAGTAAAGAAGACCTCTGTGTGAGGAAGAGAAGAAAGGAAGACAGCAAAGTTTTCTTCTTTATCTGGAAAGTAAAATGCTAAATCTCTTGATAAAATCTCTTAATTAATCATCCTGATAAATCAAATAAATAGCCCCCCAAAAAGTTGTAAGGTTTGGATACAAAAGGGGATACAGACCTTAGATGTAGGAGGTCATCTTAAAACATTTTTAAAAAATTCGTAATATATGCACATAGTTAAATATTTTTTTTAAACTGTACTAAAAGTTACAGAAAGAAAGAACATCTCTCATCACCCCATTTCTCTCCCAAAGGCATCTGTGGTTCAGTTTCTTGTGTGTCTTCCAAGAGCTTGTTGATGAATACACAAAGCTGTGTTTTACACAAACAGTAGCATGCTGTGGCTCACTGCTGTGCAGCTTCCTTTTTCCTTTTAAAATGCCCAATAGCAGAATAGGTAAGCAGGTTTTGGAAAGGTTGTGCAATGGAATACTACTCAGCAATAACAAAGAATGAACTGCAGATACGCACAGTAACGTGGGCGAATCTCTAAAGCATTATGCTAAGTGAAGGAAGCCAGACTCAGAAGGCTGCTACTATGATTCTATGGAAAAGACCAGCAGACAGAAAGCAGATCAGAGGTTTCCAGAGGCCAGGGATGGGGTTGGGTGGTGGCGTCCATGATTGGCTGCAAAGAGTCATGAGGGAAGTTTTGGGGGTGATGAAAATATTCTAGCAGGATTGCGCTGGTGGTTATATGACTGAATACTTTTATTAAAGATCAACAAAAAGTTTGCAGGTAGACCAGGCTTTAAGAGGAAGATCTGGAGTTCGGTTTTAGACACACTGAGTTTGAGGGGCCTATTAGATGGTGAAGTGGAGATGTGTATATATGAGTCTGCAGTTTGAGTAGTGGTCTGGGTTATAAGTATAAATTTGGGAGTCATCAGAAGATAGTGTTTAAAGCCATGAGATTTGATGAGATCACCAAGGTAGTGAGAGAGAGAGAGAGAGAGAAGGGAAGGAAAGGGGACCGTGGGTACCCAGCACCAGGAGTACCTTTCCTCTTGGTCCCAAGATGGCTGCTGAGTTCCAACCACTGTGTCTTCTTTCCATGCAGGAAGAAGGGGGAAGGGCGAAATGCTCTTGCCATTTGATCTGAGGCCCTTTTAAAGAGCCTCCAGTGACTTCTACTAACAACTCATTGACCATCCATATTTTAAGGGAGGTTGGGAAATGTCAGTTTCATCTGGACACTACAAACCCTAACAGTACAGAGCTTTGCTCTCCAGTAGAACTTTCTGTGACGTTGGACATGTGCCATATCTGCATTGTCCAGTATGGTGGACACTAACCACATATGACTATTGAGAACTTGAAATGTAATGAGTGCCACTGAGGAATTTTTACTTTAATTTTAATTAAAGTTTAAATGTAAACAACTGCATGTGGCTAGTGGCTACCATATTGAACAGTGCAGATTTCTGCTACAATAGAACACAGAATCTTCACAGGACATTGGTCACACAAATCAAATGTCACAAGCCAAGTGGAAACAAATAACTGGGGTGAAGTCAAACTGACTGTTTCATTTTGCACTTACGTTGATTAAACCCTGAGTTTCAAGAATGCCGTAGAACATGGTCTCTCTCTCCAGGGTTCTTTTGGAACATTCACACACACGTACACACGCTTGCACACACATTTCTGCATGCACATACATGTTTCCATAGGCCATAACAGTGGGGGAGGAGAGCGGTATTAGAATTGAGAAAGTTGGATGGTTCACCCTGAGTTGATCATTTCAGGAGTGTTACGAACTTGTATCTGATGTTTTCTATCTTCTTCTCTGTGGCTTGAAACTATGTAAAAGGTGGCAGTGTAGAGGATGGATATACCATTGCTGGGTCAGGAGGGAGGACTAAGGTTTGAGACATATCACAGAATAGCCTTTTAGAATGTAAAGCCCCCCCCCCCACCCCAATGCTCTTGCTAGTACTGGGTGGAGAGATTCCTTTTCAACTCATATTTGTGACCCACATGAAGTATACACTTCCCGCTTGGGTGGTGAGGGCTGGGCTGGGCTGATCTGACCTGTGGTCAGCCACGGGGTCTCAGGCAAGTGCTTCACCTGGGTCTCTGAGCTTCCTCAGATGACAATGGGAAGAATACCGACTTCCTAGTAGGGATCTGATGAGCACTGGGCCCCTTTTCCCTTCTCCTTAACCCAGAAATCTGTTATTCTCCCTGGCTGCCTCTGTGTTAGAATGGATCAAGACTCATTTCATAGGTGTTTGGGGAATTTTTTAAAAAATGATTACAAGCAGATGGTGAAAAGAAAATAGAAAGTATGGAGCAAACAAGAAATAAATGTGGGAAGAGAACAATCTCTCAGCCAATATCCTCCTTCTCCACCTGGAACAGAGCAAGTCAGAGCCGCTGAGTCAGTTTACAAGGGCTCCTCCAACTTTAATGTGTACACCAGTTACCTGGGGACCTCGTTAAAAGCAGATCTTAGGCAGCAGGTCTGGAGTGAATTTCTGACGAGCTCCCTGGTGATGCCAATGATGCTGGTCCATGGACCACACTCTGAGAAGCAAGGAGCTAGAAGAAGTAGGTACCAAGAGTTCCAGGTAAAGAGTCAAAGGATGAAGACCATGGTCTGGCAGTTTTCCAGGTGGAGCAGGCCTTGGAAGGCCAGCCACTCCCCTCACACTGACAGTGAGAGGTTCCACACCAGGGATGTGGAACCATGGTTCTGATGGTCATGCTCTGGCTTCCTTGTGACCTTGTGCAACCCTGGGGCTCACACTGATGCTTGTGAACAGAGGGCATGCCCTTGTAGAAGGGCTGGTGCGGGCTGTGATTTCTTCCACGTTCCCTCACTGCCTGTTGCTTGAAGGACTGTGTTGTCAGCAGTCAGCTTACTGAGCACGATTTTTTCAGCATTTCTGTTTAACTCATTGGAGTGTTTTGGGCATGACCCAAACAAAAAAGTCAGAAATCTTTTTCTTCCCCAAAGACTAGGAGCTTCTTGAAGTACAAGCTCTTATTAAGCAGAATAATTATGATTTTTTTTTGCCCCATCCACTGGGGCAAACAAAGAATGAGAAACCAACTTAGAGACTGCATAGGTTCTTTCTGCATTTGTCAGCAAATGCTGGTCACGTGCATTATTTTCCCGGGCAGGTTATAGTGGGGCACCAGCCTCCTGAGTGACCTCTATTTTTGAGGACGGGGAATTTGCTGGTTGTAGTGAGTGTGGACGGCAGAAAGGGTTCTCTTACTCATAGATAGCCAGGGAAGCCTCTGCACCAAAGAAACCCATTCCTTCTAAGCGGCTGCCTGCAGGTGGCTTTTGGGGTTTTCTCACAAGACAGACCTGGCCTCGTGACATTAGAATTGGAATAATGGTGGGTCCAAGGACAGATCTATCCATATGTATCCCAGAAGTTTTGTGTGAAGAGGGTGACAGAAAATTGCTTCTTTTTCTAAATGCATTAGGACTGTGTAAGTAAAATACTATAGGCAATAACAACAACAGTGATAATAGCTATCTTTTATTAAACATTTACTATGTGCTCAGTGTTTTACGTGCACATTTAGTTCTTATGAGAACCCCAAAAATATAATTATGAATACTATATACATAAAATTATGTGTATTATAATGATATGTAATGGATATAAGTAAAATAAAACCCCATTTTAGAGTTGATGAATATGAGACTTAAACCATTTAAATTACTCAAGATCTCACAACTGGTCAGCAGCAAAGTCTTGGGTTTGAATCCTATCTGGCAGCTAAGTAGTTCTCCGACCTTGAACAAATTATGTCATCTTAGCACCGTGGCCCACCAGAAGTGATGGTTACTGTAGTTGTTATTAAAAAGGAGATCTGAGGAAGAGAAAGCCCTGGCTCTGGGAGACCTGTCTCCAGGTGAATGGGTGCTTGGTTTCCCATGTTGGTTGGAGAAGTTGACTCACAGCTGCTCCTGCACACATGCGTCCACATCGCCGGTGCTCTGTGGCCAGAGGAAAGCTCAGGTGTGGGCTGGTGAGCCCAGAGCAGGCGGGGGCTTGGGGCGATGGAGGTTCTCTTTCCTGCTCTTTGGTCTTCCCAGTCTGTCTTTGGCCTCAACTATTTAAAACTAAATGTCATTTATCCTCTTTTTTAGGATCTTGAAGTCTGGTTCGTGCATTCAGCCTCCCAGCATGTGTTGGGTGCAGGCTCTGCTGGGTGCAGAGAAATGAAGTTGAAAACACCCAGGCTGGCCTTTGAGAATGGTTTCACCCCTGCCTTTGGGGCACTGTCTCAGTGCTCAGCTTTGCCCCTCACCCCATGTGTCACTATTTTCAGGTCACTTCTGCACGTGTCACTGCTGTGGTGACCTCTGCCCAGGTGTGCCTGGGACAGTCCTGGGGTGCACCTGTTGCCCCAGTCACAGTCATTAATAGTTACCCTTTCCCTTGCAAAGCCTTCCAGTCTGGATGGGAAATTGTGTATGCCACTGCACTTATGGAGCACCCACTGTGTGCCAGACACCGTGCTGAGCCCTGGGGAGATGGAGAACGGTGGACCCTGCCCTGCCTCCAAGGAAGTCTTGGTCTATTGGGGCATCTGTTCTGAAAGCCATGACTTGGCAAGTCAGGCAGCCCCAGCCTTCCAGGCTTCTTCCTTTTGCTCTTGTTGGCCCCCTCCCACCACCTCCACCTGTGCCGACCTTCCCTCCTCTCTAGGTCCAGCTTAGTGAGCCTCCTTCTGCAGAATGGCTGCCCACCGCCTGATCCCCCCTGCCCACCCTCCTCCCTCCCCATCCCCCAGGTCAGCTGTGGGCCTTTTCCCCACTGGTGTGACTTCTTGGTGTCTTGGTCTTCTCAGACCGTCATAACAAAGGACCACAGAGTAGGTGGCTTGAACAACAACATTTACTTCTCACAGTTCTGGAGGCTGGAAGTATGAGATCCAGGTGGGTTTCAAGGTCAGCAGGGTTGGTTTCTCCTGAGGCCTCTCTCCTGGGCTTGTTTGTAGGTGGCCACCCTCTCCTGGTGTCCGCCCACTGATTTCTCTCTGTACTTGTCTGTGTCCTAATCTCCTCTTCTTATGAAGACTACAGTCTTATTGGATTAGGGCCCACCCCAAAGACCCCATTTTAGCTTAATGACCCTCTCTCCAAACCTGGTCCCATTCTGCCATATGGGGATCAGGGATTCAACATATGACCTTTGGGAGGACACACGTCAGCCCACAACGCTCTCACACTTGCTTTTAGCCTCCTCTGTTAATTACTGGCTGTTTGGGGCCGGGAGCGCGTGACACTTGGCATAGTCACCCAGGCCACACCTCATGGGACCAGCCCCCATACTTGTCAAATGACTGATTAGGCTCTTTTTTTGTTTCCAACTTGAAGACTTTTTTTACATTGAGGTATACTTAATTTACAATGTCATGTGATTAGGTTCTTAGTGTCATTTCTTATTGTCCATTTCAAGGGCTGAGTAGAGTTAATGGATTGAACTTCAAAGGAGAGATTTTTTTTTTTTTTCTGATGTAATGAATCAAACTTTTCTGATCCTGGAAAGAATTTGGTGGATGAGACTTTATGAACACACACACACCCACACACCATAACCATTTTGGCATCGTTTGTTTAAAAATAAACAAACAAGGAATTCTTTCTGGACAATCTCTGTCCTTGGTTGTAAATGTAGTACAGGGCGAAGGCAGGGCCCAGATGTTTACCCCACAGTGTTGGTGTGAGGCTAAAATGAGACCTTGCTTATAAAGTGCTCAGCTCCGCACAGTGGAAAATATGCAAACACAGACGTAAGAGTCTTCTGTAAATGGACTGAGTTGGAATTTCCAGGCAGGTGTTCTCCCTGCCTTTTTTTAGTCCTTTGTGATTTAGCTTTTTATTTATCACCAAAGACCCAGCATATGGTGATTGTGGAGCTGCATGTATGCTCTTCCCAGATCAATGGACCTGCCTCAGAGGGAGAGAGGGAGGGACCCAGACAGTTTCAGGAAATGGTTCAAGGCTATATCATCTCTTAAGAAAACGACACAGGGCAGTCGCCCTATGTAGAAAGTCAGCCCTGTCACTCTCTGGGATGCCTGCCGGCCTGGGTGCAAGAAGTCGATTAGGTGGAGGGGCGCCCAGGACCCGAGGCAGTGGTGCCTCCTCTACTTCTATCAAGAAAGGGGAGTTGTCCCAGAGTGGAAACTCTAGAGCAGCTCTGTCCAATAGAAAGGGACTGCAGGCCACATATGGAATTGTAAATTTTCTAGTTGCTATGTTGAACAAGTGAAAACAAGTAAGATTAATTTTAATAACACTGAACCCAGTATATCCAAAATATTATCCACATGTAATCAATGTAGGTATTATTAGTGAGTTATTTACGTTCTTTCTGGTGCTCGGTCTTTGAAACCCACTGTGTATCTTAGCCACATTTTATGTGCTCATTAAGAAAGTGTGCGCAGTGGTTAGAGTCAAACCTGATCACTTTGGGGACGCTGGGATGGCTGCAGGGGCCTGAGTATATGAGTACGTGAACTCATGTCCTTCACCAACTGGTAGTAAAAGGACACAGTCTGTTACCTGTGGTTCTGAGAAACAATATTATAAAGGATGTTTTCATACTTGGACTGGGAAGCCTGCTTCTGAATTTCCTAAACTAGAGTTCCTGGGGCCCATGTGTCCTTAGCACGGTGAGGAGGGTCTGCAGAATCTTTCCAGCATTTCAGAAAGCCTTGTGGGAGGCACAGAGATCACCATCCAGCAGTGGCATCACTGCTCTCGGCTGGGGTGTTAGTGCTGGTGAGCCCGTGCTGATCAGACCTTCTCCTTGGCTTCTGATGACGCTTAGGGGTTCCTGGGGTCGTCCTGGAGGTGGGGGGTTAATTGAGTGGGTGAAGAAATCCTAGGGGCTGCAGAGGCCCACGTTTCTTGTGTCTGTGCTTCTCTCCCACGGACGCAAGCATAAACCTCCAGGGACTCACTTGTCAGGCCCTTTAACCCCAAGAGGCTTTGGAGGGGACAAAAGGTTCCTGAAGTCAGTGAGCACTGTTACTGGTTCAGTGCTTCCCGGGTTGCAGTCAGGAGATAGGCATTTCCTGTGAGCCGTGAATTCTGCTCTCCACCTGTATGGAGTGCCTGGGAAAGGCAGCTTTGGCCTTCCTTCAGCTCCTCTGCAGTTGCTCTGCTGGTGGGGTGCCCCCTAGTCTCAGAGCGGGGAGCCATGAAGAGGGCACTGGGGGCTGCTCCAGGTGTCCTGTGGCTCTGGCCACCCTGGTTGTGGGAGGATTCCACTGTGCTTGGCAGCCCACTCAGCGCTGGGAGTTATGGATCACCCCAAAGTCCTTCCGTGTGCTGAGCCACAGCCCCTCCCCCTAGTTCTGTCCTGAGCAGCCATAGGCATCTGTCAGTCTGTCCCTGCAACCCCCACTTCCTGTTTCCTCCAGGGCTCAGCATCCTCAGTTCCTTTGGGTCTCCAGTTTGTTATTCCATCAGTGAAATATCCATCCTTTGTTTTTATTCCTTTCTTCCTCTGTGTCTGACTTTTTAGCCATCCCCCAACCAGGGGTCAGGGAAAATAGAGGAGAAGAAATTCAAACCAGCCAGTTTTACTCCTTCCCAACAACGGTGTAGGGAGGATGCCTGTAACAAGGAGGTCCAATGGATGTGATAATTCCTTCCTGTTAGCCAGGCCCTCAAATTGGCTGATCTAATCCTCTCACCTGGCACCACAGCTGGTTTGATTATTCTTCCAAAAGGCAGTGCATGTTGGTCTGGTTTGCACAGTGACATTTATCCGTGCGGATCTCCTGAATCTGACATTTGTTCCTCTTTCATCCTGTACTTTCTTGGGCTTGATGTTCTTCTTCCCATCCACTTGGTAAGAAACATGTTAGCTTGTAGCACAGGGTATCCTTACCTATCAATCAATGAGCCAAAAGGGTCCATAAACTTAGGTTACAACCAAGGTAGTCCTGGTTGGAAAGAGACATGGATTCAAAGAGGTTTGGGATAATTTTATTAATGACAAAGCCGTAAAGAGCTCCTAAAAGCTTATAAGATTTGGCATCAGGGACTGTCTCGTTTCTCACCATATCGCTATCACCAAGCAGGGAAACTGACATTGACTAAGTGTTCAATGAATGTTCGCAGAATGTTAGAAGAAGCTGGACTAGGTCCAAGGTGAACATATGCCCAAGATACTCGACTGTAAGTTTACCATGTTAGCTTTTACGTTGAAGTCAGTGATCCAGTTTAAGTTGATTTCTGTGTGTTGTCCAAGATATTGTGGAACAGATGTGAATAAAAATATTCCTTTTGATTGTAATTAAAAGTAGATGAATACCTGTCAGACCATGTGGCCTGATCGCTTGAAAAGCCGTCACGTGAGAGCTTCTCCATTTGCCTTCAGGGAGGGTAGCCAGAACTCCCTGCCTCCCCTGGCGAATTTAGGGTTGTTGTAACCAAATCTTGGGCTGAAGCAGTGTACTTTCGACCAGCCCTTCCCGGGGACTGTGGTACAGGCGGTGCTGAGTCCACACGGCTTACCTCAGGGCGGGATGCCTGTGGGTAGAGAATCCCACTTCCTCATTCCGGATGTGCCGGCACTTTTCCTGCTCATCTGCCGCCATTGAGTCTTTCAGTTCTTCCTCATTTCCCCTGTTGCTGTCCTGCTGCCGTGAACGTCTTCCGGCACCTGATCGTCAGGTTCAGGAGGACGAATTCCTATTTGTGGCTTTGCTGGGTCAATGTGACAGCTGCTTGTGTTCCCCCCGCCCCGGTGTCAGCTTTGGTCACAAGTCCACCACAGCCATCTGAAAGTCCTGCTTTCTGTGCCCAGGACACTGGGCTTGGCTTGGCCTCTCACACGTTTTCTGACAGTTCCTGGTGTTTTTTTGTCATCCTGTGTATCAGCAGCAATACACAGACTGATCATTTTTATGGAACAGTCTTTGATGACACCTAAGTGCCTATTTTAAATCACACCGACAACCTAAAGAATATTAATCCTTTTTGAGAACATTTCTCAAAGCATTTTTTACAGGATGGTAACAGGTTTTATGTTCAAGAACAAAACAAAGGCCTATATTCAAATAAGTTTCAGAAAATACTGTATTTAACAATGGATATGTTTCTTTATTGGAGGACCTCCCAGAATTTGTTAAGCCAGGGTACACAAGGGGATACATTTTCCCCCTTTTGCATCTCCAGCGTTTTCCAAATGTACTTGACCACACCTTTTTTTTCTCTTGAAGATTAGGAGATATTGCTACAACATAGGTGAGTTTTCTCTCAATAATTTGGCTTTACACTTTCCTATTCCTTTTTTCCCTACTCACACAAATACTCTTCTTTAGCTTCATGTTTTAGTGATAGAAGAACTTAGTGATATTTGACATCTAGAGATTTTTCTCTAGGTTTTTTTCGTCAATAAGACCACTTTTAAAGGTATGGCAGGCCTTGTACCAATCTCTAGGGTCCCCACCATTTATAGACCTCCATCGATCCTGTGGTGACTTCATTGTTTTGTTATATTTTTAGTGGCCGCCCACAATGTGGAGGGCTTTCTGAAAGCCCCTATCTCATGCTAAACTTAGCTGGACTGTTAGCAGGCTTGATTGATTGCTGGTCTTAATGGGAGAAAATGTGATCCTCACTTCTCCACCCCATCATTAAATTATTACTGATTTATGACAAAAGGAAGCAGCCACTGAATAAGTGGGTATCTTTTTAAAAATTGTGATACTTCACCAAGATGGATACACTTGCCTGTTTACTTCAACAGGCATCTGTTGAATGTCGACCATGCAAACGTCTTGCTGGCCTGGGGCCCTGGTGCTTTCACTGAAGGGCCTTGGAGCCCAAAACAAAATTCCAGGGCCTGGCTCTCCAGCCACACCCATCCCTACCCATCCCCACCTAGATTTAATGAGGAGAAAGGGGCTAAAAGAAGCCCGTGGGATTAACAAATATTCCAAAACACCACCTCTGGAAAGGGGTAGAAATGGGTGTTGGGATTCAAGGCATCTGTGAAGTTAGAGGGTTGGCACAAAGCAGGCTGGATCTTGGGTTTCTGAAAACCCAACTGGTGCCATTGCTGACTCTCAGTGAGTGGTTCTCTTGCCGTGAGCCAGCACTGAGTGCGGACCCAGCTGGGGTCTGACTTCTGTCTCTGCACTCACTGGCCTGGTGACCTGAGGCACGTTTCCTCCCTCCTGGGTCCCTCAGTTTTCCTATCCTGTGGAATGGTTGCAGCATGGGATTGTAGTGAGGATTAAGGGAGAGACCTGGTGCAGAGCACCCCAGAGGGGGCTTAGCACATGATTGGTGCTTCTTGTGGCTTTATTGACTTCCTACTTCCTGGTTTCCTAGGGAGCCTGGAGTGTTATCTTGGCTGCTGGTTAAAGGCTGTGCTGGTTAAAAGGAGCGGGGACCTGCCTCATACTGTGTCTGGGGTGTGGATGTGGGGTAGGATTAGGGGACTGGCAGATGAACTGGTCAGACTGCTCTGGTCTCGAGATGTATAAAAGAGTGGGTGAGAGGACAAGGCCATGGAGGTAATGGCATTTGTCACCTCTTTTAGTGGTTCTTATAGATGATAAGGGCCTCAAAAAAAATCTCGATGTGTCCACGCCCAGAGTGGTCCATTATGGGCACATACCCGCAGGGCAGTGACCCCAGCTCCCATCTCTCTCTCTCTTTCTGTATGTCTGCCTGTCTGCCTGTCTCTCTCTATACACAAACACACACACACACGCATATATATATATAATTATTAAAGATAAATTAGGGACTTCCCTGGTGGCTCAGTGGTTAAGAATCCACCTGCCAGTGCAGGGGACATGGGTTCGAGCCCTGGTCTGGGAAGATCCCACACGCCATGGAGCAACTAAGCTCATGTGCCATAACTACTGAGCCTGCGAGCCACAGCTACTGAGCCCACACGCCACAACTACTGAAGCCCGTGTGCCTAGAGCCTGTGCTCCAAAACAAGAGAAGGCACTGCAATGAGAAGCCCACGCAGCACAACGAAGAGTAGCCCCCACTAGCCGCAACTAGAGAAAGGCCGCGTGCAACAACGAAGACCCAATGCAGCCAAAAATAAAAATAAATAAATTTTTAAAAAATTAAATAAGTAAATACATGCATATATGTATGTACATACACATATGTATGTATATACAATCTGTTTTTCATAATTTTTTATTTTGAAATAGTTTGACTCATAAGAAGTTGCAAAAGTGGTATAGAAAGTACTCATGTAGCCTTTACCCAATGATAACATCTTATATATCTGTAGTACACAATCAAAATTAGGAAATTGACATTGGTATAATGCCATACATTCTTTTAAAGAGAGCTCAGCTCAACACTAGGAATCTATTTTCAGCACAATTATTTGAGTTGCCTACTTTAGCTCCACTTTGGTGAGATAAGCACTGGGGATTTTGAGATGGATTAGCCCTGGTCCTCAGCAAAGTTTGGTCACAGAGGAGAGAGATCCAGACTGGATGGGTTTCAAGTCACCTGTGGTTTACAGTGATCCAGCATGTTCTTTGGAATTGATTGTCTTATGAGGTAGTGATTTTCTCATCACCAGACATATTCAAGCATGAGCCTTAGGATCCCTGGCCCCAGCACCAAGAGGGAGCTTGGACCAGATGCTCCCTGAGTGAAAATCCTGTGATTCTCTCAATTGCTTTGGCAGAGTTTGCAGCTAACATTGATTATGCTATGAGTCAGGTGATACTCCACATTGATGTATTATAGTTGCCAAATCACCTTCCCGGGCTCCGGTTTAACTAGTTCATGTGAGTTAAATCCTGGTACTCTGTATTGCAGGCATTGTTCTAGGCCTTGGAGTACAGAGATGAATAAGACATCGTGAGTACAAGCCAACATCTAGTGGGGAAGATTATACAAACACACAACTATGATATAAATAAGTGCCATAATACACGCAGGTGTGGAGTGCTGAGAGACTCGGGGGAAGTGGTTAGTTTCGTAAATAGCCACGAGGCTGGGAGGCCAGGAGGGTGCAAGTTTGAGAGAGGAGCTGGATCACCGGAGATGGGTTGGAGTTTCCCGGATTGATAAAGAGTTGGGGGGTAGAATCAAGGGAAGCACAGACATTCTGGGTGGAGGAAACAGCACAAGTAAAGGCCCTGTAGCATGGTGTTTATATGCATGGGAGAGAGCTTGATGTGACAGATTGTGGGCTCCAGGGGACAAAGTACTTGCTGAACATGAAGCCAGATTAGATTTGGCCTCCACCTTATGCTAATGACAAAACGTTGGTACTACTGAGAGCTGCTTGGAGAATGTGTATCTTTGAGTCATGCCAGTGAGAGGTTTTCAACTATCTGAGGATCATGCAGTTGTGAGGAACCAGATCCCCCACAGTGGGGTTGGTCAGTGATTTGGCAGGTCCTGAAGCATCTGCCTTGATCCCCCAGAGTCTCAGCATTTCTTCCCTGGGCTTGGCTACTCTTGGCCACCACCTCTTCAAGGGTACAGCAAAGACCCAACAGGATGCACCTCTCAAGTGCTTGGCAGCTTTTGCTGGACAGCTTTGGGGTCCTGTGGGCTCTTCTGGCTGTTGCTGTTCTTACATATTGAGTGTACAGAAGATTCACACACTGGATCTCTTGCTGGGTGTGACCCTCTGGGTCAGGAGTGGCAGAATGATGCTGCTGTGAATTGCAACGAGCAATTTGGAGACCCGATTGTTTTGCAGGTGTCTTTGGAACCACGTAGAGACTTTGTATTTTTGGAAGTGGATAGATCTGGGTTGCTAATGTCTAGCATGTGACTCCCTTCCCCTTTCTGTCATCCTTTGGTATCATCTGTCAGACTCACTTCAGGATATTTCATTATAGTCCAATCAAGGAACATGGGAGATTCCCAGAGGAAGAAGATCTACCTCTGTCATTGACCTGGGCGAGGACCACTGGGAACATCTGACCTCTTCACCAAGGCAAACTTTGACCTTTGAGAGAGCTTCCTTCAGTTTCTGAAAGTAGAGATTCTTATTTTTAGTCCTTTCTCTTTTTAATTGCAGGAGGGAAATAAGAATGGAATACCTGTGTAGAGTAGAGAGATGAGAAGACATTAGGAAAAAATATCCCAGAAGTAGTGCTGGATGAGAATCAAGTTATGAGAATCCCACTGATGAGAGGTTGATAGAAACAGAAGGCCCTAGTTCAGTGATTCAAATAAGGGCTCAGCTGTTTGCATTGGATGCTAAGAATGTATGCAGCAGCAGTGGGCCTCTTGTGTAGTAGGTCCATCACTCTCCAATTTCCTAAGAAACTGGGGTTCTCCTGGCCAGAAACATGGCCTACTTTTTCTGAGAAGGAAATGTCAATTTGGGGGTGATAATTTTTTTTTAAGTTTTTAATTTTATATTATCTACCAAGTAAAAGTGTTTTCCTTAACTTAGAAGTTGAACCACCGTAGACAGTGATCACTTCATCAGACTTGATTTATAAATAATCTGTCAGCTTGATGGTAAGAATTTACTGAACCTTTGTCAAACAAATTAACTATTCATAGAGATGTGATAATTTAAAACAGAAGAGCAAGCCCAGTGGATGGAACCTTGGAGGGCTGACTGATGGGAAGCCTCTCATCAAAGGCACTTGCTGAGGGCTGAAGTGGGTGCACAGCAGTACTGAGTGTCCAGAGCGGCTGCTCCCTAGCCAAGGGTCAGCCCTGGGCAGGGCAGTCAAATGGACACAGCATATCACAGCATGAGTTATCTAAGAGGTTGAGAGAACATGCAAGATCTGAGCTGTGCTTGCGGGTCTCACAAGACCACAGCTCTGTTGCCCGTGGTTTTGGCTCGATGAATGAAATGATGATTGATCAAGATGATTGGACAAGGAGGCTGAACCCATCCCATCAGCCCACCTAGCAAACTCAGAGGGGTCCTGGGGTGTGTTCTGATTCAAGTGGCTGGGAGCGCTGCGTAGACATTAGCCAGAGAGAGGGCTGGGACTCGGACAAGATGCACTAGAGCCCTTGTGTGTGGTCCTGTAAGTCACGTCTGTGGCTCTCACTTGAAAGGAGTGGTTCTTGGATTTTGGCAGGTGTCAGAACCACCTGGAGGACTTGTTAAACACGGATTTCTGGGCCCTGCCCTAGGGTTTCTGTTTCAGTGGGTTTGGGGTAGGAGCTGGGAAGGTGCATTTCTAACTGCTTCTTGGGATGATGATGCCACTGGTCCATTGATCTAGACTGCACAGGAGGTCTGGATCCTGTGGAGGGGATCTGCTTTCTGCTTCCATAGACACTAGGCAACCAAGCAGATACCTGGGCTGGGAGGTGACAGGGAAGCATCCTGTCCCACTCAGGCTTACCATCCGAGGACCCAGCATTCTTTATTTCATCCCGTTCTTCCGCTTGTCCTTCAGACTCAGAAATTCAAAAAGGGGCTTTCCTGGTGGCGCAGTGGTTAAGAATCCACCTGCCAATGCAGGGGACACGGGTTCGAGCCCTGGGCCAGGACGATCCCCCATGCCACGGAGCAACTAAGCCCGTGAGCCACAACTACTGAGCTTGTGCTCTAGAGCCCTCAAGCCACAACTACTGGAAGCCCGCGCACCTAGAGCCCGTGCTCCGCAGTAAGAGAAGCCACCGCAATGAGAAGTCTGCGCACCACAATGGAGAGTAGACGCCGCTTGCCACAACTAGAGAAAGCCCGCGTGCAGCAACAAACACCCAACTCAGCCATAAATAAATAAATTAATTAATTTTAAAAAAGAAATTCAAAAGCGTGGCTTATGACACAGCATTTTTAGTTAAGGAAGAGAACCAAATTGCCTGCCATGTGGTGTCTGGGCCAGAGAGATTCCTGGGGTTTTATAAATTATTTGGGTAGCCTGTTGAGTGCTGCCTCAGAATTTCTCGAGGATCTGAGCTGTACAAGGTGGCCCATTAATGTCCAGCGGGAGGCTGCTGGGTCCTGGTGTGTGAACACATCCAGGGACTCTGAACACGTGTACTCCAGGCACTGAGTCAGTTAGAGGTGGAAGAGAAAATGTGTCTTTGCTGTGTTCTATTGAAAGTCCTTTTTATCATTCCCTCGTGTTTCTTTAAGGGAACTCGAGTGGCAGAATATTATTTAGAGTACTTTGTAAGTTTCCGGTGATTAGATAGGAAACGAACTGAATGTGAGTTCACATTTTACCCTCAAGAAGACTGCCTTGGGGAAGCCTTACAGTGCAGTGGTCAAAAGCAGGACCCTGTTCAGAATGCCTGGTGTTTGAATTCTGGCTTTGTCACCTCATCTCTGTGTGACGTGACTTGCCTGCACCTGTTTCCTCACCTATAAAATAGGGATAATATCAATACTAGCACCTGTTTAATAGAATTGCTTGGAGGACTAACTAAGGTAATTCATGTCATGCAATTAGAATTGCACTTATAGAAAAAAGTCAACATGTTTTAGTTATCACTGCTGACCCTGAGCCATGAAAAGACCTGTAATGTATGCCATTTGTGTGTGTACATTTTTAGGAATGGAATTCTTAGTTTTCCTACCTACCCAAGATTATGTTTTATATAGGCTATCAACGTGCTGGAGAAAATTAGCTGGAGGGAGGAAAAATTTGTTAGAAAATTCGTTAAGCCTCGTCTGAGCTTTTACCTGCTGCTACTTTCATCACCACCTCTCGTTCTTCTATTTCAACAGACCTTTACAGATTTTGTGGAGCCGTGGAATTAATGTGTCTAAAAGGAAGATGTATGTGATATTGAAAGGAACTCACGTGTGATGTTAATAATGCCACATACATCAAAGGGTCTTTGTGTGCTGGGTCTCATGTAATACCTACAGTGGTCTTATTAGGTTCTTTTAGTTCCATTTGATCGTTCATACAGTGAAGGCTTCAGAGATGTGACTGGCCCAGGCTCCCCCGGAGGTTAACGACCGCTGGGATCCTAACCTCCTCTCCTGCTCTGGGACCACCCTCTTCCCGTGTGTGTAACACCTGGCTCGCTTGTGACTTGGGGTTTGCATTCAAATTTGTGATTCTTTTCGTTGAGACATGGTAGCCTGGTTACTCTTGCTCTATAACAAACCACTGTAAACCCTAGAGGTCTGAAACAACCGTTTTTATTTTGCTCGTGGATTCTGTGGATCATTCAGATTGAGCACAGGGGGAAGGCTTGTTGGGGCCTCAGCGGGCAGTTGCCCACATTGGGGCAGGTATCATCCAGGACACCTTCCTTCACATGTCTGGCCGGCACCTGGCAGGGGCAGGACCCTCAGGTGGGCTACCAGCCAGGGCGCCTGCATGTACCCTCTCAAGGTATTGGGTTTCCTCCCAGCATGGCGGCCGCGTTCCTAGTAAGAGTCTCAAGAGAGCCGAGTGGAAGCACATGCATTTTTATGATCTAGCCTTGTGGTCCCAGAGCATCACTTCTGGTGTTCGAGATGGTTGCGGCTACCCAAGTTCAAGGGGAAGGCATATAGAGCTGACTACTCGGTAGGAGTGTCAAGGTTGCATTATAAATAAGCAGATGACTTCAAAGAAGGGAATACATGTTTACACTGACAGAGAATGTGATGTATTCTCAGCATAGGGGGTCATAGGTGAGGATCCTGAGTGGACGGTCAGGTCAGTTTGGACACAGTGGGAGTGTGGGAAGAAAGAGGGTGCTGGGTCATCAGCCACCCGACAGGTATTTGTTCAGATGATCTTGGAGCCAGGCAGAGTGAGCAGGGCTCCTGCACAGTCACTTCACATGGGAAGTCCAGGACTCTGCATACAGTCTTATCCTGTTGAGAATATGACCTTATTGAAGACCATTTTAAGATTTATTTATAGTTAGCACAGGACCTACAACATTCCATTTACTATCTAAAGAGTGAAAAGTTCATCTCAGTCAACATCCTGCCTGGCTTGTATTTAAGTCAGATGGGAAGAAAAAAAAATCAGCCCCCGGAGAAGATTGCTCGTAAAAGTTTATTTTACATTTATGTGAAGTTTATTTTCAGTGCTGGGATTCTTCATAGGGTAGGTATTTCTTTTAAGACTGTTAATAGTGTATTTCCTTTTCATTTGCCACTCTCCACCAAAGTAAGCTCTCTCTGATTTTTGAATCGTGTTCATGTCCTCAGAATGGTCTAACTTTCAATAATGATTGGAGAAGTTCCAGGTTAAGTAGAGAGTAAAATCCTATTGCTTTATGACCTTTGGCTTAGAATCAAGTGTGGCATAATAAAATATCAGTCCCAAGAGTCACCTTTGCTGATTTTTTCCCTATTATTCTTTCCCTGTTTTTCCATATTCATCCCGTTCTTGCAGCCAAGGATTGTTACATTAAGATCCAATCTGAAATTAAAACTCAGGGTTTTAACCAATAAGCTATAAAGCTGTTGAACTCCCCTGGGATGTGGTTATCTTTTCCTAAACTCCCTAAGTTGTCTCTTCTTAGCCCCACAGTTGATTTCTTATTGAGCCTTTGGAAGGATCCCCAGTGTTTCACACCACTGCCCATCAGAGTGGGGACAATTAACTGTTCAGACCTCTTAAGGTCACAGGCTTTGCACTGCATCCCTTTGGTACACGGGGAGGGCTTCCTTGGGACGGGGGGCGCTCCAGTTGCCCTACCTGGGGACACAGGTCTGAAGTCACGGTGGAGAGGGGGTCTGCCTCAGCATCAGGCTCCAGCTGGATGGGAACCCCTTGGTCCAGATTTACAGAGAACCTTCTGTAACGTGCTGGAGCACATTCTCAGAACCTTCCAGAGGACCTCACCCTGGACTTGCCTTCAAGGGTCTTTTTGCACAGGGACTGTGTCCTTGGATTCAGCTCCTCTGAAGGGACCCTCACGTCAAGGCTAATAGAGAGGGAGACAGGCAGCTGGACCCAGTTGCCTTCGGACGTTTGTTGACAAAAGGACATTCATTGGTGAGGCTCTTTCTGGTGAGGGAGTTGATGCCACCACAGACTGCTGTCACCCCAACCCTAGACCTGCACCACACGCCACTGGCATAGCTCACGCTCCTGCAATCCTGTTTATCAGTAGCAGATTCTGGAACATCCTGTTCGCGGGCATAGAGGTGGCTCAGAGCACTGTGAGGAGACTGGTCCCCCAGGTGACTGGCCAGCCTTCAGCAGGTGTGTATCAACATGATCCGCAGACCCCATACCTGCTAGTATGTTGATCCCGCTGCTGTTTTCTGTGACTTTATCTACTGTCTCCTATTTAGGGGTAACTGAAGGTAGTGAGAGTCACAGAAGTAACATCGATGATGATAACTAGTAGTTACTGAACACTCGCCCCACCCAGGCACTGTTGGAAGCTCTTTACCCAGCTGTCTGCTAGTCCTCCCCGCAGCCCTATGACAGATGTGCTGTCATCACCCCCTTTACTCACAGGGAAACTGGGGCCCAGAGAGGTGAGCGACTTTGCCTAAACTCTTATGAGCAGAAAGCAGTGAAGTGGGCCCCAAATCCAGTTTGACCCCAGAGCCTGGCCCCCTACCCTGGGGCCTGGGCTGTTTTGTTGAATATCCAGGGCCATCCAGGCCCAGGTGACAAAGCACGGCTGCAGAAAAGCTCTGTGTGGATAATCCTACCTCTTGAGCATCTGCTTATCAAGGTGGGGGCTGTCTGGAAAGTGCTTTGAGCACCATAGAAGCAAGTTATTAAAACCCAAGGAATTTTTTTTATTCTGATAAAAGATCAAGGTTTTCATTATTAAGTTTGGGGTAAGGGGTAAGAGTGCTAATTTTTAAACTATCTGAAAATCTGTCCCAAGAAACAAAACCTGGAGTCAAGTAAAAGGACCGTTTTGGAGCCAGAAGAAGAGAAGGGAGGGTCAGCCGTGCCCCTGGGAAAGGCTCACTGCCTGGCAGCCCAGAGCCGGTGGACCCTCAGGTGGCTTTAATTCTGCTGCTGTTTGGGGAGCACCCACTGGTCTCCAGGGCAGGGGAAGGAGGGGGCAGAAAAGGATGAATTTGGCCGTGATCTGGGGTGGCCTCTTAATGTCTTTTAATAGGAATATTCATAACCTTCCTGCTCTGCACTTCCTGTGAGTGGGGACTCTTGATTGTTTTTTCCTTTAATGAGGGAAAGTGGGCATTTGTTGGAAGTTACACCTACATGTTGAGCTCTCCATTTGGGTATGAGGGATCTCAGTTCAACGTGAGGGAGGACAGGAGAAGTCCCACCCAGGGTCATTTTCCATCTAAAGTCCTGTTGGGGAAGTTGAGGTGGGAATTGAGGAAGGGGCAAGGCTTCATGGGGCATGGCAGGAGTGCCCATGGGAGCCAAGCATGTAGCCCCAGCCACAGTTCTTGCTTGAAAAAAAAAGTATGAAGCATATAAGCAATATCATATGATATTTGTCTTTTTCTGTCTTACTTCACTCAGTATGACACTCTCTAGGTCCATCAGTGTTGCTGCAAATGGCATTATTTCATTCTTTTTTGTGGCTGAGTAATATTCTGTTGTATATATGTACCACATCTTTATTCACTGCTCTGTCGCTGGACATTTAGGTTGCTTCCATGTCTTAGCCATTGTAAATAGTGCTGCGATGAATGTTCGGGTGCATGTGTCTTTTTGAATTATGTTTTTTTCTGGAGTGGGATTGCTGGATCTTATGGTAGTTCTATATTTAGTTTTTTAAGGAATCTCCACACTGTTCTCCATAATGGTTGTACTAATTTACATTCCCACCAACAGCGTAGGAGCGTTCCCTTTTCTCCACACCCTCTCCAGTATTTATTGTTTATAGATTTTTTTGATGATGGCCATTCTGACCGGTGTGAGGTAGGGATAAATTGGGAGATTGGGATTGATATATACACACTACTATATATAAAATGGATAACTAATAAGGACCTACTGTGTAGCATAGGGAACTCTACTCAGTACCCTGTAATGACCTATATGGGAAAATAATTTTTAAAAGAGTGAATATATGTATATGTATAACTTACTCACTGTGCTGTACGCCTGAAACTAACATAACATTGTAAATCAACTATACTCCAATAAAAATTATTTGAAAAAACAAAAAAAGAACAAGAAAAAAGTATGAAGCAAAAATTACAGAATCAATTTGGCTCAGGAGCTCAGGAACCCAGGTATGGCCAATATGCCCTAGGGTCCAGGTGACAGAGGCTGACCCCTGCCCCACATGACCACATCCTGGAGGCAGTCCGGGCCCTGAACACTGTTCCTCTAACACAGAGCAGCTGGGCGGTGGGGGTGGGAAGAGCAGAGAGGTGAGGGCCACGTCCAGTGAGGTCACTGACTTCCCAAGGTGCCCCCCATCACACTGTCCTGTGGATGAGGTGGACACTTCTGTGCCCAGTTACAGTAGTTGTACATGGCTGAGCCCCTCAGCCTCACTGCCCTGGCTTCCCTGTATTCTTTGAGTAGGGATGCCTCGAGCCTTGGTTCATTGATTTCATTTGCTTGAGTGTAAAAGAAACCCTGGCTGGACATTGAGTGACTGTAATCATAAAAACCAAGTGATGACTTTGGCCTCATCCGAGCCAAGGGGTGTTCACGCTCTCATGGCTGACAGTTGTGAGAGCCGCAGGTCTTCCTGTGTCCTTCAGAGGCAAAGGGCGGCCTTGGGCTCCCCAGAGACCCATAAAATGTGACCACACAAAGCCATAGGATCAGCGATGGAACCAACTGTTTCTGCCTCGAGCAGAAATCCAAACAGGCTTTTCCAGCCCAGTCTGCCTTTTTTTTTTTTTTTTTAAGTTTTTTGTTTGTTTTTTTGCTTTTTTGTTTGTTTTAATTTATTTTATCTATTTATTTTTGGCTGCGTTGGGTCTTTGTTGCTGTACGTGGGCTCTCTCTAGTTGCAGTGAGCGGGGGCTGCTCTTCGTTGTGGTGCGTGGGCTTCTCATCGCGGTGGCTTCTCTTGTTGCGGAGCACAGACTCTAGGTGCATGGGCTTCAGTAGTTGTGGTGCACGGGCTTAGTTGCTGTGTTGCATGTGGGATCTTCCTGGACCAGGGCTCGAACCCGTGTCCGCTGCATTAGCAGGCGGATTCTTAACCGCTGCACCACCAGGGAAGTCCTGCCACTTTTGTTTCTAATGTATCCTTAAAAGGCATGAAGAAGTGGCATGGGTGATGGCTGGAAAGGTTATGTTTTTTTCAGTGGCCTCTTTAATTTTGGAATGACCAGCCTTTTTCCTGAAGCTTCTCCTGAATTATCATTTTACGTTCTGTTTTTAATCAGGTTGTAATTCAAGAGGAACAATTAATAAAACCTTCCATTTCCACATCTACTATGAAGCTTTGTAACTTCTTCCTGTGAGATGGTGGCTAAATGAACAGAACATGAGAAATCTAAGTAGATTTGTGGAAACACAAACACATTTTAGTTTAGTTGTGAGTGTCACTTGGAATATAAATAGGGCCCTAGAGGATTCTCATATTGGTCTTTCCTCCTGGAGGCCTTCAGTAGTATCTTGTGCTGTCATCTTTATGTTGTCTTGGAAAAATCTGGGATTCTTTTTCCCTTGGTCATTATTTACTTTTTAAAAATAATGGTTTAAAGATTTCTTGCTATTTAATCTCAAGCCCAAACATGGTTTCTAGTGAAGAAAAGATATTTAATAAAGTTGGGTATTTTTAGTTCCAGAAAAAAAATTGGGGGGGAGGGGGAGGATGGGCTGTATCTAAAATGTGGAAGAAATGTTTAGGTGGGGCTGGGGGAATAGTCTGACTCCTGTTCCTTTTGCTCTTTAAAAACTTGTTTCCTGTGGAAAAAAGAAATGTTTGATTTTAGAACTTTTTTGTGTACTGCTTGGTGGTCCTAACTTTTAATTCATTGGTGGGAAATTTTGGATGAGCTCGTTTCATAAGGATTTATGTGTCTTAAGAGATGGCAGGGGGTGGGGAAGCTTAACCTCCTTCGGAAGGGCCTGCATCCTTGGATGCTGCTACTTTTTGGTGGAAAATGTAAAAGCTGGTCTACTTTCGGATGACTTTTCAAAGAGGATAGCAGCTGCCCCCTCTTCATTCTTGGCTTGGCGTGCCCTTAGGGAGAGCTTCCTTATTACCCATCCTTCCCCAAAGTGGTCCCTTGACCTCCTTGTTTGCTTGTATCTGCCAATTCGGTCAAGAGAGACTGATCTCCTAGGCTCTAGCCCACCACTCTGATTTGGATTTAGATGGGATCAGGAATTTTGTTTGACATCCTTTTGTCTTTAAAAAAAAAAAAGAAGAGATGGTAATCCATAATCTCAAGCCTATTTCTTCCTGTCCCCAGTTGTTTCTGTGTCCAGGTCCCTGATAGCTGCAGGGAAGGGCTGCATCATGGTGGGAGGGGAAAAGGAAGGTAGGAAGGAAGGTCCTAGGATGCTTTCTCCCCGTTGCTCCTGAGGTTCAGTTGTATGTAGCCATGTACCTGTCAGCTGAGGCTGAGGAGGGAGAGCAAGCAGAGATGAGGGGAGGAGGAAGAAGGTTGTTTGGGGTGGTTTGTAACTGGTGAGTGGAAGCCCGATCCTGGTAAGAGCGGTGAACTTATCCTTGCCCATTGTCCCTCATCATTTAGTATCCCATCCTTCCCAGGAGAAGTTCCAAGAGCCTGTCCTCTGGTGTCTGGGCAGGGGTCTCCCCAGAGGCCCTATCGCCCTAGGGAAGCACCCTCGTCAGCCTGCCTTTCTCTTGATTCCTGTCTTGGTGCTGCTTGGTGCCACCACTCCTTTAGACCAAGCCAAATTGCATGTAGAAGAAAATCCAAATAAGATGTTTGTATGATTCAGGTTTATTACTCTTACACAAAAGCAGTTCAGGACTGGTACGGTGGCTTCATGGTCATCAAGGATCTAGGATCCTTATCTCTTTCTGTCCCACCATCCTCAGACCATGGCTTCCAGCCTCAAAACCACCCTTATCACCCAATGTGACTGTTGGAGCTCCAGCCATCACGTCCAAATTCCAGATGGGAGACAGGAGGAAGAGAGAAGAGTACAAAGGAGTGCATGTCTCAGCTAAGTTGTCTCCCTTTATGGAGCTTTCCCGGAAAGCTCACATGGTGATTTCTGCTTGCTTCCCATGACCTCCTTCCTGAAAAGGAGGTTGGAAAATGTTGCCTGTAGCTAGGCACATGGAAGTCTCTGCCGTGGTCCAGCTTATGTGAAGTACCTTATGTGTGAACCTCAGCATACTCTGCCAAGCGTTCTAGCTACTTACATAGTATCTAACCCTCCTATCAGACCCTCAGCTGTTTGGAAGCAGCTTATCCTCTTCCTCTTTGTACTATTTATAGCTACCAACCCAGGGGCATGTGTGGTGGGCTCTCAGCCCATCTTTGCTGAATTAAATTCAGACCCTCCCTCTCCCACCACCCCCCTGTGGATCTGTGATTATAAATGATTTCTTGTCAGGCATTAAAAAAAAAAACTTCTTCCCAGAGGGCTTTTACATAATTATCAGTTTAATATGTGATTATGATAAAGGTGCTAATAATTGTTAATAAAATTAGAAAAATCTAGGTCATGAAAATTGGCACTATTTGTAAACATATGATTATACTCTCTGATTCCAGATGTTAGAGAGACAGGAGAGAAGCATTTCATCACTAGTCAGTGTTAGTAGAATGTCAGGGAGAAATCTTTATGAAAAATGCCCTTTTTGACTCTTTTGAGTTTGAACTTACAAAAATATAGGAAGATCAGAGTTGCCTGAGAAACTTTGTGTTAGTACTTCATATTTGTAAACGGGCAGGTAATCCTGAAAATCTAGTTATGTCAGTTTATGTTCCACCACATTAACAAAAAAAAATAGGTGGATGGAAAAAATCAGAATGGTTGGAAGGAAGGGCTTTCCCTTTTGCTCTCGGAGGGAAGGAAACCTGACTGAACCGGACATCTCAGCTGGACAGTGTCTTTGGTGAGCCCTCTCCATGTGACCGGCTGATTCACTTTGTCTTCTGGGTCCCCAGAGAGGTGATGTAAGCAGGGCCTGGAGCTTCTAGGGAGAGGAGAAATATCAGTACTGGCCCCACCCTCTGGCCTTGGAAACTTAACAGAGCTCAGGCCAAAAGCAGATGGAGGTTTGCAGCTACATTTTGTGATTCTGTTTCAGATGTTGGTTTTAGCATCTGTTGTTTCCTCTTTCTCGTTTTCCCTTCCCTTCCCTTTCTCTCTCTTACCTTTTTTCCTTTTCTTTTCCAGTTATGCTCCTATGTGCAACCATTCTGCTCTCCCCAAATCAACTCAGGTCTGATCTTTGGAAATACATGCACGAGGAGCCATGGGCTGCTGCTGTAGTTTTGGTTTTGAATCTGGTGAATCTGTGCTAAGAGGTTGAGTAGAAAGAGCCTGGGCTTTTGTGTCTGCGAGACACAGGTGTTAACTCCAGCTCCACCATCACTCGCTGTAGACTTGGGGCAAGTGCCTTCACTTCTCTGAATCTCCTAAATCTCATCTGTGAACTGAAGTTAATTCCCACTTCAAAGGGTCATTAGGAGGATTGAATGAAATATGCAGAAAAGCACAGAGAGGCGGACGAAGACCAGATTGTGTTGGGCTACATACGCTAGGCTGAGGGGTTGGATTTGATGTGGCTGCTCTGAGAGTCAGGGCAGTGGTGTGATAGGTGTTCGCAGAAGGTCACTCTGGCTCTAGAGAGACCGGATCGGGGCGGGGGCAGGCAGGTGTGGAAGCGGACGGCCCAGCTAGGAGGAGAGCTGTGGAGAAGGGGGCTGGACCTTTGGGAGGTGAGGACAGTAGGAATAGCTGAGGTCTTAGATGTGGAAGAGGGGAGGACGGGGAGCAATCAAGCAGGAGTCCTAGGTTTGGGGATGGTGGTGCCCGTCTCAGAGCCTGGCGGAGGACTGCGCACGTGGATGGCAGCTGCAGCGTGCTGGCCGGCTGGCTGGATCCCTGAGTACCTGGAGGAAAGAGGGGGTACGTGTGTTGGATGGTGAATACCGTGGGGCAGGCCATGGTCCACCTCTGCTCTTGCTTTGAAGCTGTTGTGCTCTGACCATCCACCCGTTTAGACAGCAGCTTCTAGAAGCAAGTTGGGCAGGATCCGGTGAGGCCTGGAATGTGACACAGTCTCCTGAAAGCATTAGGGACCCTGGATAGTCACCTTGATACCACCTTAGATGACACTGGTCCCCTCACTGGTACTGTCTGCTCGAACAGAGAGTCAGGACAAAGTGAAAGCTACCCCAGAGCTGGATTCGGGATGGACTTTGGAATTTGAGCAGCGTTCTCAAATTTGGGCACACTGATGGTGTGACTGTTATAGGTGAGTCAGAACCCCACCCCAGGGCGTGTACCTGGTAGATCTCGGGGTGGGGGGCCCCTGGAAATCTGAGTTTTGAAGTGTTTTGAGAGACACTGTCCTGGGTGGGGGGAAGTTTCCACACGACTCCTGCCCTGGTTCTTTTCTTCCCGTTTCTTTTCTTTTTTTTTTTTTTTTTTCCCTTCATTGAGGGAAATCAGTTTGGTGGCAGTATTTCCTCATCTTGTTTGTAATCCAGACTCTGGGGGCAGTTAGGAGCAGGCAGCGTCCCCTCTGAGGAAGAAGAAACCTTGCGTGTATTTTATGAATATATTCCTAAAATAATGACAATAGCAGCAAACAAACATACAGTGAGGTCTTTGTACTTGTGAAATGATGGTCATGCATTAGAGCCCAGATAAAAGGCTTTGGCAAATCTGTAAAGAATATTTCAGAGAGAAAAAGAACAGAATTTATAGGGTCTAAATATAGCAGCTGAAGTGCTGCTGTGTTTAACTTGTCAGGAAACCTGTTGCGTTGAAACAGGCAGGGGATTTTATTTCTCTGGCCCCGAGGTCACTTGTCTTGTTTAAGAAGGGGCAGCAAACATTTCCAAATAGGGATGGATTTTTAAGGGGAGGAAGATGGCTGAGTATATATGGTATTTCTTGTTTTCTCCTCTTCCTCTTCCTGCTTCCTGCATCACTCTAATCTTCCCCCTAAGAAAAGGAAGGCAGGCCTGGTTTTCTCAGTAGAGTAAGTGGGGGCTGCCTGGGTGGCAGAGTTTTGAATACATTGGTGATGATGCTTGTTGATGCCACATTTGGTGACGGCTGGTCTGAGGAGTGGTGGTGGCAGTCTGATTATTTGGTCTTTGTGGGTTCCCACACAACCCCACTAAGTAAGGAAATCAACCCATAGTTGAAGAAATAATGGTGTGACTTTTCCAAGGCTGATTGGCTGCTTTCCAGACCTTGCTTGTCCCATTTCTGGGCAAGGGTGGTGTCTTCGCAATTCTCTACAACCCACAAAAGAGGTGTCTGCCCCACCCCTGGCCTAGGCAATCCTCAGGCTTCTATACTTAATAACATTATGGAATTAGCATCCCCAAACTTGTCAATTAGTAGGACTTCAAACCCCTTGCCTTTCAATACTTACTGAAACCTTGGCTGAAATTAATTATATCAGTATTTACTGTGGAGACTCTGAAAGTTATGCTGTCCATCCATTTTCTAGGCCAGTCGTTGAAAACTGGTAGCCTGGAGGCTGGATCCTGCTCAGTTATGCTTTGCTTGCCCTGCACAGTGTGGACCTATACAATTGTCAGAATTTAAAAGTGGGATATTTTGTTCACAAATCTTGTCTTTGGATTCTCGTGCAGTGCTCCAAGATACATCCTTGGTTTAGACTTCCTCTGCTGAGAGTGGAGTCCCCAGACTGCTGGGCATAGATCCCTGACCACCCAGAGGTGGCTCTCCTGTAGGTCATGATGAGAAACAGCCACTGCTGCTTCTTAGAGGATAGTAAGAAAAGGGGTGAATCAGTTGTATGTTGAACAATCAGTTGTATGTATGTTCAGATGTTCTAGAAAACATCTGCATATACGATTGGCACGTGCTCTCAGCATTAGCTGTTGTTGCTGTTATTATTATCATTGTCATCGTGGCGTTCCCTGTTTTCTGTGAGGGTTCTGTTGAAGACGTTGTTCACTACATAACCCAGGGCCTTATGCGGACCCCAGGGAAGACATGTATGTTAGACCTCAGTTCCAGGAAATAGTTGTCCTCCTTCTGGATTCCTGGCTCATTTATACCTTATTCATGCTACAAATCGTGTTTCTAATTTTGCCTTAGCTGCTGGGAAGCTTGGGCAACTTTGCAGCTCATTTGTAACAGAAGGACATGATTTTATGGCATGCATTTGTTTTCAGATGCCCTCGTTTCTCACTGCTCTGCTTTTCTCACTTGTTTATTTTATTGTGGGCATTTTTTTTTTTTTTTTTTTTTTGTGGTACGCGGGCCTCACTGTTGTGGCCTCTCCTGTTGCGGAGCACAGGCTCAGTGGCCATGGCTCACGGGCCCAGCCGCTCTGCGGCATGTGGGATCTTCCCGGACCGGGGCACGAACCCGTGTCCCCTGCATCAGCAGGCGGATTCTCAACCATTGCGCCACCAGGGAAGCCCTATTGTGGGCATTTTTGTAAGCATCCTTAAATACTGTTTGGAACAAGGCTAGGTATAAATTAAAACAACAGTAACAAAATGTCTGTTCCTCTGAGAGAGAGTTTATAGTATCACTGCAAATAGGCTCCCATGTCAGGATAAGCCCACATCTAAGCTTTGGGATGTCACGTGGTCTTTCTCCCTACTGGACACTACTGACCTTTAACTCCATGTTGGACCTGGTTCTATCAATTGGGCTCAGCCTTTCCCTCTACCCTGGTAGCTTCTGTTCCTGAATTGGGATGGCTTATTCACCTGGGTAGAGTGATGTGTCAGTCAGCTATTGCTGCATAACAATGACCCTAAAAGTCAGGACATACAACAAGAAGCAGTTATCGTTGTCACATATCATTCTGAGGGATGTCTGAACAGTTCTTCTTCAAGCCGTAGTTCTCCAGTTTGGCTGGGGAAGCTCTTCTCCATGTCTCTCATCCTTCTGGAACCGGTTGGCTACCAGGGCAGGCTCTTCTCATGGTGAGGGCAGAAGTACAGCAGGGGTGAGCGGAAACATGTGAGACCTCTTAAGGGGTAGGCTCAGAACGAGTGCTGTCACTTCTTCCACGTTCCACTGGCCAAACCCAACATCAGGGCAGTGGGGAAACAGTTTGCCTCTAGTGAGAGGAAGTTCAGAGTCAGTGGCAAAAGGATGTGAGCACCAGGTGGGGGTGGGGGATGCTGTCTACCACAGGCAATATGTCTATTGAAGACTGTCAGGGTGGGCATACTGCAGTGTCTGGCTCTTAGTGGGTATGTTGGATATTCTCCATTTCTCCCCTCCACATCTGTGCTCCACCGTCATTCTCCCTGCTTTGTGCCCTTGGAGGCTGACCTTCCCTCTGCCTTTTAGTTGTGTTCAGTCTGAAGGGAGTACCAGAAAAAGAGGGTGGAAGTGTGCCCACCCACAGGTTGGTGTGACTGTGACCCTCTGCAGAAGGCCATAGGTTCTGCCAGGCGGCTAGTTCTGATAACCTTGGGGTTCTAGTAACCTTCAGACTTGGGGCCACAAGAGCTCCCTCCTCATGTACTTTGCCATGGGGGAGGGCTCCTTTTAAACCTGCCCCCTCTCTTGTAAATAGCCCCTTCACTGAACTCCTTCTCCCTGTTTGCAGGAGCCATCTATTCCTGGCCAAGACCCTCATGGGTACATTAGGTGCTCAATAAGTGCATGGTTGAGTATCAGGCCTTCTTGTTTTTCCTCCCACTGGCCTTTACACTGATCACTTCTTCTACCTGAAAGCCCCATGGGATTTCAGACCAGGAAATCCTCCCTCTCTCCCCATTACTTGTCCAGCCACGGTTCATTGCTTCTCAGAAGAACCTGGCAGTGTCAATTCATCAGAGAGAATCCAGATAGAAAAGGCTTTACTTTTTCTCTGGGTTTTTTTGGCATGCCCTTTGGAATAATTAGGGATTCTTTCAAGAGCAACATTTTTTCCATGGGGGATTTATTTCCCAGATATGATTTATGCCCTGTCACATCCCAAGAAGAGAATGTAGGGAGTGTTTGTGGCTAAAGCAGTCTGAACATAAGGAAACTAAGTGTAAATCCCACCAGGAATGATCGCCTTCATTAATTTGGGAAGGGTTGATTAACACTGCTGCGCCTGACTCAGTAGAGCAATGCATTTGTTTTTCTAAGCAGGAGAAAAAAGGGCCCCACATTTAGATCTCCTGAATGAGTTAGAGAACCACTAGAGTATTTCCCAAACTTCCCTAATCAAGGTAATGTTTTGTTAAAAATTCAGATTCCCAGTGATTCAGGTTCACTGAGCCTGGGCTGGGGCCTAGGAATCTGTATTCAACGTGCATCCCTGGATGAGTCATTTTAATCCCCCACACTGGGCTCCGCTAACGATTCTTACACATTTTGGTCTATTGACTAAGAAGAAATCCAATGATGACGATAACGGTAAGGGTAGTATACAAGACTGTTAACGTTTAGAAAGCACTGTATGGTTTGCCAAGATTTTACATATTTTGTCTCATTAACCACATTGGCCCCTTCAGGACTTGTTCTTGTCTAATATTGCCTGTGCCAACATTATTACCAGAATTGAAGGGAAAGAATGGTACCAGCAGGTTTTTGTTAAATATCCTAATTGATACCAGAAGCAAAGTTACAGCAGTTGTCAGGTTATACACATGAAAGCTACAAGCAAACAGCCTTTAGCCCACCCTTTGAGAACCAGTGCATGTCGTCAGGATAGGATTCTTTCAACCTCACCACATGCCTGGATTGTGCAATAGGAGTTTCTAGGACGTTCTGTGGAGGGTTTCCTTACAGAGAGACATCTCTAGGCAACTGACTGCTCTCTGGAGGGGAGCACAGATGTTCCCTCCTAAAAAGGACATGCTGGGCTGTTTCTTTCTTGCCGGTTAGGAAGTCACCCTTTCGAAATGCTGTTTCACGTTTCTGTAGCAGTTTTGCAGGAAGCCATGCCTAGAAAACAGAATTACTCTGATACTAGATGACTTTGCAGCCTTTGGTATCAAATGCGTTGTGATTGCTGAGATTTGGGCAGGGGGAGGTTTCCTAACTTTATTAATTAATACATTTGGGGAACCATCATGTTATTCATTTTAATTAGAGATCCTGGGCTGCCTGTTGACTTATAACTCCTCTAGTTACTGCTTCTGTGACCCATTGAGGAATGAAGTGTCTCGCAGGCCAAGCTGAGTTCTCTCCGTACCTAGTCCACACCGTTTCTTCTGCCTTTTGCAAAATCTGTGGCAGTGTTGAATGAACAATAGAAGTCCAAGGACTTGGAGGGCTGGGGAGCTGTGATGCCCATGTGTTTTAGTGTTCGCACATTTCCCTCAGCCATGATAAAACCTTGGATTAAAGCTGATTTATCATCATCCCTGGGTTAGCATGTATTGCGTTGTCTATCTGCGAAAATAGCGTGATATCTATTTACTCATTCTGCACTAAATTAGCATTGACTTAGATTTGAGCTTCAATTCACTGAACCAACAATTGTGGTATTAAAAACGTTCTCCATATCCAAGGGCAGAGATGAGGCCATGGTGGGTAATGAGACCCTTGGGCCATGAACCCTGAAACATGCATCTTCCAGAACTGAGCTTGTGACTCTTTGCACATGACCTTACAGCACATGCTTTAGGAGAATCCATTTAAGCCCAAGTCCTAAATCCAGTGACGAATTCCAGTCTTTTTGTTATTGTTTTTCTTCTTGAAGACAAAAGGAGTTTTATGCCCTGGTATTTGAGGTTCAGTTTAAGGGCAATGTTGGTGAATCATTATTGGATGGGGAGTTTTGTGAGTGCTGGGTAGTTTGTAATATCCAACCAAGAATCTACCCACTTGTCCTCTGTCAGTCCATCTGTCCATCCATCTACCTATCCAGCCATCTCTACACTTACTTATTCCTACAAGGTGCCTGGCACTATGTTTACATGCTAGGGTTGCAATGATAAAGCAGTAGTAATAACCATAATTTATTGAGAACTTACTATTCTCAGACGGTTTCCAATATTCAAAGCATCTTTGTGAGGTAAGAATTGTATCGCCTATAAGAGAACAGAAGCTAATGTACCTTTACCCTGATCGCCCAACCAATCAAGGTGGAACAAGCCTGAGGCATCCTTGTGACGTGAGGAGCGGAGCGGCATTTCGTTTTTTTTATGTTAAACAGACTCTTGTATCTGCCTGGACCCAGACCCATGTCGGAGTGTAGCGTGAACGTTCTGTGGCAGGGTCACAGCTGGAACAGTCCCTCATTTGTCATTTCTTGCGGTATCTTCCTTTTATTAGTGAAACCGGGATAGGGATAGTCATGGGACTGAATCCCTGGGAGGCACGTCGACTCTCATTTCTCTGCTTTGCCCTTTACTGTCTTGGAAACTTGGGGTTCTGTCCAGACTCACCGTGTTATTTGAGGGTGCAAGAGTACAGAAGTACAAATGGAGGTCCACTCAGTGAATGTCTAAATATTGAAAAGTTCAGAACAAGGTAGCCATTAAGTAAACTCTGTTCTACCCTCCTACACCTTTATGACAACCTAGAAGCCCAGGATTAAATATCGATTTCTCAGGCTCTTTGGAGTTTAGTGCAGAAATTGACAGCATAAGGATGGTTGGTCCCCAGCCCATCCCCCCACTTCTGTATCCATCTGACTCCACCCCACATTGCAGTGGGCCTCCTGTTTGGGACACCTCAGCCATCAGACAGTCATGCATGTGTGTGAACATCTGTCTAAGCTCCATCCACCCACTCCACACAAAAGGCTGCCTTTGGGCCTAGATGTATACTCGCTAGTGGTGCAGCTTGCAATTGAGGGCGTGGACCCTGGAGAAGAGCCAACATACACCCTGAAAGTAGACCCAGGCTATTTGGGCAGGAAATCCTGGGATCCTGGGCACCCAGAGCATGTCTGAAAGGGGAGGATATGAGCTCTGCCCTTGGCCTCACAACCTCCTTGTCCTTGGGGGAGAAATATAGCTAGAGGACCGTTCTCTTAAACGTGGTGCTCAAGGCAAGGGCCGCTCTTGCCCAGGTCTCAGGCTTGATACGAGTTCTTCACATTCAGAGGATGGAAGGGACTGAAAAGGTCACGTGACTCACCTCTGTCATATTATACAAGCTGAACCCAGCTAGTAATCTCAGAGCTGTGTCTGGAACCCTGGTTCCCTGGTTCCTTGGTTCCCTAGCCAATGTGCTATTCTTATCTTGCAAAGTGAGCCTGCCACTTGCAACTTCAGAAGGATGAGATTTTTCCAGACATCATCCTAGTGCCATTGTGGGTTGTGAGGACCTGAGGCTGGCCCGGAGTGGGTGACTAGCTTACGTGGGCCCTGTTGCAGAGATATGATTTCAGAACAGTTTATAGAAGGCTCTGAGCTTTGGGAATAGGCTTCTAGGGTGCATATCTCAGCAGCAGTACTGACCAGCTGTTTGATTTCTCTTAAACTCCTGGAGCCTCAGTTTCCTCATCTGGGAATTGGGGATAAAATGGAATCTGCTGGTAGAGTAGTGCAGGTGAAAAATGAAAAGTTTGTAGAAATCTTCTCACAGAGCATGACTTTGCCCATAGTGAGCACTCATGAATTGCATCTGTTGTGATGGTAGCTGTTACTGTAATTGTTCTCTAGGAGTCCTGGGCCGCACTGAGAAGGGGCTGCCATTCGTTCATTCATTCATTCAACAAATATATAGAATACCTACCATTGCTTAACACTGTTCTGGAAGCTTGAGATTTACCAGTGAACAAGAGAAACAAAGTTCCTTGCCATAATGGAGCTGGCAGAGGCATCCTAACAGGCAGAGGCAGAGATAAATCATAAGTATAATAAATATGGAAATTGCATGGAAAGTAATAAATGCTATGGGGAAAAAAATAGGAAGGGGTTTGGTCATGCCAAGGTGGGCTGTAATTTTAAATAGGATGGTCAGGGTATGCCTCATGAGAGCAAAGACTTGAAGGAGGTGAGAGAGGAAGCCATGTGGAGAGATGTGAGAGAAGAGCATTCCAAATGGAGGGAACAGTCAGTGCAAAGGCCCTTGGTAGAAGTGCCTGTTTCTCCAGGGACAGCCAGGAGGGCTGTGTTTGTGTGTAGATTGTAGATGAAGTCAAGGAAGTGACAGGGGCCTTACAGACCACTGAAAGGACTTGGCTTTTTCTCTGAGTGAGACAGGGCAGTTGTAGGGTATTGGTGGGGGGGAAATGACATGACCCTCGGTACCTTCTTGCTAGGGCTTGACCCTTGGCTTGGGCCCTTAGGCGGCCTCTGTATTGTCAGTCTGAGCCCCCACACCTCCCCCGTCTCCTGTTCCAGGCTCACTGTCCCCATCCAGTCATACTCCCCTCCCCGCCCCCAGTCACCATGCCCTGTCCCATTCCCTCACGTCCCAGATGTCTGCCTCCAGCCAATGATGCCAATGATCAGATGCATCGTATTCTGAAGCCCCTTTTTAAAAAAACGAGTGATGTTGCTGGTGGGAATTCGGCATAGGGTAGGTTGTGGGTGCTCTTTTCATTTCTGCAACCAGCTCCCCAGGGAGCGTGGGGCCCATGCCCAGGCCACACTGGGCCCCTGGTCTCCTGGCAGGCTTTGTCCTGGTGAGCAGGGCTAGAGGACAGGAAGACGGGAAGGAGGCCTGGGTGGAGGGCAGGGTGGAGGACATTGAGTGAGGGGGTGTGTTGGAGCCAACAGGAAATAGGGCTGGGTTTTTGTTCTCTGATTATTTCCCAGTCCTGGCTCTGCCGTGAGGTTTCAGGGCTCGGTCTGAAACAGCATTGTTCCTGCGGTTGCTGCAGTCAAGCCCAAACATTGAACCACGGCCACACCAGCCCTAGTTCAGCGTGTGACGGTGGGCATCCTCTGGGAGATACCTGCCCTGCCCTTGGCATTGGCGGGACAGCCTTGCCTGGGGCCGCAGGCTCTCCTGGGTCCTGTGCTGAGGTGTGAATGTGCCCCTTTGCAGCTCTGCGGTGTGCCCGGGGGTGGGGGGGGGGCGGGGAGAAGCAGGGCCTGCTTTCACCTGCTGCTCTCCCAGGGTAAGAGGACCTCTTCACTGAGTCCGGGTCTCCCGCTGACAGGCCCACCCCTTCCCACTCCTGCTCCGAGTAAATGCAGAGAAGCCCCATAGCTCTGTTTCTGGAAGAATCTGCCAGTGGAAACACCTGCTCCCTTTGTGCAGCCCTGGGTTATCAGCGTCGCTCAGATTGAGGAAGTCTTCACCCTGCTGCCCGTCCTCCCGTTCTGTTGTGCCCCTCTCTGCCCTGCAGAGGGGAGGCCCTGACCGTGGGAGAGTCTGGCTGCCACCGGGCAGTACGGCTGCCCCTCCCGCCCCTGACTTCAGGGCCCTGGGTTCTGCCGAGGATCAGCTTTGTGATAGGGAAGGATCCATTCTTCTTCATTTTTTCCCCCACCTTCCTTTCATCATGTCTGTGTGAAAAATGAAAGCTATTGTTGATTTAAAAGGGCTATTTGCCTAATGCCCCTGGAATTTATTTGCTGGAGCATTTTCCATTTTCAGATTCATTTCAGACCTTGGCTGCCGCCCAGAGGTTATGTAACCTGGGATGGAGTGGATCCTGTTGGCATCTGGGGACCCCAGTGCACCCCACCCTTAGCCACTCCTGTGAGGGGTGAGCTCCTCTGTGAGCTGCTGGAGGTGGGGAGCTGGGGAGGGGAAGGGGTGGATAGGGGAGAGTTGGCAGCTGTTAGAATGGGGTCAGGAGGAGGATTTCTTCCGGGGGCTGAATTCTTAGCTCTTCTCTGGACCCGCCTCCCCTTCCTCAGCTGTAGACCCTCCTCATGTACAAAGCCCTGGCCCATTAAATGGGCTGTCCCTGGGCCTTAACAAAAAGCCTGAGCATCCTTACCTGAGGCTTGGTGGGATTTGGGACCTATTTCTGGCAAGTTCCTTCCTGGCAAGCCTGTGGAATCTGTCTCCACACTCTGTCCATCCCAGCAGTACTGGCCTGGAGGGCCTACCCCGGCTGAGGGCCTCACTTCCAGCCCTGATTTCCAGCCCAAGATCCCTTTTCTCCTCCGAAACCTGGCCTGGGTCTACGTGGAGTAACTCTGACAGGGGGTTACTGGGTTGTCCTGGGTTATGAGGGGCTGGAAGTCTAACCTGCTTCTAGATTTTAAAGGGTGGCAAAGACATAGAGTGCGATTTGGGACCCAGAACTCAGTCATATTAGTTGTGAAGAGGCCCCGGCAGGGTGGAGGGGGGTGCGGGGGGAGGGGGTGCAGGTCCCGCCTTCCCTCCCACACCCCCATCTTAGGAGATGGTAGAAAACCCATTCTTTCCAACCCCTCTTCTCCTCCCTCTGTGGCCTGAGATGTCTCCCTTCATATCATTTCTCTGCTTAAATTTGCTCATTAGCCCTCATTAAGAACAAGATCACCCTGTATATGCCTGTATTCGTTAACACAATGCTAATTGCTGTAATTGCCTAACAAACCCTCAATTTTCAGTGACTTAACCCACTAGAAGTTTGTTCATTGCTCACGTATCAGTCAAAAGTCTCTTCTCCAGTGGACGTAGCTTCCTCCACGTGGCAGTGCTGGGACCCTGGTTCCTTCCATTGCTGGCTCTGCCACCCCCTAGGGCCTCAGAGTCTTCTGCTTCCTGGGGGCAGGAGGAAGAAGAGCCGGTGGAGAAGGCGCAGCCTCTTCTTGAACACTGCAGCCCAGAGATGTCCCACATCCCTTCCATCACCTTCCATTGGTGAGAACTAGTCAGATAGCCGCAGCGGTGGCCCCCGTGATAACGCCACATGGCATTGGTGGGAGGAGATGGACGGAAAGGGGTGGGTGTCCTGGGGAGGTGGTGAGGAGGTGACTTCAGCAGGACTTGTTGAGTGAGCGTCTGTGCAGCTTTGAAGGAGAGTCAGCCGTCCGAGGTACCCCTGGGTTTCTTGTTTGGAGGACAGGGCGCGTGGTGGGGCCACCCAAGGAGATGAAGTCTGAGGGAAGAGAGGCGGGTGTCAAGAGGGAAGGCTCCTGTCTGTCAGAGGCCCAGGAGGGCGGGTGCTCTAGGGCTATTTGGTGAATGCAGGAATGAGTAGAAACGGTAGTGAATGAACTTGAGCCCCTTCTGCCCACCCCATGGAGATGCACTTGAGAAAAACTGGTAGCTGTATTCACAGTCTAAAACCACAGCACCTGATAGGATCAGACAGACCAGTGTGCAAGTACAAAGCTAAGCATAAGAATAATCGGGGGGAAATAAAGCATCCTCAGTAACCCAGGAGAGGATGCCTCCCTGGGCCTTGTGCCCTCTTCAGTGTCTGGCTATTGTCTCTGTGAACCTAGGGGGAGCGGTGAAGAGGGGTGCCCTCCTGCCCTGTGCTAGCATCGCTTCCTCTTCTCTCCTTGGCTCCAGGCTCATCACTCCGGGGAGGAGGGGGGCGGGGGTGATGCCAAGAAGGGCTGGGAGCAGGCATTACTTGGGCATCTGACCAGAAGCAAGCAGGCTGCCCCTTCCTCCCCTCATCAGAAAGAAAGGGGGAGCCAGCTGAAGGCCAAGTCCCGTGCTGCAGCCATACCCACTTTGCCACTGGGCTGTTCCAGGCTGTGTCACAGGTGGCACCAGGGCTACCAGGAAGCCTGGGCCAACGGGACTCTGAGTCAGTGGTGGGTCCCTAGAGCAGGGACTTGGGGAGGCTCTGCAGGTGAGGGTTGAGATAGAGGCTTGGCTGCATTCCTGTCTCCAAGGTCAGACTTGGCAGCCTTCTCTTACGCCTTTATGCCAGGAGCCAGGAGAAGGGGCACTGCCCGACGAGGGAGCTGGGGCGACTCACAGCCCTGCCTGTGAGGAAACCTGGGCAGAGGGCGCGGACAGTCTATGGCCTGAGTTCCTAGCTGACATCTCCCACTGCTCTCCATAAACTCTCCTGCCCCTTCTCCCTTCTTTCTGTTGAAGCCTCAGCAGGAGATTCAATTGTGAGGGGGCACTTAGCATGTTTTAGACCAGGGAGGTCACTCTTAGGGAAGTTTGTTTTGTTTTATTTTTCCTAACTTCCAAATAAAGCATGAAGTGAAGTATTTGAGGCTGCATAGCAGAGGTTAAGGGCACAGATTCAGGAGCCAGATGGCCCAGGTTGGAATCTAAATTCTACCACTTACTACCATGGGTAAGCCACTTAACTGCTCAGTGCTTCAGTTTCCCCACATGTAAAACGGTGATCACAGTCACCGTTAGTAGGAGGACTAAATGAGTGCATATTTACAAAACGCTTAGGACGGTGCCTGGCACATAACAAGTGCCATAAAGTGTGTGTAAAATTTTTTTAAATTAAATTTAGTTAAGGAGCGGGTATAGACCAGAAGGTGGTAATTCCTAGTTTTCCCCAGTCTTCTCCCTTAAGACTCTGTCCATTCCTTCTCTGAGAAGATCTGCTTCCTTTTTTTTTTTTTTTACCCCCTCGGCAGCTGTGGAGTAATGATAGCCCTCTCCAGTACCAAGGAGCGGGTATAGACCAGAAGGTGGTAATTCCTAGTTTTCCCCAGTCTTCTCCCTTAAGACTCTGTCCATTCCTTCTCTGAGAAAGATCTGCTTCCTTTTTTTTTTTTTAACCCCTCGGCAGCTGTGGAGTAATGATAGCCCTCTCCAGTACCGTTTCTAGCTTCTGTACCAGGCAGCACAGCTGCTGGAGAAATGGACAGGAATCAAAAACAGCTCGCAGGTGCCATGCTAGGCAGTTTGCATAAATTGCCTTTAATCCTAAAACAAAGCAATACAACAAAGCACTCAATCCTGAGGGATGGGGATGCTATGTCCATTTTACAGAGGAGGAAAAACTGAGCCTGAGAGTTAGTCTGGTAAGTTGATCCCGGGTTCAGTACTCAAACCCTAGTTTGCCTGAGGCCCTGATCTCTCCTTGATGTCAGGCTTCTCCTCTCCCTGCAGAGGTGGTTGCTTCAGTTGTCATTTGATTGTGTGTCATCCTTCTGCTTGAACTTAAATGACCGATCACAGTGTTTATTGAATACATGCTGAATGTGGAGTACTATAGGAAAACAAAAGAGGGCTGTGGACTAGGCAGTGGTTGAGATGCAAGAGGGATGAACCATTTGAGGAATGACCTGAAACATTGTGTGGCTGCGTGAAGTTCCATGTTCCTTCTTGGCAGTGTTGCTGGGAGTCCACAGGGGAGACCATACCAGGGCCTGCAAGTGTTGGGTGAGCTTCCGCAATAGGAGAGGAGGTGCAGGCTGTGTCCTGAAGGTTAGTAAGGTTTTAGGAAGCGGGGGCCCACTGGAACACGCACAGAGTGGGTGAGTGAAGAACAGGTGGGACCAAGGTCTGTATAGTCAGGGGAAGAAAGCATGCTGGAATAAGATTGCAAAGTTAGACTTAGAATTGGTTAACGCCCTATAGGGCAACAAAATGGAAACCTTTGGGTGTATCTTTCCACTAGACAGACCATTCCTGGATTGTCAGCGTTCCACAAATTAGCATCTAACTTTTAATAGTTTGGGCCTTATTCAAGATTAAAAAGTAAATAAAAGATATCTTTTTCCTAGATAGTCACATGACCCTTAGGCCATCTTGCCAGTGTTCTAGTATGACATTGAAAGGCTACCAATAGTATTTTTGCTTTATCTCAAATTTGGAAGATTTCTGGCATCAGGAAGAACAACAGTGGTATCATGCTTGAGAGAAAGCCAGGTTGGAAGAGGAGGGCAACTGGGTTTCCAGATATGTCTTGGGAGGCTGATAGGAGCTGGGAGCTTCTGAGGCCTGAGTTTGGGGTGATGAACGGACAGTAGCCCCCAGAGGGCCCCAGGCTGTGCAAGGGGACAGGCCCGTCCTCCCCAGAGCAGGTCAGCAGCCCTCCTGTGCCAGTTCCACCACCAGGCCAGACGGTACGCTTGGCAACCCAAGCACCAGGCTAAGGGAGAAAGCACAGACAAAGTCATAGAACCAAGAAGTGCAGATGTCAGGGAATTCTGGTGGCTTGGGACCAGATTGGAGTCTGAAAACTGCATAGAAAAAACAACCAAAATTGAAAGCAAACAGACTCTGACTTGGGAAACTCGTTCTCCTTGTCCAGAATGCACAATTCAGAGAATGGCAGAACAACATAAACACTGCAAAACAAATTCAGCTACTTAATCTCTTTATTTTAGTAATCAGAGTTGGCACTGGGAATGCTGGTAGGAGCAGAGTTTGACTCAGATCCCCTTTGCCTCACTTGGCTTTTTCCTCTGTGTTTGAACAACTTGTTAAGTCTGCGTTTCCATTCCTTTCCTGGCCTGGTGTTTGGGTTGTCAGTCTGATGGCTGTGTGCGTATGGAGAAAGCTATGGGGCGGTTTCCTGCTGCCTGGGTTTTGAGAGCGTTCCCTTGGTCCCCGTGTATGACACTGGAAGACCAGTCTGGCCCTCAGTCAGGATTCTCACCCCGTGGGATGCAGTGGGCCCAGGAGGTGGTCCGCAGCTCCATCCCCTTTTGCCACTGTGGCAGGAAGGTTGGACCACTGCTTCCTGGTTGTAGATGGTTTCTTTCTTCCGTTACTTCCTTAATTAACCTGGTTAGTCAACAAGCATTTACTGAGCACCCACCGTGGGCCAGCTTTGTGCAAGATGAAAAAGAGCTCAAAGGGAAGGAAGGGAATTTTAGGCTGAAGAAATAGCAGGTAAAAAGGCATGGGGGGAGGGCTTCCCTGGTGGCACAGTGGTTGGGGGTCTGCCTGCCGATGCAGGGGACACGGGTTCATGCCCCGGTCCGGGAGGATCCCACATGCCGCGGAGCGGCTGGGCCCGTGAGCCATGGCCGCTGGGCCTGCGCGTCCGGAGCCTGTGCTCCGCCACGGGAGAGGCCACAGCGGTGAGAGGCCTGTGTACCGCAAAAAAAAAAAAAAGGCATGGGGGTGAGAGAGTACACAGCCTCTGTGAAGGAGGAGGTGGGAGAGTGTGGAAAGGGGGGCTGAAGTCTCTCTGCACTCTTGGGATGTGGTGCCAGAAGGTTCTGATCTTATTTTGCTGGCATGGGAGCCATGGAAGATTCTGTAGGAAGGGAGTGATTTATTTCATTCAACAAACATTTCTTTGGCACCTACCATGTACAAGATACTCTTTTAGTTGCTGGGGATACAACAGTGGTTAATCACAGTCTAGTGGGAAAGTCAGACAGGACGGGCAGAAAATGAGCTCAGAGAGAGTGGTTGGCCAGGAGAAGTACCCGCCCTGACATCTGCTTCTACTGCATGGGGTTTTGCCCCCGCCCCATCCACAAGCAGCGAGCCTGCTCTTAGGTGTCAAGTGTGTGAAGCCCCCTCTGCTTGTAATACTTTATCTTTTTATGGCCAAAACCATCTCATAATGGGGACTGAGGAAGAAGTAACTGAAGGGTGGGAAGCTTAGAGGTCTCTGAGGATCCTTCAAGCTGGGAATCCCTCCTCTAGAACCAAGGGCTGGGGCACCTTTTGGTGGGTATGTTTTGTGGGATCCCTGGATTTGTGGAGAAGGCTGCACCAGTGACCTCTTAAGCCCAGTGGGTGGTGCCGTTCCTTTGTTACTTCTTTTGCAGACTTCTGGGAAGAATTTGTAAAGAATTATAACAAAGAAGTGAAATGAAAGCAATTATGGTGAGCAGGCAGAGGTGAGTTGAGACTGATAGGCCAGTAGAATGGTTACTGCTGAGAACCTCATTCTTGCGGGACGGATTCAGTTCTTTCTCTGAGCAGAAGTGTGTGTGTATCGGTTAGCTTTTGCTGAGTAGCAAAACTCCCCCAAATTTAATGGCTTAAAACAATAGCCATTTATTATTGTCTGTGAATCTCTTGGTCAGCTGGGCAGTTTTGCTGATCTGGGCCAGGCTTGGCTGATCTTGGCTGGGCTCACACATGTGGTATGGCTCAGCTTGCAGGCTCTCTGGGCATTGGCTCACTCCAATGTCATGTACTTGGCTGTGGTGACAAGGGTCTCTCATCATGCTGCAGGCTAGCCTGGGCTTTTTACGTGGTGGCTGGGAAAGGTTCTAAGAGTGAGAGTGGAAGGGAGAAAGGCCTTTTGAGGCCAGGGCTCAGAAGTTGTACAGTGTCATTTCTCATGCATTGTGTTGGCCAAGGTAAATTCAAAGGATGGGGAAATAGACTCTTATCTCTTGATGGGAGGAGCCACCATGTCATATTTTCAGGACACACATGTGGGAAGAGGTAGAAAATTGGGTCCTTATGCTGTGGACAGAGCACGTGGGCTCTGGAGTCACCTGGGACTGTCAATCCAGGATTCTCCACTTACCCACAACCTTCATCCATGAGATGGGAACGCTAGTAGTAGCTATCTCAAAAGACCATTTTGAGGATTAGATAACGCATGTGTGCCTAACGTATAGTAAATGCTCAGTAAAAGGATACTCTATGAAATGAGGCTTTCAGGTGAACAGGAGAAGAGTATTTCATTCATTCTAGTTACTCCGCCCTCCTCAACATTTCCTTAATATCCTAACTTTATAAATACAGTAATTCTAATCATTTATTTAGTCAATAAAAACAAGCACTTATCATACACTAGACCGTGTGCTAGGAGCCAGAGACACAAGGAAATGAGGCACTAAGGAATTCCCCCTGTATTAAAGGATTTCAGTTTCATTATCTGCTCAGAAAATTCTGAGAACTGCCATTGCCTCTGAAGTTATAAATTCTCAAGCTGGGTGTTCAAGACCCTTCACAATATGGTCTCAGTTTGTGCTGCCTTCCTGTGCTTACTCAAGTCAAAGTGGATTCTTCCCTATGCCCCAAACATGCCCTGTGCTTCTGCATGCTTCCAAATAGACCCTGGACAGGAATGGACTCCACACTGCAGGGTCAGTAGTAGGGAACAGCCAGGCTGGGCTGGGTGTAGGGATCCCGAACCAGCACATGGCTGGGATCTGTGGGGTTCAGGGTTCCATAGATATGACACCGTTACCTCCATCTCAAGAGGCCTTTACTGATGCTCCCCTAACCTTTAGAACTCGCTGTGATCTGCCACTCCTTGATGCCTGCCTTAAAGTGGTCTGTGGACCAGTCTGACCCCCTTCAGGAGCTCCATGGACAGAAACACTCTTCCTCTTCTGCCTTCAACATCCTCCCACTGACAGTGCACCTCTTCCTAGGAGTTCCACAGGCGATTACAGAAACCCTCTACCCCAGTCAAACAGCCAAATAAATATACACTCCTTTACTCCTGGGGTATATCTGAAGGAATGAGAGGCTGCATAGCCTGCCCCATCCTCTTTTCCCTTAACCTGCAATTATTGGATGAAAAGAGTAGGATATAGCACAACACAAACACTAGGTCAGTAAATGGCATAAAGAAGTTGAAGTCCATGGGCACCAGTCACGTGGCTGTGGAAAGGTGACCTTGAGTGTGACTTCCCCATGGACCCAAGATGGGGCTCAGGGATCCCTCTGTTCCTCATCACCAGCCCTTCTAAGCCCCACCAGCAACTTTATGAGATTTCAGACCCTCTTCCAGACCTTTATGAGATTCCAGACCCTCCTAGGCTTATTGGAGGGAAAAGAAGAATCGTGGTTCCTTTCTTTTTGCCATGCCTCCGCCTTCTCTTGGAGACTTTCATTTCCCCTCCATGGCATTTTTGCTTGAGTAGAATGACTCTTAACCAGACCTTAGCTGCTCCATGGAGGTTGGGGTTGGGGGAGGATGGGGAAGGGAAGGTGCAATGTGAACAGAAACAGAGCAGCTCTCTGGAAAAGAAAGCTCGCTCAGCCTTCAAGAATGCAGAAGCTGAGAATACAGATAATGAGCAGTAGGAGAGCAGAGGGTCCTTTGTTACCCATTCAGGTGCTGCTCCCAGAAAGAAGTAAGGGAAAATGTAGATGAGCTATCACATCAGAATTTGCTTTTTAACACTTCATTAACATGAGTTGACTGCTGGTATTTCCCCAGAAGCAGCATATTCCTGAGCTACTTATATTTAGGAATTTTTCTAAGGATTGCAGATAGAATATTGATAATTTCCAGACATCATGGATTCTGCTAACCATCAACATAAGCAATATTGGGCATTAGCTCTGATATTAACCACACTTGAAGTCCATCATCACAGGATTCAGCAAAATTCTCACATATCAGAACTCTCGTTAATCAGAATCTTAGAGTCAAAGTTGATGGCTCTATTTTTCTAAAAATGGAAAAATATCCCCAATTTACTGTTCTAAAACAGGACAACAAAACATACCTTTGTTCACGTATTCCATCAATTCATTCAACTAACATTAGTTGTGGATCTCTTAAAAACCTATATTGTTTAAGGAATAGGAAATACAAAACTGAGTAACACAGTGAGGTCCCTGTGCCTTGTATCGCAGCAACAGAGGTGCATATACCATAGAGCTAAAACACAGGTAGCAAACTCTACGGACTAAAATAAATTCCCTTTATTTAATAAAGTGTATCAACCAGAAACCTATAACGAGCACCATATTTAATGGTGAAATATAGAAATAATTTGCATCATAGTAGGAACTATAGGCAAGAAGGCTTGCTATCATTGCTACTGTCTATTGAAGATTCTCACTAATGTAATAAACCAAGAAAAATAAATTAGGTATAAATAGTAGAAAGTGAAAGATAATGTCATCATTTACAGATGATACTGTCTAACTAGAAAAATCTAACAGAATAATAGATGAGCTGTTAGATTAATAGATTTCAGCAAGTTAGCTGGATCCATACACAAAAATCAGTAGCTTTCCTGTATGTACTTAGCAAGAACATATTATTTTTAAAAAATCACATTAGCAGAGTCCCTCAGACAGCTACTTGTGCATCTTTCTAGAAATATATGTGTGTAATTTTATTAGTTGAGTAGTTTCTATTAGTTGATTTACAGTGTTGTGTTAGTTTCACGTGTACAGCAAAGTGATTCAGGTATATATAATATATATATATTTTTTCAGATTCTTTTCAATTATAGATAAGATATTGAATATAGTTTCCTGAAATATACAGTAGGTCCTTGTGGTTTGTCTATTTCATATATAGTACTATGTATCTGTTAATCCCAAACTCCTAATTTTTCCCTCCACCCTTCCCTTTTGGTAACCATAGGATTGTTTTCTATGTCTGTGAGTCTGTTTCTATTTTGTAAATAAGTTCATTTATATCATTTTTTTTCGATTCCACACATAAGTGATATGATATTTTATTTGTCTTTCTCTGACATAGAAATGTATTTTTATGTCTTCTGCCTTGTGTGTGTTATACAGGTGAGATGTGTTGTACATACAGTTTCACCCATCATTCTTGTTGATTGCTGTGTGGTATTCCTCAGTAAAGCTGCACTGTGGTTCATTAAAAAAAAAAAAAAAATCACATTGGCAATAAATGTAAAGTAAGAATGAACCTAATAAGAAATTTGTAAGACTCATACAAGGAAAACCATAAAATTTTAAAAGTACTTAAAAGATTTGGCTAAATAAAGAGATATACCACACAAATCTATCAATTGTCCCCAAACACTATTGTAGTAAGATTTTTTTCCATGGAACTTGACAGGCTTATCTATAATTCATATGTAAAAAAAATGTGCAAAAAGAATCAGACTTTCTTTAAAAGAAAAAAATAGTGGAAGAAGGAACCCACTTAGCCAGATATCAAAATATAAAACAGTATTAAAACCATATAGAATTGGTACAGCAGTAGACAAATAGATCAGTGAAACAGAATAGAGAGTTCAGAAACAGACATGTATACATGAGGTTTTAGTAGATGATGGAGATTATGTTTCTAATCTTGGGGAAAAGGCTGAACTATTTAGCCTTAAATATTAGCAGATACCTCATCGATATTCAATTGCCAAAAAAGTATTAATTACTCATGTCTGTTGCTTTTATATAAAGGTTCAATGTGCTTTTATTGTAACCTTTATCTCAATTTTTGTCTTTTCCATGTGAATATTAACTGTGTAGTGACCATTTGTAGTCCTTCTGTATTTTCATTTCTCATTGATTAGCAAGAACTCTAATATTTTATAATATTTGTATATATGTTTATAGAACATATATGAGTATATAGCTAGGCTGAATATATATATATGGTTCTTCAGCCATTTTATTTTTCTATTTGCTTAATATTGCTTAGTTTTCATTTATATATATATTTAATATATATTTACTTACCTTCTTTTTTGTATGATTTTTCCATATAAAACTTATGATTTCTATAACTTTTATGCATAGAATATCTTTCCTCACTCTAATATGTAATAATTTAAAAATATTTTTTACAGCTATTTTTCAAAATTCACCTGAAATTTATTTCACATATTGAAATACAATAATCTCACTTTCTCCAAATAGTTTATCTTAATAATCCAGGCATGGCTTTTACATTTCTAAAATAAATTGTGATATAAGGTTTATCATTTATTAAAGTCTTAATTATATAAGAACTATTTCTTTTCTTTTTTAGTACATTGATATCTTCATTTTTTCTCTCACTGTACTTTAAAATGTATAGCTTTTAATTGTATTACTATAAGGAAGTTTATCTGTTATTCATTTATAATCTTTTATCTAGTAATATCACAAGATTATTTTTTCCCAATAGATTTAGAACCATTTTTTGGAAATTTTTTATCATGCTGAGGTTTTGATTCTAACTATGTTGCCAAAAATTATTGTAGAAAGAATCAAATGCATATATGCTATAAAAAGACTTACAAATCTGCAGCAAAAAAAAAAATAATATATATATATTAGCAGAAATGACTATCAATTAAAAAGTAGTTGGGCTTCCCTGGTGGCGCAGTGGTTGAGAGTCTGCCTGCCGATGCAGGGGATGCGGGTTCGTGCCCCAGTCCTGGAGGATCCCGTATGCCGAGGAGCGGCTGGGTCCGTGGGCCGTGGCCGCTGGGCCTGCGCGTCTGGAGCCTGTGCTCTGCGACGGGAGAGGCCACGGCGGTGAGAGGCCTGCGTACCGCAAAAAAAAAAAAAAAAAAAAAAAAGTAGTTAAATCCCTACCATATGCCATTTAGAAAAATAATTTCCACATGGTTCGATGAGTTAGGTGTAAATGGCAGGAGAAATTTTTAAAACTATATTCACGAATTGGAGCAAGGGAAGTCTTTTTTTTCTATTTTTTTTTGGGCCATGCCATGTGGCTTTGGGACCTCAGTTCCCCGACCAAGGATTGAACCCTGTCCTCGGCAGTGAAAGTGCCAAGTCCTTACCACTGGGCCACCAGGGAACTCCGGGAAAGTCTTCTTAAACAGAATACAAGATGTCAGTACTAAAGAATTGGTGATACATTTTATTACGTTAAAACCCCTTTTATGTGACAATTGATATCATTAACAAAATATTACTAGTAGAAATGTAAAATGATTAGTAGAAAATATATATCATAGGCAAAGGATTCCTAATCAGAATATATAAAGAACTTTAAAAAAAAACAATAAAGAAAACCATTTACCACCAATTAAAAAACCAAAATATATGAGGAGGCATTTTAGAGTCTAGGAAATACAGTAGCCCAACAAACAAGCAAAAAGTTACATGTTTATTCTCACTTGTAATCAAAGAAGCACAAAACAATGAAATAGTATTTTTCACCCATAATATTGACAAAAAATTTTTAAAGATTAAAAATATCAAATGTTGGTGAAAATAAGGAAGTAGTTATTTGCATTTACTAGTGATAGGAGTGTAATTTGACTTCTATCAAATATTTTAATTGTTCATATCTTTGAACCTAACAACCCTTCGCAATCCCCCAATTCATCACCCCCCCATCCCTCACTTTCCCCCCTTGGTGTCCATACATTTGTTCTCTACATCTGTGTCTCAATTTCTGCCCTACAGACCGGTTCATCTGTACCATTTTTCTACGTTCCACATATATGCATTAATATACGATATTTGTTTTTCTCTTTCTGACTTACTTCACTCTGTATGACAGTCTCTAGATTCATCCACGTCTCTACAAATGAC
>NC_041231.1:52099404-52101116 GCF_002837175.3 Physeter macrocephalus | reverse complement strand
TTTCTGTTTTTGTGCCAGTACCATATTGTCTTGATTACTGTAGCTTTGTAGTGTAGTCTGATGTCAGGGAGTCTGATTCCTCCAGCTCCTTTTTTTTCCCTCAAGACTGCTTTGGCTATTTGGGGTCTTTTGTGTCTCCATACAAGTCTTAAGATTTTTTGTTCTAGTTCTGTAAAAAATGCCATTGGTAATTTGACAGGGATTGCATTGAATCTGTAGGTTGCTTTGGGTAGTATAGTCGTTTTCACAATATTGATTCTTCCAATCAAAGAACATAGTATATCTCTCCATCTGTTTGTGTCATCTTTAATTTCTTTCAACAATATCTTATAGTTTTCTGCATACAGGTCTTTTGTCTCCCTAGGTAGGTTTATTCCTAGGTATTTTATTCTTTTTGTTGCAGTGGTAAATGGGAGTGTTTCCTTAATTTCTCTTTCAGATTTTCCATCATTAGTTTATAGGAATGCAAGAGATGTCTGTGCATTAATTTCTTCCAAAACTATGTTGAATAATAGTGGTGAGAGTGGACATCCTTGTCTTGTTCCTGATCTTAGAGGAAATGCTTTTAGTTTTCCACCATTGTGAATGATGTTTGCGGTGGGTTTGTCGTATATGGCCTTTATTATGTGGAGGTAGGTTCCCTCTATGCCCACTTTCTGGGGAGAAGATTTTTAATCACAGTTTCAATTTCATTACTTGTGATTGGTCTGTTCATATTTTCTATTTCTTCCTGGTTCAGTCTTGGAAGGTTATACCTTTCTAAGAATTTGTCCATTTCTTCCAGGTTGTTCATTTTATTGGTATAGAGTTGCTTGTAGTAGTCTCTTAGGATGCTTTGTATTTCTGTGGTGTCTGTTGTAACTTCTTTTTATTTCTAATTTTATGGATTTGAGTCCTCTCCCTCTTTTTCTTGATGAGTCTGGCTAATGGTTTATCAATTTTGTTTATCTTCTCAAAGAACCAGCTTTTAGTTTTATTGATCTTTGCTATTGTTTTCTTTGTTTCTATTTCATTTATTTCTGCTCTGATCTTTATGATTTCTTTCCTTCTGCTAATATGGGGTTTTGTTTGTTCTCTTTCTCTAGTTTCTTTAGATGTAACATTAGATTGTTTATTTGAGATTTTTCTTGTTTCTTGAGGTAGGCTTGTATAGCTGTAAACTTCCCTCTTAGAACTGCTTTTGCTGCATCCCATAGGTTTTGGATCACCGTATTTTCATTGTCATTTGTCTCTAGGTATTTTTTGGTTTACTCTTTGATTTCTTCAGTGATCCCTTGGCAATTTAGTAACATATTGTTTAGCCTCCATGCGTTTGTGTTTTTTATGTTATTTCCCCTGTAATTGTTTTCTAATCTCATAGCGTTGTGGTCAGAAAAGATGCTTGATATGATTTCAGTTTTCTTAAATTTACTGAGGCTTGATTTGTGGACCCAAGATGTGATCTGTCCTGGAGGATGTTCCGTGTGCACTTGAGAAGAAAGTGTAATCTGCTGTTTTTCGATGGAATGTCCTGTAAATATCAATTAAATCTATCTGGTCTATTGTGTCATTTAAGCTTGTGTTTCCTTATTAATTTTCTGTTTGGATGATCTGTCCATTGGTGTAAGTGAGGTGTTAAAGTCCCCCACTATTATTGTGTTGCTGTCGATTTCCTCTTTTATAGCTGTTAGCAGTTGCCTTATATATTGAGGTGCTCCTGTGTTGGGTGCACA
>NC_041231.1:52098883-52099374 GCF_002837175.3 Physeter macrocephalus | reverse complement strand
TTATCTGATATGAGTATTGCTACTCCAGCTTTCTTTTGATTTCCATTTGCATGGAATATGTTTTTCCATCCCCTCACTTTCAGTCTGTATGTGTCCCTAGGTCTGAAGTGGGTCTCTTGTAGACAGCATATATATGGGTCTTGTTTTTGTATCCATTCAGCGAGCCTGTGTCTTTTTGTTGGAGCATTTAATCCATTCACGTTGAAGGTAATTATTGATATGTACATTCCTATTACCATTTTCTTAATTGTTTGGGGTTTGTTTTTGTAGGTCCTTTTCTTCTCTTGTGTTTCCCACTTAGAGAAGTTCCTTTAGCATTTGTTGTAGAGCTGGTTTGGTGGCAGTGAATTCTCTTAGCTTTTTCTTGTCTTTAAAGCTTTTGATTTCTCCATCGAATCTGAATGAGATCCTTGCTGGGTAGAGTAATCTTGCTTGTAGGTTCTTCCCTTTCATCACTTTAAATATGTCATGCCACTCCCTTCTGGCTTGTA
>NC_041231.1:52087340-52098670 GCF_002837175.3 Physeter macrocephalus | reverse complement strand
AGCTTGTTTCTCCTTGGGTTTATCCTGTGTGGGACTCTCTGTGCTTCCTGGACTTGGGTGGCTATTTCCTTTCCCATGTCAGGGAAGTTTTCGACTATAATCTCTTCAAGTATTTTCTCGGGTCCTTTCTCTCTCTCTTCTCCTTCTGGGACCCTATAATGCGAATGTTGTTGTGTTTAATATTGTCCCAGAGGTCTCTTAGGCTGTCTTCATTTCTTTTTTTTTGTGGTACACGGGCCTCTCACTGTTGTGGCCTCTCCCATTGCGGAGCACGGGCTCTGGACGCACAGGCTCAGCAGCCATGGCTCACGGGCCTAGCCGCTCCGCAGCATGTGGGATCTTCCCAGACCGGGGCATGAACCTGTGTCCCCTGCATCGGCAGGCGGATTCTCAACCACTGCGCCACCAGGGAAGCCCCTGTCTTCATTTCTTTTCATTCTTTTTTCTTTATTCTGTTCCACAGCAGTGAATGCCACCATTCTGTCTTACAGATCACTTATCCATTCTTCTGCCTCAGTTATTCTGCTATTCTTTCTAGTGTATTTTTCATTTCAGTTATTGCATTGTTCATCTCTGTTTGTTGTTCTTTAATTCTTCTAGGTCTTTGTTAAACATTTCTTGCATCTTCTCGATCTTTGCATCCATTCTTTTTCCGAGGTTCTGGATCATGTTCACTATCATTATTCTGAACTCTTTTTCTGGAAGGTTGCCCATCTCCACTTCATTTAGTTGTTTTTCTGGGGTGTTATCTTGTTCCTTCATTTGGTACATAGCCCTCTGCCTTTTCATCTTATCTATCTTTCTGTGAATGTGGTTTTTATTCCACAGGCTGCAGGATTGAAGTTCTTGCTTCTGCTGTCTGCCCTCTGGTGGATTAGGCTATCTAAGAGGCTTGTGCAAGTTTCCTGATGGGAGGGACTGGTGGTGGGTAGTGCTGGATGTTGCTCTGGTGGGCAGAGCTCAGTAAAACTTTAATTCACTTGTCTGCTGATGGGTGGGGCTGGGTTCCCTCCCTCTTGGTTGTTTGGCCTGAGGTGACCCAACACTGGAGCCTACCCGGGCTCTTTGGTGGGGCTAATGGCAGACTCTGGGAGGGCTCACGCCAAGGAGTACTTCCCAGAACTTCTGCTGCCAGTGTTCTTGTCCCTACGGTGAGCCACAGCCAGCCCCCGCCTCTGCAGGAGACCCTCTGACACTAGCAGGTAGGTCTGGTTCAGTCTCCTATGGGTCACTGCTCCTTCCCCTGGGTCCTGATGTGCACACTACTTTGTGTGTGCCCTCCAAGAGTGGAGTCTCTGTTTCCCTCAGTCCTGTCAAAGTCCTATAATCACATCCCGCTAGCCTTCGAAGTCTGATTCTCTAGGAATTCCTTCTCCCTTTGCCGGACCCCCAGGTTGAGAAACCTGATGTGGGGCTCAGAACCTTCACTCCAGTGGGTGGACTTCTGTGGTATAAGTGTTCTCCAGTTTGTGAGTCACCCACCCAGCAGTTATGGTATTTGATTTTATTGTGGTTGTGCCCCTCCTACCATCTCATTTTGGCTTCTCCTTTGTCTTTGGATGTGGGGTATCTTTTTTGGTGAATTCCAGTGTCTTCCTGTCAGTGATTGTTCAGCAGTTAGTTGTGATTCTGGTGCTCTCGCCAGAGGGAGTGAGAGCATGTCCTTCTACTCCACCATCTTGAACCAATCTCCCAACTCCGCTTTTTGATGTCTTCTCTACAGAAATATTTGCATGCATGCTCAAAGCAAGGATTTTTTATTACAGTGTTGTCTATGATCATAGAAAAATTGAAACCACGTAAATGTCCACAAATAAGGAGATTTAGATGAGCTATAGTGGAGTAATCCTATGGAATCTAATATGCAGCAAGTAAAAAGAATGAGGCAGGCTCTGTAATGGCATAGAAATCTCTCAGAGATCCTACTTGAAAAATGAAAAAAATAGAAGAAAGAACAGGTGGATGCTGTGATGCACAGCTCACAGTTCAGATCTTCCTCCAGCTGAGACCTTCAGCTGTCATTTCCTCTTGTGCATCATCTTCAGCCCACCTTGTCCAAGGTCTCACCCCCTTCCTGGAACAACCTGCATCCAGTGGCTGATCCTTACAGAGGAATAAAGGCCTGGACCTCTTGGCCCAACTTGGAACAATGCTGAAAGGTCATTCCATCTTTAGAATTCAATAATAATAATTAATTATTATTATTATCAATTATTTCTTGAGTAATTCATAGGTTTGGCTAAGACTTCCATTGAGACCACATCACAGCTCAACTTCATCTGCCCAGTAGGCTTCTGTCCCTTCCCATCCATAAGCGTTAATCCCAAGGGCACTCCCTAATAATCCTCATGCACCCTAATCACCATCTGAATTGGCTTCCCCAGAACCCAGCCTGTGACGATGAAATCATAGAACCATAGACATAGTTGATACTATTGACATTAAAGCAATCCCCACAATGCTATATGTATGTATATGTATCAAATATATATATATATATATATATATATATATTTTTTTTTTTTGCATTATGCGGACCTCTCACTGTTGTGGCCTCTCCTGTTGCGGAGCACAGGCTCCGGACGTGCAGGCTCAGCGGCCATGGCTCATGGGCCTAGCTGCTCCATGGCATGTGGGATTTCCCAGACCTGGGCACGAACCCATGTCCCCTGCATCAGCAGGCGGATTCTCAACCACTGAGCCACCAGGGAAGCCCTCAAATATATTTTTAAAGTTCAGAGTAAGTTCCTGGCTGTCTTGAAATGCTTCATTAGATGATGAATTTTGTGTTAAGATTTAGATTCTCTGGTTTTTTTTGTTTTTTTTTTTTCTGGCCACGCTGTGCGCCACGTGTGATCTTAGTTCCCCGACCGGGGATCGAACGTGCACCCCTTGCAGTGGAAGCACGGAGTCTTAACCACTGGACCACCAGGGAAATCCCTAGATTCTCTTTTTTTAAAAAATTTAATCGTTTCACTTATACTTCTTAAATCAGGCGTACCTTTATATAGTTTTTGGCCTCTTCCAAGTGAGGTTAGTTACAGAGTCAATGGATTCAAAATGTCGTTGTATATAGCAGTTTCTCTTTTAACAATAGCGTTTGTATATCCTGAGGCCTTGCCTGGTGTCGGGTATTTTGTGTGCATTATCTCATTTAATCAGAACCACCATTCTGTGTCATGGGTACCACCATTACCGTCATTTTGCCGAGGAGGAAACTGAGATTTCAAGAGGATAAATAAGTTGTCCAAGACCACACAGCTATTATTCGGCAGAACTGGGGCAAAAGGTCCATATTATTTCAAAGGCTGTGATTTTAGTCATTATTCTCTAGTGTCCCCTTATGAGGGTGCAACACTCATCCTAGAATTTTTCTGTGGATCGTCCATTTCTCATGATGGTGTAGTTTGCTCTGGACCTGTGATGTGATGATCTGGATGCAGACAAAGTTGCTAAAGCACTTTCCAACTTGACCCAGCCTTTCATTTCTCTCTTTACTTCATGGACAATCATATATTCCAGCCATTCAAGTATCTTTGAGGTTCTGGGCCTTGTTAAGTGGGGTTTATGTTGCTCAGCATTTCCCCCACCTAAAGCGACCTTTCAGTCACGTGGTCATAAGAGGGAAGTGCCGTGTGATGTTTCCTGAGAATTCAGGGCGGTTGTGAAACTTTAAATGGAGTACCTCTAAGTTTCCTTCTTGGAAAATCCTGCGATTCTCTTATTAACTGACAAGGGGCCACGTGACGGGATTTTGCTTCACCAAACACATTGTGATGATTCCCCTTACCCAGTGTGCCTGACACCATGAGCTGCGTGTCCGTTCTGGTATCTTTTCCTTTGCCAGAGGAAGGAACTGAGCTCAGAGAGGCTGAATTCTTTACCCAAGCTATCATGGATGAAAGGCTTCAAATTTGGGGTTGCTGACCCCAGAGCCCTGTCTTCCTACCACACCATGCTGCCGTATTTTATTTTGTTGGGATAGGGAAAGGCAATGAGGGAGCCCAGGGCTGGATGAAAGAATCGGGTACATATCGGATTCAAAGTGTGTCCAAGCTATGTCCGAACTGCTTGGGTGTCCTTAGGTCACGTGCAGGCTACCTGTTCATCCAGGAGATGGAACATTTCCATCAGAAAGGAAACCAATTCAGTTCTAAGAAAAGTTCAAGGTTCTTCCCCTACCCCTCTCTCCCAGATCATACCCCTTCTCAGCCCTTCAGCAGAGACAGGTAGAAATAAGCTGTACTTTTTTTTCTGAGACATCTGGAGTCCCAAAAGTACCTGAGATTTAAATGGAGAAGGAGCATCTGGAGAAACTGACAGCTGGGTGTAGATAATAGTTAGCCTTAGAGAGATGCTAACTAAATTGTGAGGAGGTGAATTTCCCATTAACCAGGCAATCTTTTCTAGTTTTCCACTTTCTAACCAAGCTGTGTTAAACTTGGTTACAGAGATAGAAAGTTCCAACCATCAGGTGAATTCTAGAAGCAGATGCATTGGAAGTGAAGCTTTACCTTTTGATGTGTTTTAAAAGCAGTTCATGGGACTTCCCTGGTGGCGCAGTGGTTAAGAATCCGCCTGCTGGGGCTTCCCTGGTGGTGCAGTGGTTAAGAATCCACCTGTCAATGCAGGGGACACAGGTTCGAGCCCTGGTCTGGGAAGATCCCACATGCCGTGGAGCAACTAAGCCTGTGTGCCACAACTACTGAGCCTGTGCTCTAGAGCCCACGAGCCACAACTGCTGAAGCCTGTGTGCCACAACTACTGAAGCCGGTGCACCTAGAGCCCGTGCTCTGCAACAAGAGAAGCCACCGCAGTGAGAAGCCCACGCATTGCAACAAAGAGTAGCCCTCACTCTCAGCAACTAGAGGAAACCCGCGTGCAGCAGCGAAGACCCAATGCAGCCAAAAAAATTAAATAAAATGAGTAAATAAATAAATTAAAAAAAAAAAAGAATCCGCCTGCCAATTCAGGGGACACGGGTTTGAGCCCTGGTCCGTGAAGATCCCACATGCCACGGAACAACTAAGCCTATGCGTCACAACCACTGAGCCTGCGCTCTAGAGCCCGCGAGCCACAATTACTGAGCCCTCACACCACAACTATTGAATCCTGCACACCTAGAGCCCGTGCTCCGCAGCAAGAGAAGCCACCGCGATGGGAAGCCTGCGCACCGCAACGAAGAGTAGCCTCTGCTCGCTGCAACTAGAGAAAGCCTGCATTCAGCAGTGAAGACCCAATGCAGCAAAAAATAAATAAATAAATAAATAAATTTTTTTTTTTAAAGTTCACGGAAATGTAAAGAATTTCCCTATTATGTATGCCTGGAGGGTAGCAGAAAAAGGGTTCCTTGTGAGAATCAGAAGCACGAGCTGGACACTTAGGAAGACCTTGCTTGCAGAAGCAGTCATTTAGCCAGAGGGTTCCCACACTGGGGCTTTGTGTGGCTTTCGGGAACGGTGTGGAAATCATGTGCGTGCTAGTCCTGCTCAGCCTTTAATTCTGCTTCACCTTTCCTCAATGTCTCCTCTCTTTCCTTTGCTCACTGCAGAACAGAAACCTGAAAGATGTAGTTTTTGGCAGGTGGCCTTGTTAGAGTTCAGTATTTCTCACCCCACCCCTTTAAAACCCTGAAAGGAGTTCATTTTAGAAAATTGAAGGAAATCACACAGAGGTTCTTGGATGTTCAGAGAGGGCTCCTCCCATCCGTGAAGGTGCTAAGGCCGGCTGGCAAGGCCTGAGAAGGCCTTCAGTCATCCTCCAGTTCGTTCATTTCTTCAGCTTGTTTACTGAGCCTTTTTATGAGCTGGGTATTGAGAGGCCGATGAAATTGATGTGGTTCCCTCTACTAGGAATGCTGGGAAGTAAACACGTGCTAATTAAATAAGGAGAAATCGATTGTCACAGGGTCTATGAGAGAAACGACCAGGCTTCAGTGTTTGAGAAGGGTCAGTCATGCTGAGTGTAGGCGGAAGAGCACTGGATGCAGAGGGCATAGCACATGTGGTGGCCTGGAGGCAGGTGCGGGTGTTGAGAGGGGCAGCTGGGAGGCCGGTGTGACTGGAGTGTGGTGGGCGAGGGGGAGCGGTCGAGGAGGTGATGGTGGAAAAGCCCGCAGAGCCCATTCCCGAGGGTCTGGGTGGGTCAGGCTCAGTGAGTGGGTTTAATTAGATGAGCAGTGAGGAGCAGTTGAAGGGTTTTCAGTGGGGGATATGTGGTTTTACTTGCATTTCAGGAAGATCACCCTGGCTTGAGTGGAGAATGGACAGGACAGGAGCAGGAGAGAGAGCAGGGAGCCCAAGAGGAGATACACATGGTAGGTCATGGGGAAGGGATAAATTAGGAGGATGAGATTAATATATACACAGTACTATATATAAAACAGATAACCAACAAGGACCTACTGTATACAGGGAACTCTACTCAGTATTTTGTAATAACCTGTAAGGGGAAAGAATCTGAAAAAGTATATATGTATATATATATATACACACACATATAAAACTGAATCACTGTGCTGTACACCTGGAACTAATATGACATTGTAGATCAACTATACTTCAATAAAAAAGATAATTTGAAAAAGAAGTCACTGTGCTTCCCAGTGGACAGGAGTGAATCTAATTTGGCCCCTGCCACATCGTTACTGTGCAGCTTTGGGCAGGTCTCCTAATCTCTCTGGCATGCAACTGTTTACCCCTAATAAAACAGGGACAAGTATTTTCTCATGTGGTTTCTGGAAGGAATAAGTATTACAAAGTCCTCTATAAACCTGGACCATATGCTAATATGATTCATATTGAAAGGGGGGGGGGGGTTCCTCCAGTGTGGGAATATCACTCAGCACTTGCCACATGAGCAACATTTTATTACCGCCTGAGGCTAAAAAGATGCTTTTGTTTCCTTACTGCCCCATGTATCTCTAAGGGAGGGTGGCTAGTTAAAAATCACATGGTGCGGTTATTTATATGTAGTCATTTACGGCGGTCATAACTTGGAATGGCTGAGCCTTTTTTTTAGCTTTATGTCTCTGGTCACCACCTGCAGGTGACACACGTATGTGATAAAGTGTGTAGTGTGACATGCTGCTGTGAATGTGAGGAATGCCTGACAGAGGACCATTCAGCCTTCCACAGCCACTCTCCACTGACATGAGACCACAGCTTTTAGCACCCTATTGCTGCTGCTAGACCATCAGGGTCCCCCAGTCCAGTGGATAGCTATATTCTCATCCCCGAGTTCCTCAGTTTCTCAGGGTAAAGTCACAGAACACTGATTTTGGCTTTGAACAAAGCATCTCTATCTTTCATCATGAGCTTGGGCCATTTGGAATCCTTATGTTACAAGGAAATATCCTGTTTCAAGTGCAATTTTCTGTTATGGCTCTGAGCAGATGCTGAAATTTGCTGCTCTGTCATCCAAGAGGGTGTCCGGGTTCCCAGAGAGACGAATTTAAAAATGTTTGCTGGACGGGTGCTGTGATGGTGAAAATGTTCTTGGTGTGTCCTGTTCAGTACAGCAGGCCCTAGCTCCATGTGGCTCCCGAACACTGGAAAGGTGGCTAGTACAACAGAGGAACTGAATTTTAAATTGTGTTGTATCTTAACAAGTTTAAATTTAAATAGGCACATGCAGCTAACGGCGACTGTATTGGACAGTGCTGTTCTAGAGGAGTGTTTCCTCTTGTGGGAAACCGCTCCTCTGAGCCCCAAGGGTTCTGTGAATCCATGAGCTCGGAGACTCCCCTGACGCCCTCCAAGAGCCTCACCAGGGTTTGTGCCTCCCGTGTTGGGGCAGTGCTGTAACGCGTATTTGTTTTTGGACAGTTACAGGGGATCACTTTGCCATCTCGGTGTTTCACTGCTGTCCGTGTGGTGAGATTAACAAAGTGATGCTGTGAGGGGCTCACCAAGAAGGCTGTCCACGGAGGGGCATGTACTCCCCACACTTTGCACTGCTCCTAGCTCCGGCCTCTCTTGTTCTCTCCCTGGCACACAGCAACTCCCAGAGAGCGCATTGGTAGTTTCAGACTCTCGGTGTTTAATACTGTCACCACTGGCCTAGATACTTGAAAGTCAGTGGCTTCTTGCCACCCGGGCACTCCTTGGCCTGTGTGAGAAACTTCTGGGGGACGGTGATCACAGCGCAGGGCCCCGACAACAGCAAGGCCCAGTGGGCTCTCGGTATGAGCCAACTTCCTTAGGTACACAAGTGTTATCAGGAGGCCTCTGCTGAGTGGCAGGTGGGCGGGTTGTCGAGTTAGCAGGGTTCTCCAGAACCAGGATACTCCTGGATTCAGGGTCAGAAGTCGGGTGGCTCATTAGCCTGTAGAGGGAGAAGTTGAAGGTTACACTCGTGCAGATGGGGAAACGGTGTCAGGACAAATAACTTGGGAACATCATTCTTTCCAGTCTACAGGTGAGGAAAGGAAGATTGACAGTTCACCCAAGCTTGATGGTAGAATGAGTGTTCATTGTGAATGGCATCTAATTCGCTCCCATTCTGGAATTTGATGTCTGGGCAAGTCCTGCCCTTCAAATTAAAGCATCAGCATTTGGGGCAATAATTCATATATTCTACATAGCAAAAGACACTTGAAAGATAACAGATGAATGTTCGATGGAGAACAGCTTAGTTTTTTGCATGCCCTAGGTTTAGAATATAACTTTTTTAGGGAAGAACAGGGTTAAAACGTCAGGTGCTATCTCTCATAGTAATGAGGTGTGCAAAGTCTGGTAGAAACAGCATCACTTCTAGGAGCAACCCAGACCTGGGAGTGATGTCAGGGAGGCTGGGGCCCCAGCAGACGTGGTCCTGTGAAAGGGTGGCTGGTTCTTTTTTAAAAAGTCAAGTTTAACAGGAACCATCTTTAATTTGGGGGTTAGCCCTCTTTTTACCATTGGTGGTCATTCCTCAAAGGTATTTTTGTTCCTGACAGGATGGCCAGGCATACGAAAACCAAGCAGGGATTTTCAATTACAGGTAATTATCCGAATTGCAGCCCTGGCTTTTTCTCCTTCGCACATCTTTGTTCACCCCCCCGGGTGTGAACTGATCTGCTTATAAACACGTGGTTTGGGTGTGTGTGGGGATATCTGTGGGATATTTATAGCTGTATTTCCAGAATATGCATTTAAAGATTATGGTCAAATTTACCCTGATTGAGGAGGGTAACTTATTATAAAAGCCTCAGTCATTTATGTTTCCCTTTCCAATATAAAAAGTGGTATTAACTTACCCACTGAAAAGGTTAAGATCAAAGAAATCATAAATGCCACAGAAATACTATTTCAAGAACATAAAATTCAGCTGTTTCTTTTAAGAGAAAGGGGTTGGGACAACGTCTTTGAAGGGGAACACCAAAAAGTGTTAACGATTTTTTCTTTTTCTTTCTGTCCTTTTTTAAATGTGATCATATGGAATATCAATGCAAAAATGCAAATAGGCCGAGATTTAGTGGAAAATGGGTCAACTAATTAAGACTTTATGAAAAAGACAAAAATTTTTCCGTCATCCTTGGCTCTAGTTATGTCAAGAATTCTGGTTCAGGCTTCCCTGGTGGCGCAGTGGTTGAGAGTCCGCCTGCCGATGCAGGGGACACGGGTTCATGCCCCGGTCCAGGACCCCATGCTGCGGAGCGGCTAGGCCCGTGAGCCATGGCCGCTGAGCCTGTGCATCCGGAGCCTGTGCTCCGCAACGGGAGAGGCCACAACAGTGAGAGGCCCGCGTACCGAAAAAAAAAAAAAAAAAAAAAAAGAATGCTGGTTCATGGACTCCAGATAATTCATGGGAGCCGTGTGAATCATTTCAGACAGGTTTGTCCTTGGGGCCCCTGAGAGTCCATCAGTGCTTATGAATCATTGTAGACGAGCTTGTCCTTGGTACAAATCGTGCTGCGTTTAAAGTTCCTGGAGACACTTCCCTAGTCCAATAAAAGGCCTTTACTGGACTTTTCAGTGGCCTGAAGTTGAAGACATAAATGCTGTTTTATATAGTTAGCAGGACCACTCTTTTATGATGTGCTTTACAAGTCTAGAGGATTTTTTTTGTTTCTTTGAGGTTTTCTTTGAAACTTCAAATTAGGGTAGTCCTTGACGTGGAGGCCGTTAAGTCCCCCCGTCATCTGTCCCAAGGGGAGGCAGGGGAGCTGGGGAGAGAGATGGACCACAGACATTCAGGTTCCTGGGACCAGAGGCTGGCATTTTGTGGGGGAGGGGCTCTGCCCTCCATGTCATGCGGCACTAAGATGTAAGTCATCCCCTAAATTTGCTACTCCCCTAAAGTAAGTGATGCTACACCCTTACTTTTCATCCATTGAGCAAAAATTCTTGACTGGAATCACATGATTGGTCCTTTTCCTGTTCTTCCTGAGACATGGGACATGCTCTGTGCTTTTCTGCCTATATTCCATCTAGACTATCCACACAGTCGCTCTCTCACACACCCCACTCTTACCTCTCGCCTGCCCACATACTTTCTCCTATCAAATACTTCATCCATCCTTCAGTTTGATAAGAAAGGGTTTCTTCCAATAAATTCTCATGACACTTTGTGTCTCTTTAGGTTTGTGTTAGAATTATTGGTAAACAGGTCTTGTCTCCAACTAAAGAAATTCTGTAGTCTCCCTACAAGGTAAAATGATACCTTATTCATCTTTGTAAACCCCAATGCACTCTGGCATTCTAAAGAAGTGTTTGTTGAATGACTGAATGAAAGTTGTTCAGCACATATGTGCACATTGTTGTGCCTGATAGAGTGGAAGATTTATCAAAGAATGACATGGTCTCTACCCATGACATTTGTCAATGACTATGCATCCCAAAATATGGGTGTTTCAGTTATCTACTGCTTAACAAACCACCCTAAACTTAATGGTGCAAAACAACAGCCATTTTATTGTGCTCAGAGTTTCTATGGGCAAGGAATTTGGACAGGGCACAGTGGGCATAGCTCACCTCTGCTACACAATGCTGGGGCCTCAGCTGGAGGAGACTTGTATGGCTCAGAGCTGGAACAGCTGGGGCTGGAAGATGTACATCCAAGCTTCTTCATTCACATAGATGGCACCTTGGTAGTGATGGCTGGAAGGCTGGGCTCAGCTGGGTCTGGCACCTCCAGCATGGTAGTCTGGAGGTTTAGGGGAGCACGCTTCCTGCATGGCCATTGGCTTCTTCCAGAGCAAGCATCCCGAAGGCATATGGTGACAGCCACATGGCTTACTCTAACCTGGCCTGGAAGTCATATAGCATCACTCCCCTTGTCTTTCTTTTTTTTTTTTTTTTTTTTTTTTTTGGTGTACCGGGGCCTCTGGCCGTTGTGGCCTCCCCCGT
>NC_041231.1:52049581-52087288 GCF_002837175.3 Physeter macrocephalus | reverse complement strand
TAGTTGCGCCGCGGCATGTGGGATCTTCCCGGACCAGGGCTTGAACCTGTGTCCCCAGCACTGGCAGGCAGATTCTTAACCACTGCTCCACCAGTGAAGTCTGGTCTTGGTTTTTTTTTTTTTTTTTTTTTGCTGTACGCGGGCCTCTGACCGTTGTGGCCTCTCCCGTTGAGGAGCACAGGCTCCGGACGCGCAGGCCCAGCGACCATGGCTCACGGGCCCAGCCACTCCGCGGCATGTGGGATCTTCCCGGACTGGGGCACGAACCCGTGGCCCCTGCCTCGGCAGGCGGACTCTCAACCACTGCGCCACCAGGGAAGCCCTGTCCCATTGTCTTTTAATGGTTACTAGTAAGTCCTGAGACCCACCCAGATTCAAAGGGAATAGAATTAGACTCTACCTCTTGACGGAGGAAGTAGCAGGGTCACATTGCAGAAGTAGAGTGGGAGATATTCTGTAACCATCTTTGGGAAATACAACCTGCAACAATAAGTGAAAGCCCAAATGAGTGGCGCCAATGGTGGTTGTTGCTGGGTGACAGAGAGGCACTTGGGGAAAATGTCTTGGAGGAGGAGATGTTGGGATCCACCTTGAACTCTGGTTGGGGGAAGAGGAAGAGCAAGGGGTCCAAGGCAAGTTTCATAAGCAGTGATGAGGAGTCTTGTTCATGGGTGAGGAGGGACTGGCTGTTCTAGAATAGCTGGCTGGGCTGGAAGGCTTGTTATGTCTCCTAAATTAGATTTCAAAAATTTCTCCAGCCTTATTGAGATAGTAGTGACATATAACATTGTGTTAAGTGTAAGGTGTACAACGTGATGATTTGACGTATGGATATATTGTGAAATGATTTCCACAATAAGGTTAGTTAACACATTTGCCACCTCACATAGTTCCAATTTCTTTTTTGTGTGTGTGGAGAGAACATTTAAGAGCTACTCTCTCAGCAAGTTTCAAGTATATAGTACATAACTGTTAACTGTAGTCAGCACGCTGTACACTAGATCCCCAGAACTTACTCATCTTGTAACTGGAAGTTTGTATTCTTTGACCACTTTCACCCATTGCCCAGCCCCACCCCCACCTCTGGAAACTGCCAATCTACTCTCCACCTGTAAGTGAGATCATACAGTATATGTCTCTCTCTGGCAGACTTATTCCACTTAGCATGATGTCCTCAAGGTTCATCCATGTTGTTGCAAATGGTAGGATTTCCATCTTTTTTGTGGCTGAATAATATTCCTGTGTGTGTGTGTGTGTGTGTGTGTGTGTGTGTGTGTGTGAGAGAGAGAGAGAGAGAGAGAGAGAGAGAGAGAGAGAGAGAGAGACATCTTTATCCATTCATCTGTTGACAGACATTGAGGTTGGTTCCATGTCATGGCTACTGTAGACAGTGCTGCAGTGAACATGGCTGTGCAGATATCTCTTTGAGACAGTGATTTCATTTCCTTTGGATATATACCCAGAAGTGAGATTGCTGAATCATATGGTAGGTCTATTTTTAGTTTTTTGAGAAACCTCCATACTGCTTTCCATAATGGCTGCACAAACTTAACATTCCCACCGACAGTGTACAAAGGTTCCCTTCTCCACATCCTCACGAACACTTGTTATCTCTTGTCTTTTTGATAATAGCTATTCTGACAGCTGTGAGGTGGTATCTCATTGTGATTTTGATTTAAATTTCCCTGATTAGTGATTTTGAACACCTTTTGTTCACCTGTTGGCTGTTTGTATATCTTCTTTGGAAAAATGTCTATTAAGGTTCTTTGCCCATTTTTAAATCAGATTATTTGTTTTTCTGCTATTGAGTTGTATGAGTTCCTTATATATTTTGGATATTAACCCCTTACAAGATATATGGTTTGCAAATATTTTCTCCCACTCAGTAGATTGTTTTTTCATTTTGTTGGTCATTTATTTTGATGTATGGAAGCTTTTTAGTTTGATTAGCATCGCTCATTTTTGCTTTTTGCTTTTGTTGCTTTTGTTGCTTATACTATTAGTGTCATATCCAAAAAATCATTGCCAAGACCAATGTCAAAAAGCTTTTCAGAGTTTTATGGTTTCAAGTTTTATGTTTAAATCTTTAATCCATTTTGAGTTAATTTTTTTGAGTGGTATAATACAGGGATCCGGTTTCATTCTTTTGCATGTGGATATCTAGTTTTCCCAACAACATTTATTGAAGAGAATCTTTTCCTCATTGAGTATTCTTGACTTTTTTGTTGAATATTAGTTGACTATATAGGCATGGGTTTATTTCTGGGAAGTTGCTTCTCTTCCATTGGTCTATGTGTCTGTTTTTATGCCAGTACCTGACTGTTTTGATTACTATAGCTTTTTTTTAAAAAGTATTTATTTATATATTTGGCTGTGCCAGGTCTTAGTTGCAGCACTTGGGATCTTCATTGTGGCGTACAAGATCTTTAGTTGTGGCATGTGGAATCTTTAGTTGCGGCATGTGGAATCTTTAGTTGGGACACGTGAACTCTTAGTTGCAGCATGTGGGATCTAGTTCCCTGACCAGGGTTCGAACCCGGTCTCCCTGCATTGGGAATGCGGAATCTTAGCCACTGGACCACCAGGGAAGTTCCTTGATTACTATAGCTTTGTAGTATACTTTGAAATCAGAAAGTATGATGCCTCAAGCTTTGTTCTTCTTTCTCAGGATTGCTTTGGCTATTTCGGGTCTTTTGTGGTTCCATACGAATTTTAAGATTATTTTTTCTATTTCTGTGAAAAATGCCATTGCAATTTTGATAGGGATTGCATTGAACCTGTAGATCACTTTGGGTAGTGTGGGCAGTTTAACAATATTAATTCTTCCAATCCATGAATGTGGGATATCTTTCCATTTATTTGTGTCATCTTCAGTTTCTTCCATCAGTGTCTTATAGATCTTTTACCTTCTTGGTTAAACTTATTCCTAAGTGTTTTGTTGTTTTTGATGCTATTATAAATGGAGTTGTTTTCTTTATTTTTCAGATAGATTTTAAATTTTTGAGGGCAGGGCTATTTAGTATTATATTTGCCCTGGAAGAAGATGAGATTTTTATTTTTCGTTCTCTAAATTGTTTAAGTAAGACTCATAGGTCATGTTAAATTTGTACAGAGTTTCCATCTAATGCCTGGGTGGGAAAGGAAATAAGCCTTACCCAAATAGAAGAGGGAGAAATGAGGAGAGGATGTGATAAATTATTTCTGCTCTTTTATTATCTGTTTGCTAAGGTTCCAGAAATGTAGTGATGGTTCAGAGTATTCTGCTGTGATTCCTGACAATTGTAACAGTCTCTTGGGATCATATTAGTAAACTCTAAAATGATACATATACAGCCTTAATTTGTTGAAGCTTGAGTTTCACAATTTGGGGAAAAATACCTATGGTGAGATTGTACCAGATAACTTATAAAAGCATATAGCCCTGTCTTGGGTATTGGTGATTGATCAATGTCAGTTGAATTCAAATGTGACAGGTGCCAATGCTAAAGAGACCAAAAGAAAAGGAGACCTCACTCAGAGCATCTGTTTGCCAATGTTCCAGCCCTTTCCCACAAATAAGAAGCCAGTGTCTGTCTCTTTTATTACTGGATTAAGATCGCACAGTCTCCAGTAAAACCAAAAGCTCTAGCTCAGAGGTATAATAAATGGTATCTATTAAGTGGTTTAAGAAGGTTTTTGTGGATAGGTGTGACACTGCTTCTTTTTTTTTTTTTTTTTTGTGGTACGCGGGCCTCTCACTGTTGTGGCCTCTCCCGTTGCGGAGCACAGGCTCCGCGGCCATGGCTCACGGGCCCAGCCGCTCCGCGGCATGTGGGATCTTCCCAGACCGTGGCACGAACCCGTGTCCCCCGCATCGGCAGGCAGATTCTCAACCACTGCGCCACCAGGGAAGCCCGACACTGCTTCTTTTGAGCTTAAAGATGTTTAAAATAGCCAAGGTTAAGAAGGAGGGAAGATTTGGAAAGAAAATCAGTAAAGAAATGTGAGATCTAAACACTGAGAGGAAGTAATGGTAGAGCAAAGAAATAAAGTATCAGGTAAATGCTTAGTAAGCTGTTTATATGTATATTGGACATTAACTGTAGGTGTAGGATTGATCTGTGGAATAATGCTGCCTTTATAAGGGGGGTTCTTTCCTTTTGGGGTGAATGTCCATTTCAGTTTATGTACATCTCAGGAAATGTTTCTTGAGTGTCTGCTCTGTCCCATGCCCTGGGACATGCTGAGATGAATGTGACATGGCCTCTGCTCCCAAAGAGTTCAGTCTAGTTGGGCGGGGGGGATAGGTTAACCAATAAAAGCCACGTGTTGCTTTAGATATCATCTTTAGAGGACAAGGAACAGGGGGGACTGGAGGAGTGAGCCATCCCCTGGGGGACTCAGGGAAAGATGAGCTTCAAGAAGAAGAGATTCAACCACATGAAATGCCTGCAGGGGTCTGGAAAGATGAGGATAGAGGAGGGGTGTCTGTTGGATCTCGCAACATGGCAACCGTTGGTGATTTTTGCCAAAACCAGTGGAAACAGAGAGGCAAGAAGAAGAATGGAATAGACCCAAGAGTGAAAGAGTTTTGATGAAATTCAGTGGAATCTTAATGGCCTTGTTTTATTACAGGTTTGAGGGGAGCTACTTTCTTCTCTTGCTAATGAAGTGAAGCTAAGCTGCAAATCATTCAAAGAAATTGTGCTGGCTTAGTTCGCCCCCAAGCTGGGCAGATAGGCCCACTGTGGTTTGAGGAGCTTGGAAATCTTGTGGGGTCAGTATTTTGACTCTCTTCTTCATCTCAGTCACGGTTCAGGGTTTTCACACACTACCAAGGTCTGGGGCAGGCTTCTCAGCTTTCTAGGTACCCTCTCAGGGCTCATGAAGCAGCAGGCCTGCCCTGGAGAGGTCAGGATTCTTTTTGTAAAGGCAGTGAACACTACATGTAGCCCAGAGAACCCACTCTCACTACCCTCCCCCTCCTATAGGCTCACACAGGGAAACAGATGCTTTCATATAACTCTCAGCATTGAAGCAGCTCTGCTGTACCCTGGCCCGAAATACCTATCCAGGACCAAATTCTTAAAACCCCAGGAGCCCTGGGGTGATTTTGAGCTCAGGCCTTGAACCTGTCATAAAATGTAATGGGCGGTATATTTTTAACTGCTGAGACCAGGGAGTTCATATATCCTGTGAAGACTGAAACAACACAGCATTTCTTTCTGCAGCTTTGGAAGCATATTTTGAAGCGTTTCAGAAACCACAGGATGGTGCCTCTCATTGTATTGTTTTCCATTAAGACAAAAGTCCTTGATCATTTTTGTGCATGGACCCCTTTGGCAGCTGGGGGAAGCTTATGGCCTCCTTCTCAGAATAATGTTTTTAAGTGCATATTATAAAATATACCAATTTCTAAAGAAACCAATTATATTGAAATTCAGCTGGCAGTTGCATGGGAATGGCACAACCAGTTTGAGATAGGCTCCGATTGGAAAAATTTCCTTTTACATTGGCTTCCAGCAAAAATTCTCCTTCCAGAGTAAAGAGACTGTGGCTATCAGCTGTTCCTGGTGCAAGCAGGCGTTTCACAATAAGATGACCTGCTTCATGCTGCATCAGATTGAGGAACCCTGCTCCCTGGGGCTCACGCTGCTGTTATTGTCCCGCCCACCTGGATCATTAAGGTGAAGAGACCTCAGAATTGTTCCCTGAGCAGAAGCAAGAAGAACTACAATCCTGCAGCCTGTGGAACGAAAACCACATTCACAGAAAGACAGACAAAATGAAAAGGCAGAGGGCTATGTACCAGATGAAGGAACAAGATAAAACCCCAGAAAAACAACTAAATGAGGTGGAGGTAGGCAGCTTTCCTGAAATTCAGCTATCAAAATATTGAAAAGAAAACCTTCATTTATGGCATAGTAATATACCTGCTTTTTATTAATGCATTAAATAATGAGATCTTTTGAAGTTTTGAAGTATTGAGGAGCATAAACAATATTTCAAGGACTCTACAACTGTAATATGATGTGCAAATATCTCATATTTCTATTGGTGACAGAGTCACATGTCTGTCTAATACTTCTGTGCTTTGCTGCCTACATACATTTATTTATTGATTGAAGTATAGTTAATTTACAATGTTGTGTTAGTTTTTGGTGTACAGTAAAGTGATTCAGTTATACATATATATATATACATATTCTTTTTCATATTCTTTTCCACTATAGTTTATTACAAGTTATTGAGTATAGTTCCCTGTGCTATACAGCAGGACCTTGTTGTTTATCTATTTGATATATGGTAGTGTGTATCTGATAATCCCAAACCCCTAATTTATCCCTTTTCCTCCCTTTCCCCTTTGGTAACTGTAAATTTGTTTTCTGTATCTGTGAGTCTGTTTCTGTTTTGTAAATGAGTTCATTTGTATCATTTTTTTAGATTCCACATATAAGTGATATATGATATTTGTCTTTCCCTTTCTGGCTTACTTCACTTAGTTTGATCATCTCTAGGTCCATCCGTGTTGCTGGCAAGTGACATTTATTTTTTTATGGCTGAGTAATACTCCATTGTCTATATGTACCACATCTTCTTTATCTATTCATCTGTCCATGGGCATTTAGGTTGCTTTCGTGTCTTGGCTGCCTACATTTATAACAAAAGGAAATGCTAAATTTCAGTGAGAGGTTAATAAAAATAAAAATGTATATATTTTTCTCCATCCAAGTTCACACACCCCCTGAATTCTCTTCTAGATTAAGAACCTCAGGTTTAAGATATAATTTTGGTCGAAAGTAGTAAAACAAACAAAAATGTCTGTGGTTTATGTGTCACACAGTAATAAATCATCACTTGTTCAGGGCCGAGGAGCTCATTAATTCTGTGGATGGGCCAAGTCCCAGTCCTTTTCTTTGCACACTTTACCTTTTGTAAAACATGGTGCCTTGTGTACAAGAGACAAAGGTGCTTCATGAGTAGCTCTAAAAAAGAAAAAAAAAAAGGTTTGCCTTGTGGAGGCCTGGAGCCGATGTGTCTTTAATTCATGGAGTGCTAGCTCTCATCTTTTTGAGAATAAATAAAAGAAGGGCAAAATAAAACCCCAAGTTGAAAGTAATGGAGAGTAATGGTCAACATGATAGTCTGTGTGTAATCCCCACTCATTTCCACTGGAGACATGGATCTGCTTGTGTTTTGGTCAGCCGTGAACTCTGGGTCATCGCTCACACTTTATCTAGCTTTTCTCACCTCTTTAAGGAGACTGTAACTAACAAATTCAGTGTGGAATTGATTATGGGGTCTCTTGCATCCCGTTCCCCAGAAGCAGAAGCCAGGATGGGGATTTCTGCCAGAGATGTATTGTTGGAACGCTCTCAAGAGTGAGGGAAGCAGGATAGGGCAGGGGAAAAGTGAGTAAGGATGTGGTCTCAGGAGAAGTGGAGCCTCAGCCTGATCCCAGGAGGGAGCTCTGGAGTATGAATCACCCTGGAGCTTGTCCCGCTAGAGGCCAGCTGTGCCAGCTAGCCAGGGGAGTGGGGCACATACTAGTTTTCTATGCTACATAAAAAATTACACATTTAGTAGTTTAAAACAACACCCATTTATTATTTCACACTTTCTATGGGTCATAGAAAGTGTCTGGGCACTTTCTGGGCACGGCCCAGCTAGGTCCCCGTTCAGGCCCTCAGGTGTCAGCCAGGTCGCATCTGAAGTTGGGGTCGTCTTCCAGGCTCATGTGGTTGCGGGCAGAATTCATGTCCTTGCAGCTGTGGAGCCCACGGCCACTTGCTTCTTCAAGGTCAGCAGGAAGAGCGTCTCTCCTGCCTCGAGTCTCTTAGCTCAGGGAAGAACTAAGCCCTCCTTTAAAGGAGGCCCACCCAGATCATCTCCCTTTTGATTAACTCATATTCAGCCGATTTGAGACCTTCTTTACATCTGCAAAATTCCTTCACCATTGCCATAGAATGTAGCATAATCATGGGAGTGACCTGTGTCCTGTTTACCATCCTTCCCACACTGGAGGGGAGGGGCATGGGTCATTGGGGGTCATCTTAGAATTCTGCCTATCACAGGGCATCACCTGGCAGGCATCTCTGGAGGAGATGGCTCCCATCAGCCAAGAGAAGTCCTCCTGAGAAGGTTGTAGGTGTGAACCATTAGTAGCCAATGCCTGTAGCAGCTGCGGGGGTGGGGGGTGTACCAGCTGGTAAAGGGCATCTGGGCAGGGCACTAACAGCAGAGCCTGAGATAGGGATTTGCTTGCCCAGAATTTATTGCAGGGGTGCTCTCAGGAGAGGGATATGAGGGGAGCAGGATGGGGCTGGGGAAGGACCTGAGCAATGATGTGGTCTCAGCTGGAGACCAGCCTCAGCCTGATCCCACGGGGAGTTCTGGAGCATGAAGTGCACCACAGAGTTGTCCCACTTTGAGGCAAGGAGTACTTCCTTTTGTACCCCCATGCCAGTCAGTCATTGCCAGTGAGGAGGGGAGGGGGCATAAAACCTCTTGAGTGAGGTGGCTCTCATTTAACCAAGGACGCTTCTCTGTGAGAAGCAGTCGTGAGCTGATGGCAACCAACATGCAGCTGTGGGGGGGTGGGGGCACTAGCCCCACAAAGGTCCCATCCTCCTCCCTTTCCATCCTGTTGGTCCTTCTGATCCCCTCTGGGCTTCTTATCCTAAAGCTGGCTTTAAAAATTCATGACAGTCCCCACTACCCACAGAATGATGCACCTTCACCTGGTTTCTGAGGTCCTGCCACCTGGTTCCAGCCTACTTTCCCTCCCAGTCTACAGCCCCTCTCTGTCCCTTCCCGTGTGATCTTACCTTACAGACCTTTGTCAAGTGGTGATGGTGATGATGGTGGTGATAGTGGTAGTGATGGTGATGGTGATAGTGATGATGAAGTTGGTGGTGATGATGCAGCAGATGCAGCTATCCTTCACTGAGTACCAGGAGCTCTCCATGGTGCTTGACATCTATGATCTCTAAACTTCATGACAGCCATGCGAGGTTGACTCTGAGATTAAGTGAAGTGAACAGTGTCACACAGTTTGTAAGAGATGGAGCTGGGACTCCCTCAGACCCAGGATCGTCAGTGTCGAAGTCCTTGCTCTCCACCTTGTCTGTTGCTTCCGTTCCTCAGACACGCAGTTGTCTGTTAGACATCATCTCCACCAACTGACCCCTGTTCCCCCATCAGCCTGCTGAACGTCTCCTTTTTCTTCCAAGGTCACCTCCTCTGGAAGGACTCTTAACGCTCCCGCTCCTGCCCCTCTCTGGGTCAGAGATGATTCCCTCTCATCAGGTTCCCACACTTCTTGTCCACGCACCTTCTTCTCTGCATCTTGGCTTTTTGCTCACACGGTCCTGCCTGCCTCTTCTCTGCTTCCCTATGCCTCACATGGTTCCTGGTGCAGGCACCTGGCAACTAAGTGTTGGCTGCAGGCAACCTAGTTGATGTTCCCCTAGAGGGTCAACCGCAATGTCAGTGCACTCACCCTTCCACTCCTGCTTACACACCTGTCATCCCCTGCCCTGACCTGAGTGTCCTGTCCTGTCCTCTGCACACCAGCCTTTCAGACACGAGCATGCGCAGTGTTGTCCAGAGACCCGGGGAGCTCCAGGCAGAGCTGAGATCTGGTTCCTGCAGCTGCATTTACCACTGTGAGGCAGCCCCACATTCCCTCACTCCCCACACGGCTAACAATGTAGTGACAGCTTTCCAGGCAGGGGTTGAAGAGGGGAAACATTCTCATAATAAACCTATTATTTTATGCTGAGATGAATCTCCACTTCAGAAACATTGAATGGGAGGCTGAGGGAAGGCCTTAGATTCAGGGAAAGACAGCAATAGAAGACAGAAAATAATTAAGTGCCAAACTGTGTCATAAGGACCCTGAGAGGCTGTGGCTGGAGGGCTGGGTCCTCAAAAAAAGTCCCATAGAAGAGGCAGCCTTGAGCTGGGCTGTGAAGGGTGGATCATGTTCCATGGGGATAAGGGCACAGCAGATGTGGGGTCAGCAGAGCAGAGGTACAGGTGGGAGCAGCAGTCGGGCCTGAGCAGATGCACTTAGCACAGCTGTGCCCCCTTCCTGGAAAGCTTGCTTTATCAGGTCAAGGTGCAGAGAGAGGAGATTCCAGGGTTTTCAACTGCTTTCTAAGCCAAGTCAGTCCTCCTTCCCCCTCCCTACTTCTCCTTCACTGTTGGCTCCCGGGGTCCCAGAGGATTTCTGTCCTAAAGTGAGGATTGAGGCTGACATGCCAGCTGGATAAAGGACTTGTGGCTGAGACAATGTGGCGAAGGGTGGCAGAGCAGGAAAGCCTGCCTGGGCTGGCTTGGGCCATATTTCTTTTGTTGGTTACACTGGGAGCATTTTCTTCTGTGTTAGTTTCGTATTCACCTACAAATATTTTTATCAGAGCCACCTTGGAGTTTTGAGGATGTGAGACAGGAAGAGAGAATTAAGACAGGAAGGGAGGAGCGTTAGATTGGAAGATGAAATTCTGTTTCCCCTGGAGGACACATAGGCTGAATAATCTCCATGGTGGGCCAGTTCCATCTGGTGTCATGTAGCTGTCAAATGATGCATGCCATTATCTGTGATGTAATTAACATATCTCTTTGCAAAGAACATTTTACAAGGTTGTGGCATGCTCTTAGAAGATTGTTTCCAAATTGTCAAAAGTTCTAATCTCACATTTGTGTGTTTTTGGAATGGATGCAGGGAAAAAGAAAAAACAAAAGCCACAAAACATACACACATATAAATTGACTAAATAAGCAGTCACCATCTATGCACACAAACTCTCAAATATAAAAACAAACCATTTTTCAAGGATCCAGGGAGATGTTGTTTTATATTTGAAGAGGAAAAAGCATCAATAGGGTTGTGTGATTTTCATAGATAAATAGAATTATTTATGCAGATATGTTAATTGAAGTGTAATTAATGCTTTCACGCCCTTCCTGCACACTGATGCTTGCTGGGGGATCATACATTTCAGACTAATAATGATATCCATTTCCATAATATGATATTACATATAAAGTAGTATGTAGTCATAATTAAAATCTCTAATCTCACTGAGAAACTTACTGAATTTTCTCCCTTGGTTTTAATTTAAATTTTCATTTGTTTGCTTATTTTTTTAATTTATAGGACTCTAAATGAAACCACACTTGGCCTCAGCTTGTTCTCTAGTGAAATGGGAAATATGTCCTTGCTACATGCACAGTTCATAAAAAGGATTCATTTTGCAATAGGGCAGTTTTCACAGATTTTCATATCAAAGTTGCCACTTAAAAAATTATGATAAAAATAACAATAGCCACTAGTTATTGCCCACCTTTACTACACTTGGCATTGTGCTGGGTGTTTCATATAATTGTAGAGACCATTTATTATATCATTTTGAATATGTCATATCTTTCACTGTGGCCTTTTCTGAATTTAATTTCTGAATTTTCTATCCTTTTTACTCTCCATGCTTCAATCTGCATATTTTCTATTGACCTGCTTTCTGGATCAGTGGTCTTCTCTCTTGCTGTGTCCAGTCTCCAGCTAACTACATCTCTTCTTGTCATCTCAGCAGCTTGGCCACAGCCTTCTTCTTAGTTTCTGAGTCTCGTAACCCTCTGCTGCTGTGGAATCCACCAATGCCCCAAGAATAAATGTGGTGTCAAAAATCAGACTTGCCTCAAGGTGCTTACCTTCTCTTTGGAATCTTGACCCTCAAGTCCTGGCTGCCTTAGTAGCTCTGAGCTTTAAGTTTGTCTTCAGGGACTCATAAGACTTCCAGGAACTCAGCTCAGAAACTCAAGAACTCAAGCTTTTAGCCACCAGTTCATGTTCCTACAGGTTCGCAGCCTCTTATTACAGGCTGCTTAGAGACCTGTAAACAGCTCAAGGGAAGAGTTCCCTAGATAGTTCCCTGATACTGTTAGACAGGTGTGTGTGTGTGTGTGTGTGTGTGTGTGTGTGTGTGTGTGTTTTCCAGCTTTTCTAGTTGTTCTCAGTGAAATGATAGATCTTCAGCAAGTCCCTCTATTATTACCAGAAATGCAAAATCCTCAGTTTGCTTTTAGAAAAATCTTCAAGCTTATGGGAATTCTAAGCTCTCCTCTAACACTTTAACTGCCATTCTAATTGTTATGGTTGTTGAGATAAAGGAAAAGGCATTCCACTTTGAAGACTTCTCATTTCTAGGGCTGCCTGCAAGGTAATCAGTAGGCAATAGAGCAGGGTGTAGAGAGCAGAGGAATCGTGAGAAAGGATACAGGAGGGAGGGGACAAAAAGATCACATGTTTGAAAATAGAAAAATACTGAGGCATCTTTAAAAAGCCCTTAGAGGGTTTTTTCCCAAACCGATTATCTGGCTTAATGCTAGCTGCTTATTTGCTGGCCTTCTGTGTTATTTGCAAATATAAAGTAAGGTCATCCTTTCCTGTTTTCATTTAGTTTACCTCTGTAGCTGCTAGTTAGCTAAGGAGGATAAAAACCCTTCATTTCTTGGAGAAAAGCAGCATGAGGTCAATTTCTAATTCACGTGGCTGGTCGAGGGGTGTGCGGTGCTCGGGTCCTGCTTACATGGGGCTTGGAATTGAGTCCACCAGATAGTGAGGCATACCTTCCCTTGGCCAGGTGGGTGGGGGTCTGTGATTTGACGCTTATACTCACCAGGGAAAATTCTCTGCTTCCACAAGTAAAGGAAACAGAAGACTTTTGGGCTTCTGACCCTCACAACTGCCTAGACGCCCTAGGATAACAGGGCAGAGTGACCCCTCCTCTGGTGGAACCCTTGAGTGGGTGGCCCCTGCCTGTCATGAGCCTCCCCTGCTGGGTGTTCCGTCTGAGTTACTTCGATTTCACAAGCAAGTTAATGAATGAGAAGGAAAAGCTGGGACTCCCCGTGAAGGAATGGGGGTACTCAACCGCGTTTCCCTAAGGGTCTCTCTCCTCTTGTCATCAGACCCTCCCAGGCCCTGCAGTCTCCCTCGGGGCCCCAGCAGAACAGCTCTGCGTATGAGGTACACCGAGGGAGGAGAATAGTGTGGTTTGAAGGAGGGCAAAGCTTGTCCCTGGAGGATGGGTGGATGAGCTCAAAGTGTAGACAGAGGGTCTGTGGTGGGTCTGGATGAGCCAGTGCTGGGGAGGCTGACCCTGGACGCTGGGGCAGGGGAGCAGTTTTGTGGAAGAGAAAAGGTAGCATGGGGTTTTAGGCCCAAATCAGTGTATTCTGGGAGATTGCTTGTGGAGTTGTCATTTGGAGACAGGAAGAGGATTTCTTTGTTGTAACAAACCTTAGTATGTTCACACCTAAACAACTTGCACACTTGTTTCCTCTCCTGGTTCCCCGGGGTGATGAGGGGCTGCCAGGTCCACTCACTCACCTGAGCCGAACACTGGGGTACCTTCCATGATTCTCTTTCTCTCATCCCCCACCTCCAGTCACCAAGCCGCAGCATCTCTTCTTCCTGAGTCAGCCTCACCTCCCTCCCGTTCCCCATCCCCCTTCTGTGTCCTGGCCCAGGCTCTCTCCATCTTTCCTGTGAACCCCTATGTTAGACTGCTCACCCCCAGACCTCCCCCCATCAATCCACTTCCATGCTACAGCTAGAGGGATCTTTCTACAACACAGCCTCCCTACCTCCAATCTCACCCCCATCCATCCAAGAAACCAGAGGGATTTTTCTGTAACACAGTCTCTTGCATTACCTTACCCCCCTCCCAGCTCTCCCTAGATTTTAGGTTGAAATCAACACACCCTTTAAGTCCCCGTGAAATCTAGTCTCTGCTTCAGCCTCCTCTCCCCTCCCACCCGCCAGCTAACCTGACTGTCCCACCTTTGGGTAGCATGTGTAATCCACCGGACACCCATGCCCTCTCCCCCCTGCTGTGTGTACCGGCCATGCCTGCTCCCTGGCTAATGTCCTTCTGTCATCTGACTGAGCCCAGGGACTTCCCTTCCTCTGGGAAGCCCGCCAACCTGCAGTCTGAATCAGGTGCTCTTGTTTGTGTTCCCAAAGCCGTCTCTCTTCTAGTACATGTTGCACTAGGTTGTCACTGCCTGCCTGTTTCCTCCAAGGTCTTTCATCTCCATCTCCCTGGGGCCCAGCACATTGCCTGGCATAAAGTAAGCACCCAATAAATTTCAAATTGCGCATATGTCAAGTTCCCTATAAAACCTCAGCTGCCAGTCTGAGGGTTCTTCTCTGTGCAGCCTCTTTCATTTTCCATAACAGGAGGGTGCAGTAGATTTTTAGCAGGAAAAGGTGGATTGTCGGCTGTTGATCTATCATAAGTAAGTGTGTTCAGATTGGGAAGCTTCTGTTTGTAGTGGTGAATATTTTTAAGCAGTAAAATGTCAGCAACTAGAGTCTCTGCCCAAACCCCTAAGCCTCCTTCTCCATCCTGAGGGGTCCCTTCATTTCATTGCAGTGCTGGGCTGATAGAGGCCACACTTCCAATAATGCAAAAGAAACCACGAAATGTTGCTGCTACTTTTCCTTTGCAGCTCAGATAAAAGAAAGCAAACACAGTGTGGGGAGAAGGGGCTGTCCTTTTGGGGGTGCTGACTTGTTGTTGTTTTTTTTTAACTGACTTTTTAAAAAATTATTTATTTATTTATTTGTGGCTGTGTTGGGTCTTCGTTGCTGCGCGCGGGCTTTCTCTAGTTGTGGCAAGTGGGCTTCTCGTTGCAGTGGCTTCTCTTCTTGCGGAGCATGGGCTCTAGGTGCGCAGGCTTCAGTAGTTGTGGCATGTGGGCTCAGTAGTTGTGGCTCACGGGCTCTAGAGCACAGGCTCAGTAGTTGGGGCACACAGGCTTAGTTACTCCACAGCATGTGGGATCTTCCCGGACCAGGGCTCGAACCCATGTCGCCTGCACTGGCAGGCGGATTCTTAACCACTGCACTTTTTTTTTTTTTTTTTTTTTTTTAATAATTTTTCGAAGTTCTCAGAAGGCACATTTTAATTTTAAATATACAAAACCATATTGCTCTGTCTTTTTCCATAAAATAAAATTAGTTATTGATAGAAAAGCTTTTAAATTGTCTTAGTCAAACTCAAGTAAAAGGATTTAAAAAATAAAACATTAACTAAAAAGAATTTCACCAGAATATTGAACTCTCCTTGATAGTCACAGAAATCAACACAATGTCCATTAGTGCAGAATAAAAGACATAGAACAATTCAGTGTAAAAAAAAAAAAAAGCACCTTGGGGCTTCCCTGGTGGCGCAGTGGTTGAGAATCTGCTTGCTAATGCAGGGGACATGGGTTCGAGCCCTGGTCTGGGAAGCTCCCACATGCCGCGGAGCAACTAGGCCCGTGAGCCACAACTACTGAGCCTGCGCGTCTGGAGCCTGTGCTCCACAACAAGAGAGGCCGCGATAGTGGGAGGCCCGTGCGCTGCGATGAAGAGTGGCCCCCTCTTGCCACAACTAGAGAAAGCCCTCTCACAGAAACGAAGACCCAACACAGCCAAAAATAAATTAAAAAAAAAAAAAGCACCTCGCATTAATGGAACATTAAAATTGTGATTTAAACCCACAAAATTCAGGAAATTCAGAATTAGAACTCCCAAGGTAACCTTAACTGTGACCTCTTGTGCATGTATGCTGTTTAGAAATTTGAGATTTTTTTTGCCTTCCTGATCACATACCACTATGAAGAACAATTTTGAAGGGGAAAAAAAAAGGTATTTTTCCTTAGAACCACTGTATATGTTTAAAATTTTATACCCACTTAGAAAATCAAATGATCAATCTTATACTACCATATGAGCTAATTATGGAATAAGAAGGAATTTTTTAAATATACTATAGAAAGCTGTATAAGCTACAACATAATGCACATCCACTTGAAACATGATTTGCACTTTCTTTTTGATACAGCCATAAGTGCCTACCATACAAAAACATATTCACGTTGCAGGAAGACAGAGGGGAACACTATTAAAATTGAATAGCATGTAAGGAAGAAGGGTCAGGGAAATAATTGAGCAGAGAGTCAAAAGTAACATCCTTCGTATTTTTAAATCTACACTTTCCTGGGAAGATACTTTTATCTCTTCAACTATGGGTTCTTCAATTTTAAAATGGGAGGATTGAGTTAAGCAACATCATAGTTTCTTCTAACTTCAAAACTGTATGATTCAGTGACTTCATATAAATTAATATTCTAGAGGAGACTCATAAATTTGACAACGTATTAAACCTTAAGTAATTTGTATCAGAGCTTAGTGAGATATTCCAAGAAAGAAAATGATGTTGATAAACCACTGGGCCTCTCTTAGATATGATCAGCCTATCTCATTGATCCTGCCCTATCTTTTGGATCTTTTAGTAAAAAAAATGTTAGCTCATCCATCCATTCAGATGTTAGTTCAGTCTTTGTGCCCGGGAATATTGGAAGATATCGTCTAGTAAATTAAAAAACATCATCGGGGGCTCCTCTGGTGGTGCAGTGGTTAAGAATCCGCCTGCCAATGCAGGGGACACGGGTTCGAGCTGTGGTCCGGGAAGATCCCACATGCTGCAGAGCAACTAAGCCCGTAAGCCACAACTACTGAGCCTGCGCTCTAGAACCCGCGAGCCACAGCTACTGAGCGCGCGTGCCTAGAATCCGTGCTCTGCAACAAGAGAAGCCACCGCAACGAGAAGCCCGCGCACCGCAACGAAGAGTAGCCCCTGCTCACTGCAACTAGAGAAAGGCCGCGCACAGCAACAAAGACCCAACGCAGCCAAAAGTAAATAAATTAATTAATTAACTAAAAAAAAAAAATCTGGCCTCCTGAGATATGTTTCTCAATATTATGAATGTGAGATCAAGAAGGACTACAGGGAAAGGCAGTAGCGTAAGAAGGCCATAATAATGTCACCACGGTATATAGCTCTTCAAGCAAAGTCACCATGGCCCATTTTTTAAAATAAGGAAATATATTTATTGGAAAGACAACTGAAAAAAAAACGTATATACTTACAGTTATATAAACTGTGGCATAACAGATACTATCACAGCCCCTTTGCTCTCCCAGCAGCCAGCACTTGCATCTCTGTCAGATGGCTGCCCCCAGGCTACCAAAACCTGTTTTATCTATATGCACAGAGAATATGCATATCCCGGAAGTATCTTGGAATTTACAGACCCCATGGTGGCTGTTAACCAATGTCTATAAATACCATTGCTTCCTTGTTTCCTATGCTGCAACCTCCACTGTCTTCACAGCTTCCCTGCAAGGCTGAGGCAATGTTATCTACCCTTCAAAGGATTTACTTGAAATCACATCTAGTCCTAATATGCTGCTGGGTTGACTATGGGATTCCTGGAATAAAAAAAGGCCCAGTTTTTCATAATGTGTTTATTCCAGAATTGCCTTGGAAGAATATTGAGGACGGCAATCAAAAGGCTAAAAGAAATGGAGATGTGAGAAAAGTCCTATTATATACAAGCGGTGAAACTCTTACTGGGCAACCAGCTGAAGTGTGAGTGGCATCCTGCTGACCCTATTCTGCCATGAGCCCTGTAGTCCTGCACTTTCTGGCCACCAGGGCAGGCGGATTCTTAACCACTGTGCCACCAGGGAAGCCCTCCTGGCTTGTTTCTAACTGCTGTGTCCTCCCCTGCCTCCACCCATGGCTCAGTGTGGGGTAGGCCCCTTCTGCCTAGAGCTACTGGGACACGTCATAAGAAGGTGTTTCTCAAACATCTTAGTTAAAACTGGTTCATGCAGTCAGTGTCAGAGCACAGCGTCTGTACCGCTAGGTGTCACAATTCATTACTCACCCCAAATAGCTGTGCCCTGACTAAGACACAGAATGACTGCACATTTAGAAACAGCCCTCCCTTCAAGTCCCTATTTCTTTAGTTAGTTGTCATTTACTCACATTCTTCCTTGTATGAGGAACATTTCCTTCCCTTGCCCTGTATCCTCCTAAGTAGATAGGTAATATTTCAGGGTGATGTCAGAACCTAAAGCAATTGGGATGATTTTTAAACAGTATTTCATGGGCTTCAAGGAAAGCAGTTTTGCTTCTGGTTCTAAGAATGAGTCCGGTTCCACCACATACTGGTTTGGGGACGGAGCACAGTTTATTTGTGTTCATCTGTACAATGGGAGCAACAATCTACCAGCTTGGGTGTGGTGCAGATTAAGTAAAATGATGTCTGGGAGGAGGTTGACCCAGTCTCTGGAATACATGTGGTAGCCAGGAAATGTTCCGTGGCTTCTGCCTCCCCACCCCCACCCATCTTCAGTTCCTCCCGCAAGAGTAACAGCGTGTAATAACTGACTTATTTCGGCATGAAGGATTTAAATGCAAAATCTTAAGGCAGTCACCCTTCAAGAAACACTGAAGAGTTTACCTGTGAAAACATTAAGATTGCACTCCTTCACTGTTCTCTGTGCCCAGGCAGTCTTTACATTCTGTTTAGGAGAGTCAGTCAGTAGGCGGAGGGGATCTGGATCCCAGGTGTGTGCTTTGCTCACAGAAAGGACAGGAGCATTAAAGATCTGCTCCTAAAATCTGAAGTTCTAGAGAATTTTGTGGAAGTAGCTTATCCAGAGGCTCCCCCGTCACTCCCCCAAAAGGTCCCGTGTTTTATTTACGTAAATGATTGAATCTATTCCCAGCTGAATGCTTTCCTGAGCATGTCATTCAGGCTCCCATCCCAGAGTCATCTGTCCCCCACAGCCCACATTCAGCAGCTCTGTCTGCCTCCCCGCCCCGGCCCGGGCACCATCTCCTTTCCTGGGCTGCTGCAGGAGATTTTCTGTGTCTCTGAGCATGTTCCACTCCACGTACATGCCCCAAGGATCTCCAAGGAAACACAGGGTCCTGTGCCCTGGTAGACCTGGGGCCACCCTACTCTTTGTGGGAGGCAGTTGCAGTAAAAACAAACAATAAACAAAAGAGACTAAACCCCCCCCTTAACTTTGTAACCTGGTGTCCCCCCAGCTTGTTCGATCACAGACCTCCCCCTGGTGAACTGGTACATTAACCTCCCCCTGGTGAACTGGTACATGCTGAGTGAGGAAGGCAAAGTGCAGCTTGCTGTAAGCGACCAGTTCCCCGCATGTGCTTAGACTGGACGGATAACCCAGAACTGACAGGTGTGTCTGTCTCTGGAGGGGGCGCTGGGTATCCAGGGGGTGGGGTAAGAGCCAGCTCCTCACTGTGTGCTTCTTGGGAACTTTAAAACTTTCTACTGTTTTGAACACGGCACTAGTCTGCTCCCAACTCCACCAGACTTTATGTGGAGTGTAGTGTGAAGGCCTTGGATCTGCTCACAGCCTTGGGGTTGGTTGGCCTCTGCCTGCCCACCTAGCGCCTCCCACTCCTGCCTCCCTGCCAGCTCCCGTCATCTCTCCCTGACAGATGCAGGCAGTGGGGCTGCAGGCAGTGGCTCGTTGGTGCTACTTCTGAGATTTACCCTGCTCCCCTTGGAAGCCCACCTTCCATAGAGCATGCTGGCCTGGGATGCGGGGATACTGATGCTTTATTCCTGCCTCAAACTCTAACTTTTGAGCCCCGGGCGGGGGGCGGCCAGAGTACCCAGGAGGCAGTGAGACCTGGGCCAGAAAGGTCAAGAACTCCAGGATTGAGCAGATGTGACTCAGAATCCTTATCAGCCTTGTGGCCTGGGGAACTTGTGCCTTCATCTTCCTTTTATTATACAATGGAGGGGAATAAGCCCAGATGCAGGGTTTGGACGTGTGGCTCGTCTCTGTAGAACAGCGGTCCCCAACCTTTTTGGCACCAGGGACTGGTTTCATGGAAGACAGTTTTTCCACAGATGGGGGTGATGTGGGGGGATGGTTCAGGCAGTAATGTGAGCAATGGGGGGGTGGCAGATGAAGCTCCGCCCACTGCTCACCTCCTACTGTGTGGCCAGGTCCTAACAGGCTGCGGATCGATATCAGTCCACGGCCCAGGGGTTGGGGACCCCTGCTCTAGAAAACCTTGTGCGGTGCCTGGCCTCTTGTAGGTGTTCATTGTGACTATGGACCTATCACTCCCTTGGCGCTTAAAGTCCTGGGCTCCAAAGGAAAGAACACAGGCCAGAAGCCGGACTTCATCCCTGGCTCCATTGATGCCCAGCTCTGGGAAGATGCCGGGCCCCAGTGTCTTCAGGTCTCCTGCCCTAACACACAGTCCATATTTACCTCAAGGCAGAAGAGCTTTGATGGTCAAAACACCACGGATGGGAAGGGTTAGCAGTGCACTATGAGTACAGATGCTTGCCTGCCTGCCAACTAGGTTATAAGAATATTTGGAAGATGACTAAGGTAATGTCTTCCACATGCTAAAGAGACGATGATTTCGTACCATGTGAGGTAGAGCGGGGAAAGCCCCCACTCATTAGTGGCATGACCTTGGACAAGACAGTCATCACTCTCGGCCTCATTACCTCATCTAAAATATGAAAGCAATAAAATCCAGCCACACAAGGGTGGCTGTGAGGCTCACACGGGGCAGTCCATGTGGAAGGTCTTTGTAAACTGTTGAAATGCTCTGCACATGTCAGCAGCGCCCGCCGCTCACGTGCCTGTGTGTTTATTGTTTCAGCGGAGAGTGCAGGACGTCATCAGCCCCATCGTGTTCGAGGCCGCCTACAGCCTGGGCGAGCATGTGATGGGAGAGGAGGAAAGGGAGCTGCCAGCCCTGACCCCCGTGCTCCGCTGGAAAAAGGGACAAAAGATTGCACAGAAGAATCAGGTGAGAACCTGAAAGCTCACGGCTGGGACCCCAGGTGGCAGGTGCCTATGCAGAAGTAATGACCCTGGTGGCCTAGGAGCCCATGGCCAGCCACACCCACTCCTGGGCCTCCCTTTCCCGATCTGCAAAATGATGAAATGTATGATTTAGGGGTTTGTGTCTAACAACCACGTGATTTAAACTCATTGAGGCTATTCTCAAGCAATTAGAAAATGATGATCCCTTTGAGGTCATGAACTGGCTGCTTGGCCCCGGCACTTGCCTCCTGTTCCTACACTGTTTCCAGAGCTAGATCAGCACCTAGTGAGTGCTCTACATACAGTACATGTTTTATTGATGGGAGCATGAGTGGGGTGAAGAAGCAAGAACTTTCTCTTGCTAGAATTGGTGGTTGAGTTGAAAATGCCCCGCTCAGGCATCTTTGGAAGTCGGAGCACCGTGAGCACACTCTCTCACCATCCTCCCCTGCTTGTTAGATTCCGGGCTGTGCTGCTATGCGGAGGAGCTGCAGGGTGACGTGGGGTGCAGGCCGTACGAGGCCATACAGGGTAGGAGTGAGCCATGAGCTAACGCCGTGCAGCATCACTGGCCTGTCTGCCCCGAGTCATCTGAGACATAAACAGTGCTGACGACGATGCAGGAAATACGCAAGAAATCTGGGATCCCAAGTCTGGTTCTAAATCTTTCTTTAACATCCAAGATCATCACAGATCCAGGACCTGGGGAAGGTCAGACAAAACTGTTTTTTGGCTAAACCAGACTCCTGGGTGGGGTGGGGGCAAAGCTGTGGAACCACCCACCAGCCCCAGTCTCCACAGTTCTGACTGTTCTGAGCTTATGGGAAAACTAGCAGATCAGTGACCCACGCCTTGCAGATGAGAGTTGTAAATAGAACCAACCACAGAGAAGTTGTTTGGAGTTAGAGTTGTAAGATTTTTACCAAGATGTCCTCATTTTCTCCCAAAGTCTCTCCCATGCGGTCTTGGGTCAGGTTCCCCAGAAACAGAGCCTGAGATGGGGATTTAGGAGCAACTTGGTCTAATGAAGCTGTGCTCTTAAGAGAACCCTGTAAGGAAAGGGGAAAGGGTGAGCAAGTATGTGGTCTCAGCTAAAGTCTAGCTTTGGCCTGAGGCAGGGAGCTTTGGAGCATAAATTACAGCAAAGAGCCGTCCTCTCCTTGAGGGAAGGGTCTGGCCTTTTGTACCCCTTACTCGTCAGCCATTGGCTGCCTGTGGGGGATGGAAGGGGAGTGTAGCCCTCCTTGAAGGAGACTCCCTGCAGCTGTGGACAGTTTTCTGGAGGAGGCTGCAGATGTGAGCCATTCGCTGCCTGTAGCACATCAGCTGGGGGAGGGGCAGCAGTTGTAAAGGGATGTGGGCAGAAGCTGCTACCCGTATACACACAACCTACTGGCAACACTGCCTTTTTGGATGCTTCTTTTGAAGTCAAACATGAACTTTCAAAACACAAGTGCCCTGTAGGGTGGCCAGAATGTCCAGCTGGTCACTGATCCTTGGAGAAGGCTCTGGGGGAGTGAGGGGAGAGACCAGGAGAATGCTGGGTGTCTAAGTGGTGGGGCCGGATGGAGGGAAGGCATGAAGAAGATGAGGACAGGAAGATAAGATGAAGAGGTGGGACAGGAAGCTGACGACTCCTACCTTGACTGAGGAGTAGAAGTGTGTATCATCTCCTGACAGTGAAGTTGGGCCAAGAGGTCAGGCTGGGGACCCAGTAAACCAGAATATTATGATAATTCCTAGATCATGAGTTTCCCGTCCTACTAATACTTTGCTCTCTAAGGTGGAATCTTTTTTTTTTTTTTTTAAAGAAGATGTTGGGAGTAGGAGTTTATTAATTTTATTTATTTATTTTTGCTGTGTTGGGTCTTCGTTTCTGTGCGAGGGCTTCCTCTAGTTGTGGCAAGCGGGGACCACTCCTCATCGCGGTGCGTGGGCCTCTCACTATCGTGGCCTCTCTTGTTGCGGAGCACAGGCTCCAGACGCGCAGGCTCAGTAGTTGTGGCTCACGGGCCCAGCCGCTCCGCGGCATGTGGGATCCTCCCAGACCAGGGCTCCAACCCGCGTCCCCTGCACTAGCAGGCAGACTTTCAACCACTGTGCCGCCAGGGAAGCCCTAAGGTGGAATCTTGCTGGCCCAATAAAGTTGGGTTATGGGAGTGGTCCAAACTTGGGGTGCTGGGAATCATTTCAGGGTACCCTGTGCTTGTTTTACCTCTGAAATGACCCTGTGAGTTAGCGGCCTCCTCTGTTCAGCATCTTGCTAGCCCTGGGCATCCCTTCTACAGTGAACCCAACTCTCATTTCTACCAATTCATCAGTGGCACAGAGTGGGCCTTCTTTAGTGAAGAGCATCTTAGAACCTTTACTAGCATTTTTAGATTGAGGCAACCTGATCAAAGGCAGAGATGTAGGGATAGATTAGTATGAAAATGCTCTTCTTGGTCACTTATGTTCAAGATGGCCAAGCAAGCATAAATATTTATGTCTGTGCTTCCTGAGACCCCATTATAGTGATTATCAATGAGTAAATCAGAACAGGGAGGTGAATGCTGCTGGGGAAGGGGCATCAGCCAATGAGAGAGTCCAGGGATTTTGGGAATGAGTAAAGAAGAAGGAAGAGTGTTGGTGGGTGAACCTTGCACTCTGCACGGAGGGGCTGGGTGCCTGTCCACCCATGGGTCCAGAGAGGCTGTAGCCACGGCCAGGCCAGAAGTTTCAGAGGGGTACAGGAGTGAGAAATGGGGCTGGAAACAGGGAAGGGGGGTGTTAAGTGAAGGTTCGTTTGTGGAAAAGTTGACTTTCTGCCCCTGTCCCCACGCCTACATACTCCAGCCATGCAGAATAGCAAGAAGCCAGGCCTTTTGTTTTCTAAAGAATTGAATAAACTGGTTGAGATAGTGTAGGTGGGCTGTTTTCCCAGGGGGAAGCCTTATTTCTTCTGGCGTTTGGAGCCTCCAGTGTAAGAGCTAGCTTCGCCTCCCACCATCCACCCAAACACCCAGATTTTCCAATCAGCTCTTTTACTTTATTCTTAAAAATGAATGGACAACCAAGGAAATCTGAAATTGAGGGGAAATTTGGTACATGGAGAAAAAAACCAAAATACACCTACAGAATAACTGACTTAGAAGGAAATAAATTTTTTAAGGAATAGAAGAGATTATAACAATTTAAATACCAATTTATACTCTATGTAATAAACACAAGGAGATTCAAGAATATATTCTATCCATTAGAAAGTGGTTGGAATTCTATTTCTTCTTAAAAGAAAGAAAGAACAAGGAAAAGTTTCTTGAAAACTAACAATATGGATGCAGAGCCAAAAATGTAGTAGAAGATAATGATAAGAAATCTCCCAGTAAGCAGAGCTAAAAGACAAATAGAAAAGAGCTAAAGCATCAATCTGCAAGGTCCTATATCCAAGTAATAGGAATATCAGAAAAAGCAAACAGAGAAAATGAAAAACATTATGAGAGATAATGTAATAAAATTTCCTAGAGTTACACTTTTTTAAATTTAAAGGACCCACAAACTTGCAAGCAGGATAAACCAAAAATATCCTAGATACATCATTTTGAAATGGTACTACTCCTAACACATAAGGAAAATGTTAAATGCTTCCAGGACAAGGAGTACAGGATGGTGGTAGTGAGGAATATTTGTCCACTAACGACATATTTAGAGTCACGCTAAGTTGTCCGTTAGACTTCTTATTAGCAAGATTGGAAGAAAGCATATGTGAAATAAGGGCTTCAAAGCTCTGAGAGAAAGTGATTTTGAAACTAGGATTTTATACTTAGCCTAACAGTCGAGTATGAGGTCAAAATAAAGTTATTTTTCAGACAAGCCAGGACCCAGAAAGTTTACATCCCTAGTAGCCTTTCCAAGAAAATCACCTGAGATGCACTCCAAGAAAACAAGGGTGACAATTAGAAGGAGCAATCTGGGGGATGTAAGAACGAACTCCTAGAAGTCTAATGATAAGAAATTCCAGGATTACAACTGTGCAGCAAGTCTAAAAAACAGTTGATCAATTTAGAACAGGGGATCAATGAACTTAGAGAAGAATGAAGCCAGCCATAGCAGAATGACAAGAGAGTAGCAAATATTCAGGATACAGTGTAGATGGAATATACTTTTTCTATGGATAAGAAAAAATAAAGGCAGTCAAAAATTCCCAGGAAAATAAAAACATGGCCAATATGTCATGGTTCAAATATAAAACAAATTAAAATGTGGTGGGATTTTAAGCAAATAGAAGAATATACGGAAGAGAAGGACCTTAATACTAGAAGCATTCTCCCTTAAGCAAAAGCTGAGTATTCTAGTAGTTTCACTTTGCACCTGTAGAGGAAGATATGTAATCATGACACTTGTCTTGGCTCTGCTGTGAACAGTAATCAAGAGGCCATAATGACAACATGATTTATTGGTTTTTAGTATTTACAGTCAAGCCAAATCAGTTACGGTTATAGTACATAGTGTAAATGTCTTTAATTTTACTGTATAGAGTTTAAAATAGAACAAAACAAGTTGTTTTAATATCTTAATCTTTTAAATTGGTGAGCCAAGAGATATTGTAAAACTTGATGAAACAAGAAAAAGTTGTTATTACTTAAAATTGCAGAGGTTACCAGTAGAGCAGTGCTTCTTAAAGTGTGGTCGCTGAACCAGCAGCATCAAACTCCCTTGGGATGTTGTCAGAAATGAAAATTCTTGGGCCCCACCCCAGACCCTTTAATCAGAAACTCATGGGTGGGTCCCAGCAATCTGAGTTCTAACAAGCTGATCAGGTAATTCTGATGCAGCTAACGTTTGAGAACCAGTGCAGCCAAGGAGCTAAGAGTAACGATTTGCCTGTCAAAATTAGGAAGGTGGATGGTGGGAGGGGGCCTTCATGTAGGTGAGTTCATTTCTTGTCTATCATGGAAGGAATTCAGTGAGATAATGTCTAAATCTGATAAATCAAGAAGTAGTAGTTCCAATATATTTTCTAGAGATATGGAAATAATCATCAAAGGAAACATAAATGGACATGGGTAAGAGTGGTTCCTCTTGAGAGGAGGACTCAGTATATGGAGGTGTGTGGCAGGACGTTATTATTTTAACCATGTGATTCTTTGGTTGAAAATAAAATGAAAGAAAAATATTGTCCTTAGATTGAGAAGATTGTCCAGGAGCCTGAGAAAAATTCTGGGAGAATGATCCTTGCTTTACTCCTTTTCCTGATTATGGCGAAAAAAGATAATTTAATGATCTTTCTCCATGTGTCTTCCAGATGTTGGCTTAATTTAAGGGAAGGATTCTGAGAGCTAGGCCCACTCTAGGAATCAGAGCTGATTTTTAACTTGTATATATGTGACAGGTCCACAAAGAGCATCTAACCTCTTTCCTAGGAAGGAATAAACTCATTGAAACTCTTCATTTTGCCAGGTAACTTTAGGATTTAAGTGCCTTAGTCTCTTCAACTAAAAGGCACTAAAAACCCATGTTGGTACATAGGGTTGTGCAATAGAGTGGGTTAAATTCTGGCGATCTTTTAGAGTCAGGGTCTGCCCCCATTGATGGTCTAGTTCAGGTGGAATAGCTGCACAGTGTGTATAACATGGAGTCAGTGACTAGAGCATGTTTTTTAAAATTTTTTTAATTTATTTTTATTTTTTATTTTTTTATACATCTTTATTGGAGTATAATTTCTTCACAATGCTGTGTTAGTTTCTGTTGTACAACAAAGTAAGTCAGCCATATGCATTCGTATATCCCCATATCCCCTCCCTCTTGAGCCTCCTTCCCACTCTCCTTATCCCACCCCTCTAGATCATCGCAAAGCACCGAGCTGATCTCCCTGTGCTATGCTGCTGCTTCCCACTAGCTATCTGTTTTACATTTGGTAGTGTATATATGTCCATGCTACTCTCACTTTGCCCCAGCTTCCCCCTCCCACCCCATGTCCTCAAGTCCATTCTCTGTATCTATGTCTTTATTTCTACCCTGCCACTAGGTTCATCAGTACCTTTTTTTTTCTTTTTTTTTAGATTCCATACGTATGCGTTAGCATATGGTATATGTTTTTCTTTTTCTGACTTACTTCACTCTGTATGACAGATTCTAGGTCCATCCACCTCACTACAAATAACTCAGTTTCATTTCTTTTTATGGCTGAGTAATATTCCATTGTATATATGTGCCACATCTTCTTTATCCATTCCTCTGTTGATGGATATTTAGGTTGCTTCCATGTCCTGGCTATTGTAAATAGTGCTGCAATGAACATTGTGGTATATGCTCTCTTTGAATTATGGTTTTCTCAGGGTATATGCCGAGTAGTGAGATTGCTGGGTCATATGGTAGTTCTATTTTTAGTTTTGTAAGGAACCTCCATACTGTTCTCCATGGTTGTTTTATCAATTTACATTCCCACCAACGGTGCAGGAGGGTTCCCTTTTCACCACACCCTTTCCAGCACTTATTGTTTCTAGGTTTTTTGATAATGGCCATTCTTTTTTTGTTTGTTTGTTTTTGCTGTATGCGGGCCTCTCACCGCTGTGGCCCCTCCCATTGCGGAGCACAGGCTCGGACACGAAGGCTCAGCAGGCGGACTCTCAACCAGTGCGTCACCAGGGAAGCCTGATAATGGCCATTCTTACTGGTGTGAAGTGATACCTCATTGAAGCTTTATTTGCATTTCTCTAATAACTAGTGATGTTGAGCATCTTTTCATGTGCTTCTTGGCCATCTGTATGTCTTCTTTGGTGAAATGTCTGTTTAGGTCTTCCGCCCGTTTTTTAATTGGGTTGTTTGTTTTTTTGATATTGAGCTCCATGAGCTGTGTATATTTTGGAGATTAATCCTTTGTCAGTTGTTTCATTTGCAAATATTTTCTCCCATTCTGAGGGTTGTCTTTTCATCTTGTTCATGGTTTCCTTTGCTGTGCAAAAGCTTTGAAGTTTAATTAGGTCCCATTTGTTTATTTTTGTTTTTATTTTCATTACTCTAAGAGGTGGGTCAAAAAAGATCTTGCTGAGATTTATGTCAGAGAGTGTTCAGCTATAGTCTGAAGTCAGGGAGCCTGATTCCTCCAGCTCCGTTTTTCTTTCATAAGATTGCTTTGGCTATTCGGGCTCTTATGTGTTTCTCTAGGAGATGTAAACATTTTTTGTTCTAATTCTGTGAAGAATGCCTTTGGTAGTTTGATAAGGATTGCATTGAATCTGTAGATTGGTTTGGGTAGTATAATCATTTCCACAATATTGCTTCTTCCAATCCAAGAACATGGTATATTTCTCCATCTGTTTATGTCATCTTTGATTTCTTTCATCAGTGTTTTATAGTTTTCTGAATACAAGTCTTTCGCCTCCTTAGGTAGGTTTATTCCTAGGTATTCGTTTTGTTGCAATGGTAAATGGGATTATTTCCTTAATTTTTCTTTCTGATTTTTCATTGTTAGTATATAGGAATGCCAGAGATTTATGTGCATTAATTTTGTATCCTGCAACCTTATCAAATTCATTGATTAGTTCTAGTATTCTGGTGGCATCTTTAGGATTTTCTGTGTATAGTATCATGTCATCTGCAGTGACAGTTTTACTTCTTCTTTTCCAATTTGTATTCCTTTTATTTCTTTTTCTTCTCTGATTGCCATGACTAGGACTTCCAGAACTGTGTTGAATAAGAGTGGTGAGAGCGGACATCCTTGTCTTGCTCCTGATCTTAGTGGAAATGCTTTCAGTTTTTCACCACTGAGAATGATGTTTGCTGTGGGTTTGTCATATATGTGCTTTATTATATTGAGGTAGGTTCCTCCTTTTAATGTGTTGTAGGATTCTGTTTGCTAGTATTTTGTTGAGGATTTTTGCATCTATGTTCATCAGTGAATATTGGTCTATAATTTTCTTTTTTTTTGTGATATCTTTTTCTGGTTTTGGTATCAGGGTGATGGTGGCTTTGTAGAATGAATTTGGGAGTGTTCCTCCCTCTGCAAATTTTTGGAAGAGTTTGAGAAGGATCGTTGTTAGCTCTTCTCTACATGTTTTATAGAATTCACCTGTGAAGCCATCTGGTCCTGGGTTTTTGTTTGTTGAAAGATTTTTAATCACAGTTTCACTTTCATTACTTGTGATAGATCTGTTTATATTTTCTAATTCTTCCTGGTTCAGTCTTGGAAAATTGTACCTTTTCAAGAATTTGTCCATTTCTTCATGGTTGTCCATTTTATTGGCATATAGTTGTTTGTAGTAGTTTCTTATAATCCTTTGTATTTCTGCCGTGTCAGTTGTGATTTCTCCTTTTTCATTTCTAATTTTATTGATTTGCGTCCTCTCACTTCTTTTCTTAATGAGTCTGGCTAAGGGTTAGAGCATGTTAAGTACAGGCTTACTGATGGATCCCAGGCTTTTGGCAGAGAGTGGGAGTGAGTGAGGCAGGCAGGAGGCCAAGCCTTTCCTCTGCTGGGTGAAGAGCAGCCTTGGGAGAAAATGGGCTTCAGGGTGGGTTCCAGGCTATATGAGTGAATAGTGGGGTTGCCACCGTTGCTGAGGACCAGTTGGGATTCTGGGCACTCGGAGAATAGTGGAGCTCTAATGCTACAACCTCTGTAGGACATACAGCCTGATGAATGCACGTTTCATCTTAAAAATTTAAGAAAAGCAGAGACCTGCCTCAAGAAATATTTGGTACAGATATAACAATAACAAAGTGTTTTATCCATTAGCCAGAAGAGTAATTTAAAAGGACTATAAATCTAAGAGCAATTCAGCTAATTGAGTGTCTGCTACACGTAAGACGTGGCTAAAAAGATAAATGAAACATTGCTGCCTTAGTAGACTTAGAGACTGTACAGGAATAACTTATACAGAGCAGAAAGTGAGATTCAGACTAGTGTGTATGAATTTCACTCCGGAGACCTCTTCCAGCTAAGGATAAGGAGATGCTCTCTGGAGAAGGGAGAATTGGCTGGAGCCTCATGGAAGAAGTAGGATTTGGATACTTGGGGCTGGAGGGCTTTGACCAACAGAGAAGGAGGGAGTGATGGATGCTTATGGTCTTCCATATGGCTGAACATCTAGTGAGGAGAAGGAGAGGGGCCATTAGGGCTAGAGGTACAGTCAGACAGTCTAAGGCCACTTGTTCACTGACCAGGGAGTTGGACTTGATTGAACTGGTAGGGGACAGGAGACCATCACATCTTCTTGAGATGGTCTGCCTGGACTGGGGGGCCAGTTAGGAGCTCTCACAGCAGCCCCAGGAAGGTCTTGCAGGTCAGTTCGTGAAGGTTCTGTCTGATACACTCAGAGAGTTGACTCATCATCAGTTCCTAGTGGGTCTCAGCTGCTGAAAGAGTATGGAATGAAATGAAACAGTCCTGGAAAGCTCCGGCTGGCCTGTGTGCTGTGAAAGCAGGAAGGCTGTCATTGGGGCCCTAATGTTTCTCCTACAGGTGAGCATACCAATGGCTATGATAGAGGCCCTGGCTTTAAACCCTATACACAGAGTAGAGCTTTGGAAATAACTGCTCTCAGGCTTCCTCAGGAGGCCCCCAAAGAGACCTGGCTGGGGCTGGACTTCCCGGCCACCCACTGTGGTAGACAGAATGGCCCCCAAAGATGTCCACACCCTCATTCCTGGAACCTGTGAATATGATGCATCACATGGCAAAGGGAAGGACTTTGCAGTTGTAACTAAGGTTATGGGCTTTACACTAGGGAGAGTATCTTGGATTATCCAGATGGGCCCATTCTTTCTCCAGCTGGAGGCAGAAGGAAGGAGGAAGAATAGGAGGTCAGAGAGATGCAGGAGAGGAAGGAGTCAGAGAGATCTGAAGCTTGAGAAGGACTTGACCTGCCATTGCTGGCTTTGAAGACGGTGGTGCAACTTGACAAGGAATGCAGAAAACCTTGAGGAGCTGAGAGAGGCTCCCTGGTGAGTGTCAGCATGGAAATGGGGACCTCAGTCCTACAACCACAGGGCAGTAAATTCCGCAAACAACCTGAGTAGGCCTGGAAGCAGATTTTCCCCCAGAGCCTCCAGATAAGGGCCCAGACCAGGTAACACCTTGATTTTTGCTGTTGACCCCCATTGCTTAGCACTGCCTGGCTCATAGAGGATGCTCATTAAACGTGTCTCAGTGGAAAGGGCCCTTCTGAAAGAGCACAAGGCTAGGTCCTCCTGCAGACGTTGGACGTCATATCAGAATTTCTTCACTGCAGATTCAGCAAAACTGTATAATTAAAAGAAATTTGCTCCATGAACTCTCTAAGAATTCCTCCCAGGCAGCAGAGCAAGGTGTGTGATTTAGGGCGACTTACCTACTCCACAGTACATTTGTGCACGTGTGAGTCTATTTTTTCGAAGACCAAGATGGAGGAGACACAGCTGGTGAGAGGAAAGGCATTGGCTATGTTGAGAATACTCACTTTGTCATCTTTCAAGGGAAAGGTGAACTGTTTTACTCTAATATTAACGTTTTACTATGTTGAAGTCATAAACTCTGAACCTCCATTGTGCTGGAAACCATCACCATCTGGACCTCCCACCCCAGCCCCTCAATGCCTGGGTGTGTGGGATGCCAGCCCCGTGCCCACAGAGACTCAGTGTTTGTTCAGCCTGGACATTAGGTAATGCTTTCCTGGCTGAGGTGCCCAGCCAGTAAAATGCCATTATTTACAGCTCTAAGGTTTATTTGCATTATCATATGTAGAGTCTCTGCAGAAGGATGGAAAGCTGAGGGGTTGGCAGGGAGGAGAGAGCAGAGTAACTCCAGACATCAGAGCCAGACAGGTCTCAGAGACCATCCAGCCTGCGGGTTCCAGAGCACACACCTGGATTCAAGGGAGCAGGTTGGTGCAGTGGAGAAGAAGGGGTGTTAGAGGAGGAGGTGTCCACCCTCTCCCTATTTCAGCCTGATCAGTCCTACTTTTATGGGCATCAGCTGTTTGGCATCAGCCTCTGGCTAATCTTCTCAGAAAGGGCACCATGGTGAAACACCTGTGAAAACCATCCACTTTCAAGTACAAGTGAGGAAAACAAGTACGTAGTTCAACATTACTGACCACAGACGTCTGGCTGTATCTGTTTCTCAGGCTTCCCGTCAAGGTTAATCCAAAGAGCAAAGGAGAGCTTACACCTACTATCAAAGGCTGGGCTGTACTTGTAGTCACCTGTTGCATTTTTACAATTTCTTCTTCAGTGTTATACTTTATCTTTGCAATTTTTTTTTTTTTTTTTTTTTTTTTGGTATGCGGGCCTCCCTGTGTTGTGGCCTCTCCTGTTGCGGAGCACAGGCTCCGGACGCGCAGGCTCAGCGGCCACGGCTCATGGGCCCAGCTGCTCCGCGGCACGTGGGATCCTCCCGGACCGGGGCGCGAACCCGGTTCCCCTGCATCGGCAGGCGGACGCGCAACCACTGCGCCACCAGGGAAGCCCTGCAATTTTTTTTTTTAGCATGAGATTCTTTTTTTTTTTTTTTAGCCCCGCTATGCGGCTTGCAAGATCTTAGTTCTCTAACCAGGGATTGAACCTAGGCCATGGCAGTGAAAGCGCCAAGTCCTAACCACTGGACCACTAGGGAACTCCCGCAGCATGAGATTCTTTATTTCTTTTTTTTTTATATTCAAAGAAGATTTAATACCTATCCTTATCAAACTCTTCCAAAACAAATCGAAGAGAAGGGAACACATCCTAACTCATTTTACAAGGCCAGCATTACCCTAATCCCAAACCAGACAAGAACAACACCCAAAAAAGAAAATTATAGGCCAATATCGCTGATGAACATAGATGCAAAAATCCTTAACAAAATATTAGCAAACTGAATTACAACCATTATCTTTGCAGTTTCTGGAAAGAATGTGTTCTGGTCCTCCAAAACTCTTTTCAGAAGAAAATAGTGGTTTTCTTCCAAATCTTCAGCCTGTTGGATTTTCTTCTACATTGTCCTGCTTTATTAAAAACCTCCCACACAAGCACGTGGAGTGTGTGTGTAAACAAGCGAGGGTGCACATCCAGTGCATAGTCTCTAGCTGGGGAAGAAATCTTAGCTTCTCTCTTGGTATCTTCTGAGATGATTCAGGAAATCAAAGGCCAGGCTTTTGCTACTTGAAATGCTACCTGGAGCCCATTCACATGATGTTCTTGCAGACAGGGGAGGAGAGGTCCCCCTGGTGTCCTCTCCAGTTGAAGCCATCTTTCTCACTCCTAGTTGCCTGACTACGTCTGACTCAGCAGCTTTTAGAAGCATGGCTAGGGACTTCCCTGGTGGTCCAGTGGTTAAGGCTTCGTGCTCCCGATGCAGGGCGTCGGGTTCCATCCCTGGTCAGGGAACTAGATCCCGTGTGCTGCAACTAAAGGAGCCCACATGCCACAACTAAAGATCCCGCGTGCTGCAACTAAGACCCAGTGCAGCCAAATTTTTTTAAAAAAGAAGAATGGCTAGAATTCTCTTCCTTTCTCTGACAGCACCAGCCCCTTTTTTTGAACTTGTTGGTTCTGTTTTCTGCCTCTTGTGACTAACAGCAACCTTTTCTTAAAAAAATAAATAAACAAAGAACACAAAATATTCCAGGGTAAAAATCAAGGCAAAGAAACTCTGGCCCTTTAAAAAAAAAAAAAAAAAAGAAACAAAAGAAATTCTGGGGCTTCCCTGGCTCAGTGGTTAAGAATCCTCCTGCCAAGGCAGGGGACACGGGTTCGAGCCCTGGGCCAGGAAGATCCCACATGCCGCGGAGCAACTAAGCCTGTGTGCCACAACTACTGAGCCTGTGCTCTAGAGCCCATGAGCCACAGCTGCTGAGCCGGTGCGCCACAACTACTGAAGCCCTCACACCTAGAGCCCGTGCTCCGCAATAAGAGAAGCCACTGCAATGAGAAGACTGCGCACCGCAACGGAAGAGTAGCCCCCACTTGCCGCAACTAGAGAAAGCCCACACGCAGCAACGAAGACCCAACACAGCCAAAAATAATTGGTATGCGGGCCTCCCTGTGTTGTGGCCTCTCCTGTTGCGGAGCACAGGCTCCGGACGCGCAGGCTCAGCGGCCACGGCTCATGGGCCCAGCTGCTCCGCGGCACGTGGGATCCTCCCGGACCGGGGCGCGAACCCGGTTCCCCTGCATCGGCAGGCGGACGCGCAACCACTGCGCCACCAGGGAAGCCCTGCAATTTTTTTTTTTAGCATGAGATTCTTTTTTTTTTTTTTTAGCCCCGCTATGCGGCTTGCAAGATCTTAGTTCTCTAACCAGGGATTGAACCTAGGCCATGGCAGTGAAAGCGCCAAGTCCTAACCACTGGACCACTAGGGAACTCCCGCAGCATGAGATTCTTTATTTCTTTTTTTTTTATATTCAAAGAAGATTTAATACCTATCCTTATCAAACTCTTCCAAAACAAATCGAAGAGAAGGGAACACATCCTAACTCATTTTACAAGGCCAGCATTACCCTAATCCCAAACCAGACAAGAACAACACCCAAAAAAGAAAATTATAGGCCAATATCGCTGATGAACATAGATGCAAAAATCCTTAACAAAATATTAGCAAACTGAATTACAACCATTATCTTTGCAGTTTCTGGAAAGAATGTGTTCTGGTCCTCCAAAACTCTTTTCAGAAGAAAATAGTGGTTTTCTTCCAAATCTTCAGCCTGTTGGATTTTCTTCTACATTGTCCTGCTTTATTAAAAACCTCCCACACAAGCACGTGGAGTGTGTGTGTAAACAAGCGAGGGTGCACATCCAGTGCATAGTCTCTAGCTGGGGAAGAAATCTTAGCTTCTCTCTTGGTATCTTCTGAGATGATTCAGGAAATCAAAGGCCAGGCTTTTGCTACTTGAAATGCTACCTGGAGCCCATTCACATGATGTTCTTGCAGACAGGGGAGGAGAGGTCCCCCTGGTGTCCTCTCCAGTTGAAGCCATCTTTCTCACTCCTAGTTGCCTGACTACGTCTGACTCAGCAGCTTTTAGAAGCATGGCTAGGGACTTCCCTGGTGGTCCAGTGGTTAAGGCTTCGTGCTCCCGATGCAGGGCGTCGGGTTCCATCCCTGGTCAGGGAACTAGATCCCGTGTGCTGCAACTAAAGGAGCCCACATGCCACAACTAAAGATCCCGCGTGCTGCAACTAAGACCCAGTGCAGCCAAATTTTTTTAAAAAAGAAGAATGGCTAGAATTCTCTTCCTTTCTCTGACAGCACCAGCCCCTTTTTTTGAACTTGTTGGTTCTGTTTTCTGCCTCTTGTGACTAACAGCAACCTTTTCTTAAAAAAATAAATAAACAAAGAACACAAAATATTCCAGGGTAAAAATCAAGGCAAAGAAACTCTGGCCCTTTAAAAAAAAAAAAAAAAAAGAAACAAAAGAAATTCTGGGGCTTCCCTGGCTCAGTGGTTAAGAATCCTCCTGCCAAGGCAGGGGACACGGGTTCGAGCCCTGGGCCAGGAAGATCCCACATGCCGCGGAGCAACTAAGCCTGTGTGCCACAACTACTGAGCCTGTGCTCTAGAGCCCATGAGCCACAGCTGCTGAGCCGGTGCGCCACAACTACTGAAGCCCTCACACCTAGAGCCCGTGCTCCGCAATAAGAGAAGCCACTGCAATGAGAAGACTGCGCACCGCAACGGAAGAGTAGCCCCCACTTGCCGCAACTAGAGAAAGCCCACACGCAGCAACGAAGACCCAACACAGCCAAAAATAAATAAATAAATTTATAAAAACAAAGAAAAAAGAAGGAAATTCTGGTCCTGAAAGGTAGGAGATCCCTAGAGGAGAATTGACGGCTGAGATTGTAGAGGGACTTGAAATATGGCCTGCAAAAAGCCACCAAGTCTCAGGCAGACCTGGAAAGGACACTGGGAGGGTCCAGAGGCCAGGTGCAGGCCCAGGTGGGCAGGACCTCCCTGAGCAGTTCCTCCTCCCACTCAGTTCTTCATGGGGATTGAACTAGATCTTCAAAATGTTGCCTTCAGGCATTGGGGGCTGTTCTCTGAACCACAGGGCCATGGAGTAAACCAAGGGATACCCAAAAGACAGAAGCATTTATCACTTCCAGTTCTTCCGTGGGGGACATGAAGCAAAATCGGTACCACGTTTGTTGTTTAGAGGGAAACCAACTGGACTCCTCCCATGATTTCAAAATCTGAAAGGACAATTTATACAGACCCTGAGATAGAAGGAATTTCTCAGCTTTAATTTTACAAAGTATTTGTCTTTCATTTATTCTTGTGGATGTGCTATTCTTTAGAAAGCAAGTCTGTCTGCATGACCTGATTTTATTTTTTTATTTTTTATTTTATTTTATTTTTTATTTATTATTTTTGGCTGCATTGGGTCTTTGTTGCTGTGTGCAGGCTTTCTCTAGTTGCAGTGAGTGGGGCTACTCTTTGTTGTGGTGTGTGGGCTTCTCATTGCGGTGGCTTCTCTTGTTGCGGAGCATGGGCTCTAGGCATGCGGGCTTCAGTAGTTGTGGTGCACGGGCTTAGATGCTCCGCAGCATGTGGGATCTTCCCAGACCGGGGCTCGAACCTGTATCCCCTGCATTGGCAGGCGGATTCTTAACCACTGCTCCAGCAGGGAAGCCCGTGACCTGATTTTAAATATCAAGCTCTGAGACTCTTCCTTCCTTCATTTGGGTGTAAGACTCAATAGAGCTGAAATTCCTGGGACCACCCAGGAATGAGGTCTTTAATGTGCCACATTAAGGGCAATTTTGCATTCTGGAAAAAGCATTAAAATGGAATTGGGAAGGAGAAACCTCTTACACTCAGGTCATGGCATTTACACACACACACACACACACAGATGTTTAATACTATGCTAGGTGCTGGGGGCTGCAGACATGAATTACCTATGGCTGGGGCCTCTGGGAACTTATGTGGGACGATGGGAGGAACAGCAGTTCAGAAACGTCCCTCCTGTTGTCCAGGCAGAGACCTTCTGCAAAGTCAGATCGCACATCAGGAAACGTCTCGCTCATTTTAGCTTGCAAACAGCCTTGGGCTGGGATTTGAAAAGCATTAATTCCTACCCAATCCAATTGTCCTATTTTCTCAGGGCTCAGCATGGGACCGGTTTGCCATGGCAACTCTATAAACAGTGTCTATCCTACATCTATGATTTATATATTTTTAAAGCTAATATCACCAACTTCAAGAAACTGATCCTCCTCTGAACGTGACAGCTGGAAGAGACTAAGAATCCTACTTCCTGCTAGATCAGCGCAGATTTTTCCATTGTAGATTTGGGTGGGAGAAAATGGGCCCTCCAAGGCCTGAGCACCTGGGCGACTGCTTTTCTGAAGTCAGCCTTGGCCAGGGCAGCCATTGAGCTATCACACGCACCCAAGGATGTTCTGGCCTTGGTGGCCACAGCTTTGTGAGAAAAACACAGCCAACTCCAGCCTCTGTGCTCTGGTTTAGAGCAAAATGTAAATTGAACTGAATTTATTGTCTTCTACCCTCCCCCCAACCTCCCTAGCCTAAAGGGAATGAGGAAACAAGTATCCAAATATTCTAGAACAGGAATGGGCAAACTACAGTCTGCTGGCCAAACCTAGCCTGCTGCCTGTTTTTTTTGTTTTTTGTTTTTTTTAAGTACTACTATTTTTTTTAAAATTAATTTATTTATTTTTGGCTGTGTTGGGTCTTCGTTTCTGTGCGAGGGCTTTCTCTAGTTGTGGCGAGCGGGGCCACTCTTCATCGCAGTGCGCGGGCCTCTCATTATCGTGGCCTCTCTTGTTGCGGAGCACAGGCTCCAGGAGCACAGGCTCCAGACACACTGGCTCAGTAGTTGTGGCTCACGGGCCCAGTTGCTCCGCGGCATGTGGGATCTTCCCAGACCAGGGCTCAAACCCGTGTCCCCTGCATTGGCAGGCAGATTCTCAACCACTGTGCCACCAGGGAAGCCCCTACCTGTTTTTTTTTTTTTTTTTTTTTTTTTTAATTTTTTTTTTGTGGTATGCGGGCCTCCCTCTGCCGTGGCCTCCCCCGTTGCGGAGCACA
>NC_041231.1:52027963-52049545 GCF_002837175.3 Physeter macrocephalus | reverse complement strand
TGCGGAGCACAGGCTCCGGACGCGCAGGCCCAGCGGCCATGGCTCACGGGCCCAGCCGCTCCGCGGCATGTGGGATCCTCCCAGACCGGGGCGCGAACCCCGTTCCCCTGCATCGGCAGGCGGACGCGCAACCGCTGCGCCACCAGGGAAGCCCCTACCTGTTTTTATAAATAAAGTTTTACTGAGACACAACCATGGCCATTCCTTTACATATGTTTGCTTTTGCTCTATCAACAGAGCTGAGCAGTTGTAGCTGAGACCATCTGGCCCTCAAGGCTGAAAATATTTACTGTCTGGCCCTTTACAGAAAAATCTGCCAACCTTACTCTAAAACAAGTAGAGTAAGGATTGGAGGAGAAGCTGGAGAAAGGATTTCAAAAAGAAAAGTGTATTCTCCAGGGAAATCTGAGATGAAGACTAGGGTGAGGAAGGAGCCAGCATGGAAATCTAGTCCATGAGGCTGGGGAGGCCGCTGGGTGTCCAGACTGCAAAGCCCAAGGCAGGAAACAGTCGTCTCCTGAGAGAAGGAGTTTAATCTCCTGTAAACAGAGAGGAATCAGAGATGATGTCTTCTTTTTTTTTTTTTTTTTTTTTTTAGTTTATTTATTTATTTTTGGCTGCATTGGGTCTTCTTTGCTGCGTGCGGGCCTTCTCTAGATTCAGCGAGCAGGGGCTACTCTTCGTTGCAGTGCGCGGGCTTCTCATTGTGGTGGTTTCTCTTGTTGCAGAGCACGGGCTCTAGGACATGCAGGCTTTAGTAGTTGTGGCGTATGGGCTTAGTTGCTCCACGGCATGTGGGATCTTCCCGGACCAGGGCTCGAACCCCTGTCCCCTGCATTGGCAGGAGGATTCTTAACTGCTGTGCCACCAGGGAAGTCTTCAGAGATGATGTCTTCTTAGCTCTGTTTCCATTTTCCAGAATGGCTGCTTCCAGGTTAAAAGAAAAAAAAAAATTGACAGGGATTTTCCATTCAGAGGTTGAGGCTGGAAGGAGGTAGGAGAGACTGCTTCCAAGCTGGTTTGGGATTTGCCTGATTTAGGCAGCCAGGCTTGTGTTTGCCCAGAGGGTTAGGGAAACGTGGAGAAGCAGGCAGAGGTGAAGTTGGAAAATTGGTAGTTTGGCCCATTGGCTTCAGGGAGAACCTGTACTCTTCCCACTTTGTACAGGAGAGATATTTTTTACTTGCTCCTGGAAACTATGCTGTCAGCTAGCATTCTGAGGCTTCAGACTGCCCCCGCTTCTACCCCAGAGAGATGTTTTTCAGTTCCTCAGGAAACAAAACTGTCACTTGCCCAGAGAGACGAATCCAGGTCCCAAGCGCAGGATCTCTGAGTTTCAAGTTCAGTCTCCAAGGTGGATGACCCAGGTCTCTTGATTCCTTGCTGTCTTGATATTTTACCTATAAGACAACTTCATTCCCAGCCTGGGGAGGGTCTTGCCTAAGCCAAGACGTTGCCAGGGCTTGGAGTGCACAGCCACTGTTGTTCACACCATTACCCAAGTTAGGGGAGGCCATTAGGTTGAGGAATATTCCAGTAATCTACTTCTGTAAAATAAACTATCCCAAAATGTAGTGGCCTAAAATAACAGCAGTCATTCATTTTGTTCATGAATTTGAAATTTGGCAGGGCCTGGTCGGGGCAGCTCATCTCTGCTCCACATCATGGCAGCTTGGTGGGGCTGGGGGACCCATTTCCATGGTGGCTGACTTCCCTGGCCTCGAGTTGATGCTGCCGGTCAGTTTCTCTCCACGTGGGCCTCTCCATGGCTTCCTTGCAGGGTAGTAGCTATAGTCCAGGAGCAAATGCCCCAAGAGAACTCAGAGGAACCTCTAATACTTTTGATGACTAGGCTTGGAAATTGCAAAGCACCACTTCTGTGCAGCCACAAATCCACCCAGATTCAAGGGGTAGAGTATTGACTCCATTCTCTGTGGGAGGAATCTCAGAGTCACATTGTAAAGAGTGCAATGGGAGACATCGTGCATTGGTTTTTAGAAAGTACAGTCATCTACACAGAGAGAGATTCATTTTGATTCTCTCTCCATGGTCTTGTACTGCACTGTCCACTAGGGAATCCTCATGGAGCTCACTCTTACATACACCATCATTGTCATTCACATTTGCTGGTGTAGACAGTGATGCACAATTTGCTGGTGTAAACAGTGATGCCTAAAACAAGAACAGTGTAATAGCCACAAACTCCCACTCCCAGCTAAATGCTAATCTGGATTAACAAGAGTGTCACTAATGCTGTTATTTTCATTTTGTAAATGTGGAAATTGAGTCCTGGACTGATTTCTAAGCTTGTGCTTTATCTTCTCACTATAGTTTGTGCTTAATTTTAGCTGGTCAGTGTAAGCACTCCACTAATGTGTATCTGAGTGTGTGTGTGTGTGTGTATGTGTATATGTGTATATACACCCAGTTTTTGTGTGTGAGTGTATGTATGGCAGAGTCAGTGCTTGCCTTTGTTGGAAGGGAATTCAGCAGCACTGGAGGACTTAACAGCTAGAGAGGTTAGTTTCAGGGACAGGAAATAGAGAGCGGAGTACAAGGGAAAGTCAGACCAAGGACAGAGCTTGTAGCTGAGCAACAGTTCTTTGCTGGGGGGGCTACAGCTTTGGTGTTGATGAGCAGTATATTCTCATTGGCCCATGTTCCAATGGTCACCCTATCTCTCAGAGCATGTGGGGTCCTCCAGTGTGGCAGCTTCTGCATGCTGGGGTCTGAGGGCAGGCACAGGGGTGATCAAGACCAATACAGTCCTGGAGCATCATTTTAGCAGGGGAGACAAACGGGAAACACGTAATGATAAAATTAATTAGTTACAATCGAGATGAGCAGTAGAAGGAAAAGTACATGAACTACAAGAACTTATGACAGAGCCCAAGCTCATCAGGGGCTCAGGGATATGGTTTTGATTTGCTCATTGAAGGATGAGAGGACACATACCAGGTGAACCCGGTGGAGGCATCTGGGCTCGGCATGTGGGGAGGCCCTGAGGTGGGAAGTATACGGCCAGGCTGAGGGGTGGCTGGCACAAGAGAGCCAGGGTAATGGAGCTGAGGAGGGCAGGCACCTGATCTTTTCAGATTGTGTGCCACGGGATGGCTGTAGGTCCCTTCCTCCTTGTCAGTTCTCACCTGCTCCCCACCCCACCGCACCCCACCTCCAAAGGCTGGAAGTCAGACTTTCTCTTGCCTGTTAAATGGGAGAAACAATTGTAAAGAGAAACCTGTCACCAGGGGCAGAGATGGGTTTAGTGAAGCCTAAAGCCTAAAGCTTATATGATTTGGGAGGAGAGCTTCTCTTGGGGAAAATCAAGTAACATCATGAATAGAAAGTGAGGTGCAAGGCCCCGGTGGGAGCGGGGCCTTGCAGCCTGAAGTTTCATCAGCTTGGTGGTAAAGTCACCTTTGGTGTTTCTCCTCATTTCTAACCTCGGAAAGCCTTTTCCCACCTGAGATATTCATGCAGACCTCACATCCACTTATTCCTGTTTTCTCCTTGACTGAGATGGCAAATAAATCACAAATGCCCCCTATTAAAATCTCCTGGAAATTTGGCTCTCTCTTTGCCCCCAGTGTTGTCCAGAAGAACATGAGAATGTCCTTTTTTTGCTTAAGACTTTCATGAGTTTTTCCCCCACACTCAAGACGGCAGGGAATGTTGGCTGGGACATATTATTCTTTTGGAAATGTGACACAGGAATATGAATTTCCATAAGCAAAGTTACTCTGCCTGGTTGGGTCTAGACTGTTCATTGGCCAGCACATTTGCTGGAGTCCACGTGGACACTCAGAGAAGCTGCCTGGACTTGTCTTGTGGGAGGGGAATGAATCACCTGGAACTATGTTCTCTGTATGTGTTAGAGGGGGACCCACAAATATGAGTAGTGATGACAGAAAAGTTGAATAGTGAATAAATGACAACTGAAAAACGGCCACAGGCTCTTCTCTCCAAAATCCCACCAAAGTGATCAAAGGCATCTAACTAGTGAAGAGTCTCTGTCCGTGTGGACTCAGGAAGCCTGCTGTTCACGGATCAGAGACATCAGAGAGATTGAGACCAGAGGGAAGGACAGACAAGTCCGCTGGGTACCACAGAGAGAAGAAAACTGTAACTCCTCCCCAGAGCCGCTCCTGATTCCTGGCTGCCCTCCACAGGTAGGCCTAGCTCAGGCACACGCTGCAAGCCCCCGGGGAAAGATGTCGGGTGTGGCATAGTGAGCTTTAGGCCCCAGCACAGGGTGGAGGCGCTGGAGGCCCAGCCTTGGTTAGAGAAAGGACACTCCGTCCTGATAGTTACTGGCTGCCCCACCGAGACAGGATCCCTTCAGTCGGCTGTGGTGCCCTTGGCCTCAGAGCCTAATTGCCTTTGACTTTCCCCTTTGTAATTAAAAATTATAGTATGAACCCCTCGTTCAGGCAGAACCCATATCAAATACGGATTTTCTGCCTCGCCACAACAGCAGAGGGAAATGACCAGACTGTAATCTAAGAGTTCTTGACTCACGTGGGTTATTATTCATTCCGATCTGAGAGCATTTAAAGATCATCTCAAAGATGGGAAGAACACCTACCGTGTACTTTTCTTGAAACAACTACTTGAAGAGAAACACTAGAGCAGCCTGAGAAACGAATCAGACAAAGGGTGCCCTCTGTGGTCAAGGCCACCCCTGACTTGGGTTTCCTTGTTAACTGCTGAGGACCCCTCGCCCTGTGGGAGCTGGCTTCGTGGGGGTGGGGGGCTTACCCGAGTTGTAATAGGGGCGGGGCAGCCGCGCGGCCGTTACCGCGAGACCCTCAGCGCGAGACCCGGAGCGCAGCGGTTAGAGGTCCAGCTCCGCCGGGTCAGCAGGGAAGCGGCCCTCGCGGCGGAGAGTGTGGAGTCCGGGGGATCGCGGCCTTCTCCCCGGGGCCCTCCAGGCCCTTCGGCCTCCGCCGGCGGGTGAGCTGGGGGCCTGGGGACAGGCCGAGGGCTGTGTCCTGCAGGGCTCCAGAGCCCTTGTCACTGGGCCCCGGCCTTGAGGCAGCGGCGAACCTCTCCCCCATGCCCGCCTCCGCGACCTAATGGCGGCGGCGGTCACCCTGGGTCGCAGTCCTCAGGACCTGGCCCCCAGTTGGGCAGCCTAAGGAGCCTGAAGGCCGCTGGGTCCTGGGCGCCTGGCTCCGTCAGCGATGACGGCTGGGCGGGGTCTGGGGACCTGGCCCTGAGGGCACCGCCAGCTGAGATCTGCCTCCTCAGCCCGGCTGGGCACTGGCGGGAGGACCCGAGCTGGGTGCTGGACCAGCGCTCGCGGGCAGGGTGACCGGCCTGCGCAGGGACCCCTCCTCTTAACGAGGCCTGGACCTCGGAGGGCGAAGGTTGAGCCTTGGGGCAAGTGTCATAACAGAGACTAACATTTGTTTGGTGGACGTTTACAGGAACATAAAAGGGCTTTGCTGAAAGCTTTCAGGGAGTTCAGGGTTTTTAAGGCATGAGACTCCGACTCCTTGCAGGGCCCTGCAATAAACCTTTGTCTGCTACAAACTCCGAAGTTTCGGTATTGTTTGGCCTCACTGTGCCTCAGGCACACGGGAAGAATTCCCACTGATTTGGAAGGAAGTGGCTGGCTGTTATTTACTCATTTGCCACTAACCCTGTTTTGCTCTTCCTCTTGTGTCTCCCTCACAGACTGTGTTTGAAAGGAATTGCCGATCTGAGGACTGTGCCGCTGACCTGCAGCTTCAGGGTCACCTATTACTCTCCAGGTGAGTCAGTGCCCCCTTCTTGACTTTGTTCTGGGAAGCTGTTTGTCCTGACTTCAGGCCCAAAGTCTGCATGTGCAGATTTCCCCACTGAAGAGGGTAAATAGAGGTGGGTTTAAAATGAAAAGTTGCAGTTTAAGAAAATGTATATTATACTGTAATTTTAACAACAGGTAATTTTTGGGGGGATAGTTTTGTTTTTGTTTTGTTTGCAGTCTCACATGTCTCACAATTAGAGTTTTGATTTCTCATTTCCCTGAGTATTTGTGATATGTGTGTGTGTGTTGTATTTTATTTTTAATGTAATTTTTAAAAAATTTATTTATTTTATTTTATTTTCGGCTGCGTTGGGTCTTCGTTGCTGCGCTGCGTGCCGGCTTTCTCTAGTTGCGGCGAGCGGGGGGACTACTCTTCCTTGCGGTGCGCGGGCTTCTCATTGCAGTGTCTTCTCTTGTTGCAGAGCATGGGCTCTAGGCACGTGGGCTTCAGTAGTTGTGGCACATGGGCTCAGTAGCTGTGGCTCACGGTCTCTAGAGCACAGGCTCAGTAGTTGTGGCTCACGGGCTTAGTTGCTCCGTGGCATGTGGGATCTTCCCGGACCAGGGCTTGAACCCGTGTCCCCTGCATTGGCAGGAGGATTCTTAACCACTGAGCCACCAGGGAAGTCCTGAGGGGTGTATTTTAGGTTTACTCATTGTATTAAGTTGAGCCATGTGAAGTTGCCAATATTTAACTGTTTGGGACAACCCCTATGATTCAGTTTATTATTATATAAAGGAATACGGGAACTACTATAAAGGTTCTTTTCATTTTTTTCCCCACACTTAAAGCGTTGTGCTTTAACAACAAGTAATGGTTCTGTGGCAGGAGCAGGTGGAGGAGAGGGGCGGCTGTCCTGATCCAGGGGACAGACAGCCAGTCTCCTGGAGCAGGGCTTCCTCCTACAGAACGTGAACCCTCAGCTAAAGGTGAACCTTCCATAAAGGGCTTCTGTTTTCTCTCTGCCAACCTTTTATTTCAGACTTCTTGAGGGTGCTGGTCCTAAGTCATTTAACCACATTTCAGAGAATGGGTTCCTTTCAAGACAGTTCCTTCTGAGAGATTGTTTCAGCCTCCATGCTATTTATTACTATTTCTCAAAAACAGTCATCAGTGTTGATAGGTATCCTCTAAAATGCCATACTGTGTGTCTTAACTGTGAGAGTTAAGTTTGGTTGGAATGAAAGAAATATCCTATCACGAACCAGTAACTACACTAGGACACCTTTACTTCTGTTGATAAATAACCTGTTATTCATCAAAGGGAAGTAATAGTAAGAATTCTTTTTTAAAAAAATATCTTTATTGGAGTATAACTGCTTTACAATGGTGTGTTAGTTTCTGCTGTATAACAAAGTGAATCGGCTATACGTATACATATATCCCCATATCCCATAAGATTCTTTTTCTTTTGTTTACATTTATCGGGGGAAAGGTGACGTAACCGCCCCCGATCCGCCCCTCCGCACACACACAGATACTCTTCCAAACCTCTTAAATATTAATTAGCATTACTTTTACTTAGGTCTTAGTGTAGTAGATTAAAGTAGCACATGTGCCAAGCTTAGAAAATTATTTCAGACTGATAAGTGGGTATTGGAATTGTTTTAACATTAGTCAGAAGGACCTTCTGGGATTATGAGAGAAACCAATTCTAAAGAAGGTTCATAAGTTATCAGATCATGACTTTTAGTTTTAGAAAGGTCTTCCTAAAAGTGTTTTAGGGGAAAAGTAACATGAAACAAAAATACGTGGATTTGTTTTATCTTGAGGCAGACTGTAAATGGTGGAAACTTATTTTGGATTGTAGAAAACTTCATGTGTTGGGAAAATGTTCACTTACTCTAAGGTTAAATATTAGAAGAGTCCTGATGTTCTTGCTGCCCATTTGTGGATGGTCAAATCCATCTGTATTGCATTGTGCTCTTCATATGTTAAAATATAAAGCCCGAGGCTGATGGTCAGTAAGGCACCTTATCCCTAAAGCTGCCTCCACTGCCTTACCCTGGCCTCTCAGGACTTTTGGTCAGAGCCAGGTCTGTTTTCTGGGCCCATTAATCAGTAATATGGGAACAACTGGTGTGGTGGCCAGGGCCCAGACTCCCATATGTATCAGCTAGCTAGAACCACAAGAAAGTGCTGTATAACAAACTAGCCAAAACTCACTGGCTTAAACCAGCAACCGTTTATTCTCCTGGAACTGCAGGTCAGCTGAGAGTTGGCTGGTCTAGGCTGGATTCAACTGGATCTTGGTTGACTTGCTTATGCATCTGGGGTTCAACAGAAGGTAGGTGGATCTCAGCTAGGCTCAGGTGACCCAGTTCAGCTCTGCTTCATGTGTCTTTCACAGTCCTGCTGGAACCAGTGTCCTAGCCTAGGTGTATTCTTCTCATGGCATGGCACCGGTGCAAGAGGGCAAGCAGAAACATGCGATAACTCTCAAGGCCTAGGTTCAGAGCTGCTGCATTTTTACTTCAGCCTTATTCCACTGGTCACAGCAAGTCATATAACCAGTCTCAAAGTCAAGGAACTGGGAACTATTATTCTGTGCCCTTTTAGTGAGGAGAACTGCAGTCATACAGCAAAGGAGGCAAATTTAGGGAGGGGTGAAAATTGGAACCATTATGCAGTCTATTTTACCATGTAAAGAACAGGGTCTCTGTGTTGCTTTCCTGGTGCCTTATAATTTTCAGGACTATTTCAGCCTTTCTTGAAATTCCATCTTCCTACAACTCAGACATGAGACCTAGAGATTGCGGGAGGAGATTTTCTAAATCTCCAAAGTAACGTCCTTGGACCAAAGCTCTGAGCATCTCCCTAGGATGAGTTATTTCCCAGGAGGCCCCTTGGTCTCTCAAAATAGCCTTTTGGCTGGATCCCCCATTAAACAAACCTTCATTATACTCTTGGGCCCATAAATGTCCCCAAGGGAGCCATCAGAGAAACATTAACTGGTAATTGGCTAAGTAGAGATACAAAACCAAGCCCAGGGTTTAAATTACTTTGAATTTCCCCAGATCTTTGCACAGAGCCAGGCACAGAGAGAGAGAAGGCACAGTCAGTAAACTGCTCATGGAAGCCAAGGTCTGAATTTGGTTGACAAAGGAAGGCTTGGTAGCTTGAACCAGAAGGGAGCTGTTTTGGTTATCGTGTAACTTTCTTGACTTGTTACTGCCAGGGATGGGATGTACATTTCTTTATTGTTCAAGTCAGGGAAGAAATGAGGGCCCCGCTCTCCCAGGTTGCCCAATGTGGTGGGAGAGTATAGCTGGGTGCTGTCAGTGCCTGGTCAGTGCTGGAAGAGAGGTAGATGGGTCATCATGGGGCCCTGGAACAGCTTCCAAGAAGAGGAATTAAAGGCAATGCGTCCAGACATTCGGGGCAGAGGGAAAATGTGATCAGAGGCACAGAGGCGTGGAGGGCAGGATTCCCGTGCAGATCTGCAGGCATCTGGAGTGAAGGAGTCAGTCAGGAGGTATTTTTGCCATGAGCTCTTCTGCTGTAAACATCTTTGCCACAAGAGTTTTTGCTGCAAACATTTTCACCATGTAGCTAATTGGCTATAAGGCAATTCTCCTGTAAAAGATAAAAAAATAAAAGAGCATCATTAAACAGGACATAATGAAACATGAAAAATGAATAACAAAGATTAAAAGACTTTATTGCAAAATATAAAATTTTTGAATACATTTAAAATGTGATTCGTTTTCCTGTTCAGCATTGCACTTTTTCATTTTTGCTAAGATTTCTTCCTCCATTAAGAGAGGGATCAGTTTCCAAATACCGAGATGCACATTTGTAACTGAGCTTTGTGTTGTGAAAGCCTCTACACTGTTGTGTGTTCCTGGCATCTTGTCACATGTTCATTGATAGATGTTCCAAAGTTCATGGGAAATGTGGGTTCAACTCTCCACCTTCAAATATCCGAAGGATTTGCAAACTGATATGTTACCATTTTCTAGTAGAGTATGCAATCTGGCTTTACCCTCTCTTATTTCATACTTGCGGTAAGTTTTATCACCATGTTTCCAATCAAGTCGACATATGTAGTTGTTATCATCCACTGCTTTAAGACTGCCTGTCTCCTTGTCACTGCGTAGAGTGTTATGAGTGCTAAGATTTATGTAATATAAATCAACCAGTTGTTTTATCTTTTATGGCAAAATTGCCTTATGGTCAATTAGTTATGTGGCAAAAATATTTGTGGCAAAAATGCTGTGGCAAAGATGTTTATGGCCAAAATACTGAACACAGGCCAGGAGAACACAGTAAGAGATGAGAGAGAGAGAGAGAGAGAGAGAAACACTATATTGTGACACACCTATGAGTTTGGGTTTCATCCTGAAGCCAGTGGAGGTATAGCAGGATTGTAGCATGAATGGATTTAACCTAATAAGAATGCAGGTAAGTGCACTGAAGGGGTAGGGAGAGAGGAGTGGGGGTGGGGATTGAGATTTAGATGCTGTGGGTCATTGGGTTCTCTATTCCACTGAGTGAAAGTACGGTCCAGCTTGAGTTTTGAGTCAGTTACTCTCTCTAGCATCTCAGTTCCTGCATCCCTGGCTCAGGTCCATGGAGTGGCCGCCCTTGGTCTCAGTGCAGGAGCACCTTGGGCAGCGTTGGGCTTATGAGAGATATTGTGTTGATCTCCACTGTGGTGCCTCCCCAAGGGCTTCAAAAGGACAATTTGGACAGAATTTTTGCCTTTCGTGTTGTCTTTAGAGCCTAGCTCTCCTGTTGGCTGTCATCCACTGTACTATAAAGTTGAAGCCAAGGGATAAAAGAGAAAAGTCCCTCCGACAACAGGGTAGACAGCACAGTACAAGGTGTTGTGGTGGGAAGCAGCCAAAGTACCCATAGACTGAGGAGCCTTTGTCTTGAGGAAACAGAGGGAAAGATATCTGGGAGTTATTGGGTCACCTCGAGTGGCCAGGGATCAAGCCAGGAAATGCTGTCTGTGACTGGGACTCACAGATGTTTTTATTTTTCTCTCCAGAGAGCATGAATTCTGGCAGGCCTGTTGTCTCTTAAAACAACCAACTCTTCAATTAAAAGTCTACAGTCTTTAATGGTCTTGAGACTCGTTCCAAAACATGCCATTTCCAAAATGTCCAGGAATAAGGATGAAGCTGTTTAGTTTCTTTAAACAGGACTGAAAATTCCATTTGTAAAATGATGCGACTATGTTTTGTTTCATCTGTCTGACTACTCACAGTACCTAAGAATATATCACATGTGATTAAGATAAAGAAAAGAGAAATAAACACTATGGCAGTTAAGTTAAAAAAATTTTTTCTTTGATGCATCCTATAGGAGACCAGTGGAAATTTCAGTGCCTTCTGGCTAGCCAACTCCAATAATGAAAGAACTCTTAAGGGAGGTAAAAAGGCACAGTAAGAATATATATGAAGTTGGAAGAACCATCTAGTGGCCACATATAATGGTCTTCTGGTTGTAGCCTTAGTAAGGCTATTTTTGTGGTGTGTTGGGGGGGACCAAGTGCATTTCCCAAAACGCTTGGCTGGGAGATGGGTGGCTCCATCCATGAAAAACCAGCCTTCAAGAGGAGGATCACTACACCCAGAACGCCATTTAGAGTTTGAAACAAATTGTTCACCTTCCTAAAAATGGTACAGTGACCAAAATCATCAACTGCGTAGCATAGGGTAGAAGTAAAGTTGTCTTCTTTTATGAAGGGGAAGAGACCCCTGTTTATTGAGTTCCCATCATGTACTAGGTACCCTATACTAGGACTCTAGGTGCTAGAGTCCACTGTAGTGTCTGCACAACTGCACAGCCTCAGGCAAGTTGCTTCACACCTCTGTGCCTCTGTTTCCTCTTCTGTAAAATGGGAGAAATAATAGCAACACATTATTAAAGTTGTTTTCAGTACTTAACGAATTAAAACATATTTAAGTGCTTCCAAAAGCTTGGCATATAATAAGCACTCAGTAGATGAGAGCTAGCATTATTATTTCATTTAATCCGGTCAGTGACACTAAGAAGTAAGTATTATTACACTCTTTTTAGTGTGGAGGACACAGAGGCTTAGGGAGGCAGGTGACTTGCTCAGGGGGGCTCATGGTGGTCGGGGCTGGGGGTGAGGATTAAAGCTGGGAGTGTCCAGTTCTGCATCCTGCTCTCTTCCAGTACACTGGCCTCAGTTGCTGAGGCTGGCTCTGGACTAGAAGGACGAAGGCTGGGGAGCTGGGGGAAAAGTCCTCCTCTGTGTGAAAAGCCCCAATTCAGAAAGGAGGTGGCTGGGTAAAAAAATCCATCCTCAAAGATGCCTCCCATCCATCTCCAGTCATGCTTCCCCTGTGCTGTCTGACATGCGAGGCGCTGTTCAAAAGCTTTTCTCACTGGAGACCACAGACACCAGTCCTGCTGGGCCAAAATGGTGGTCCAAGCATCGAGTCAGGATATTCTTCTTAATACATGTAGGCTGGGTTTTTCTCTCCTTGGAGGGCCGATTTGGCTGTGAGCTTGTGGCTGGCATGTTAGCAGTTTCTTCAAATGTAATATCATCACTATTATTATTATTTTATGAAGGAAGATGAGTGGGAGCTGATCAGAATCTTGGAAAACTTTTGCCCTTACCAGAATATTAGCCATGTGATTCATTACTTATTTTTTTTCATCCACTGTCTTTCTAAAATCTGGGACAAAAAAGTGCAGAAGTTTGTTGATCGGGAGCAGCTGGCTTTTGTAGTGGCTGTTTCTGGAATCTCTGGAAATAGGAATGGTTTTTTTCAAAGGTATGTTCTTGAAAGAAAGGTGAAATGCTCCAATGAATAGAACCTTTTGAATGAGAGTAGGATTCCTCATCCTCACTCTCCTCTCTCCCTTGCTCTGATGGGGGTTCCCTAGGGAGGCAGTAGGTGTCTCCCCCACATTTCAGGACCACATCAAGGATGAATGGGTGTGTGGGTGGTCCTTCTGTTGGAGTTACCTAGGCGGAGGGTGAGATGTAACCCCCTGGGAAGGTGACCAACAGAGTAAGGCAAACGAAGAGTCATTCACGCACTGGAAGAGGTATTGAAGGGTGCAATACTTTTCCAGAATACTTCTACTCAACTGACAAGAAGTGATACACTGCTGGTGTATTCATTTATAGGGCAAATATCGATGGAGCACTTGCCATGGATGTACCAGGCTTGGTGAAAACAAATAGGGACAAACTACTGCACATGATACTCTTGGTCTAGAAGGGGAAACACACATGAAAACAGTAATTATAATTCACTCTGATCACTATAATCATGGGAACATGAAGGAGTTCCCTGGAAGCACAAGGGAAGAGGCCCACCCTGTCTGAGTTTGAGTCCTCTCCGAAGCATACCTTGAGACAAGGATTTGAGAGTAAATTTGAGAGTGCAGGGAACAAAGGTAGAGGAGTAGAGAAGTTTACAGGGAAGCCTGCCAATAGGGTGCACCATACACCTGTGTATCAGTTAGTTATTGCTGTGTAACAAATCACCCCAAACTTCATGCCTCGGAAAACCCACCATTTATTCAGCTCCAGATTCTGTGGCTCATCTCTTTGGGTCTTCTGGTCTCCTGGGCTCCCTCATGGACCTGCAGCCAACTTCACGTTGGCTAGGTAGGTGTCTCTGTTCAGGGGGACAAAATCTAGAACACAGTGCACAAGGCCTCATGAGACCTGTTATAGAACTGGTCTGTTTTCACTTTTTGCCACATTCTGTTAGCCAAAGCAAAGTCACAGGGCCAGCTAGATTCAAGGGATGGGGAAATAAACTCTGCTTACCGCTGGGAGGAGCTATGTGTCATAAGACAAAGGATGTGAATAGAGAAAGGCTACCAATCAGCCCATCATACCCCGCTTCTGCAGGGCATACTGGATCTTCATCCTGCAGGGAAACGCTAGGGAACGGTGGGAAGCACACAGCTTAAAATTATTGCCCCTGAGGGATGAAGGGGCTGGGGTGCTTGTACACCAACTATGGAGAGTCATTGGTTGAGCACTACTCTGGGTGTGGGTGTGCCCTTCCAGCCTGTGACAGACAGCAGCCGGGTCTGGTTCTGAAGAAAGGTCCTCAGCTACAGAGATTCAGACACTGGCAGCTGGAAGTCAGCAAGATCATTTGAAACAGTCTGAGGGGGGTGGCAAGGGCATGGACGACGTCTTCTACACCCACTTTCTCAAAGAATCTCAGTTGATGAATTCATTCTGGAATTTCCAGCAGGAGTGTCATACTACCTTTTGACACCGAGGCTTCTTTCCACTAACTTGCGGGGAATGCTTTCTTTCTGCATTTCCAAACCCCTAACATTCTCCATTACTGTGGTAACTTGATTTCCTCTTGCATGTGTCTGCAACTTACTCCGTTTCCCCTTGTCTGCCGAGCGGCACTGTGTATCACCCACCTGCTGAAGGGCATTTGGCTGTAGTGAAAACCCATGAGCCAGGTACATGGCTGGGAGCTTTGTTCCTGTTTTCCTGAGGATAACAGCAATGGCAGGTGAGGGAAGTGTCCACGGCACATCCCAGGCAGAGAGGATCGGGCCTCTGCCCGCTCCATCATCCCAGGAGGGACCTGGATGGAGCTGGGCCAAGCAGCTGTGCTGCTTGGCAGCCCTGGCTCCAGCCCAGCTCCAGGAGGAGCACAGACAGCGACTCCACTGTCCTACGCAGTAACTCAGGCGGGGTGGAAAGAAGCCCAGCTCGAAGCTTCTTCATGGTTGGTGGTTCTCACGGATAGCATAGTGTTTCAGGTGCAGAACAAGAAGCTGATAGACAGGGATTTGAGTCACTTTTCTGAGGTCAGAAAGAAAGCTCAGTAGCAGTGGCAGGAAAGAAAACCTGCTGGGAGGTTCCTGAGCCCAAGTCCAGTGTTCTAGCCATTAGACCTGTGGCCTCTGTCTTTAAATAGCCTGTTTCTTGCTCCCACTCTGACGCGCTGCTAACTAGTTGGAATGACTTTGGGGAATACCTTCCTATCTCCAGGATGATCTGATTTGTAGTTTCCTAAAGGGTGGACCAGCCTTGGTGTGAGGCCTCACCACACATGAGCAGCAGAGATCCATCCAATGAATATTGGGTTTCAGGGACAGCCCTCCCCCTGCTGAGCAGACACTAACCAAGATTTTCCATCTGGATGGTAAGAGGATGGGGAATCTGTAGAGGAGCCTTGAAGACAGAGCTGAGGGGTAACCATGGCAACCATAGAAGAGGCTGGGACCATGCTCACAGCTCCCTCCCCAGCCACCCAGGAAGGCTGGATCTACCTCACAGGTGTACCTAAGAAAATATTATTTGCTAATATTTTCCTTGGCTTTCAAATAGAACCAACCATCAAAGGTTGTATGCGTAAGCATCTTTCCAGCAGGGCCAAAATGATATGGCTGTCGTTTTCCTTCTCACTGGACATTCAACCTAAGAAAAGGATTTACCAAAAGAATGTAGCAAATGGATCCTTCACTTCTCTCAGATCAAGAGCAGACGGGGAGCCACATGCTGTTGGGGTTTTTTTGTTTTGGTTTGGTTTTTTTGCTAAGATTTTTGCAGTTTATTCTGTGTGACTGTGGTGTTGGTCTCTTGCCACAAACGCTAGACTCACCCATCCTGGGGCAGACTTAGTTACTGGAAGAAAAGCCAAATTCCAAAGATGCACAGTTGTTTTGTTTTCTGAAGTAAATCTTCCCCTGCACATATTTTTCTTGCACATGCCCTCTTATTAGCATCTCTCCCAAATTTGTTTAGAGCCACCTGATATAACCTCAGGCAAATCAGAAAGTGGCCCTGCTTCTCTTGGTAGGTGGAAAACCAAAGACCACTTTGGCTTTCTCCCCAGAGGTCACTGCCCCTCCCCCCAGGACCAAAGTGACAGGCTTAGGTAGAACATGAGCTGCCCATAAATCACAGCTCATTGCAATTGCCATGAGAGGGAAGATACTAGGTAAAGAACTTCTAGATTTTATGAGCCTGCCTCCCTGACTCCATTCCAGGTGATCTTGATCCAAAAATGATGAGGCTGGGTGGAGGCCGTTGGTGCCACGCCCAGATCATTTTATGGTACAGGTCCCCCATTCCCAGCTGCCATTAAGTGTCCCCTGCCAAGGCTCACAGCTGCCCTTCCTCTTATCTGGAGAAGGGCCCTTGCCTCATGGAAGTCGCCTTGCCTGAGAGGTTACACCGATCCTGGGCAGCCCTCTCCAATGACTGCTGACTTAAGGTACAAAAAGCAGCCTCTTGCCTCAAGTGCCAGTAACTCCGTGCTGTGTTTTGTGCTCCAGAGCCCCCTGTGAATCAGGCCAAGGCTAGACTCTACCCAAGACCACCTTGGTCTTACTTGCTCAGACTCTTCTCCACTCCAGTCCTGCTTCCCGTGGCATCCCTCACAACCACCCGAATCCTTGCTGCCAGGGAACCCCACCTGAGATGCTGGAGAGCTCACACCTCACAATCTGTTCCTTCTCAGATCTCCTGGCCAGGAAGTCTGAATCTTTTCAGAACCATGAGTTTCAAAAGGAAACCAAATTCAATGTATTTATCAGATATGAGTGGGGGAAAACAGTTGCTGGTGGGCTTTTATCTGCCCTCTTGGAATTGGAGGGTTTTTGGATTTTTAAAAACCAGGACTGTGGAGTGATGAGTAGGAGGTCCCTTCCGGGGGTGAGTGGGACTTTGTGTCTTTTAGGAATACTTCTGGTTGCTTCCTCCCCAGGACTTTGTTTTTAAAGAGAACTATCCAGAGCAGGGATAAAAGGAGAGGGGCCCTCTGTGAGATACAGCTTTCACTGCAAAATGTCCTCCCTGTGGGAGCCGAGGGCAGATACAGTCCTCAGGGCATAAAAGTCACATGCTGCTCAGGTGAAGTGAGCAGCCTTCCTTGCCAGGAGCGCTGGCTCTTTTTTGAGAATGTTTACTGTGATAATGAGATTTGAACAAGAGGTGAATGCCATTGTTTCAGTCCACAGTTGTGTTTCTTCAAGGGAAAAAAAAGGCACATTTTTAAAGTTTTCATGTATTTTTAAATTTATTTATTTATTTATTTATAGCTGCGTTGGGTCTTCATTGCTGCACGTGGGCTTTCTCTAGTTGAGGCGAGCGGGGGCTACTCTTCGTTGCGGTGTGCAGGCTTCTCATTACGGTGGCTTCTCTTGTTGAGGAGCACGGGCTCTAGGCACGTGGGCTTCAGTAGTTGTGGCACACGGGCTCAGTAGTTGTGACTCACAGGCTCTAGAGCACAGGCTCAGTAGTTGTGGCACAGGAGCTTAGTTGCTTCGCGGCATGTGGGATCTTCCCAGACCAGGGATCGAACCTGCGTCTCCTGCATTGGCAGGCAGATTCTTAACCACTGCACCACCAGGGAAATCCCAAGTTTTCATATTTTTTTTCTGGAAGAAAATTGTTCTTTGTGTGGAAGAACACAATTCATTTAACCTCCTGAGCCAAGAAGGAGAAAATTCTCATTTACGCACCTCTCTGTCCAGCTTCCCCAGGTTCGTCAGTTTTAAAGATGGCTCATTGTTAGACCTGGAAGAGTAGGATGAGGTGAAGGAAACCAACAACAGTTACAAATCGCTTACTCTACACCTTTCAGAAATGCACGTCTTCCTTTTCCTCCTGGTGGTGTCGGAGGCTAAGCATGCTGTCTATCCCTCCCTTCACCTGGCCTCTCATCATCATTGGTGACTCATCAGCACTGAGTTAGTCCCTCCCTCTCACTTGCCGTAGGACACAGGTTCCTAACCTGAGGATATTGGTTCATATCCTCTTGGTGGTCTGCACTTTGAATTCATGGGGTCTGTGAATTTAGATAGGAAAACAATCACAGCTTTATTTTCACTAACTTCAAAGTAAAATGTAGCATCGTAGTCAATTGTCAATGTAGATGACAAAACAGAGTAACATTAGCAGGACCTGTGACTGTCACACGTAGAAATCACTGATATTTTCACATCAAGTTACAATGTTGCACATATTTCAAAATATCATTCACATTCATCTCTACTTCAAAGTTATGGTAGCTATGTGATCTACCGCCAAACCTTATTATTCAGTGTTATTTTAAAAACCCATATTCATAAACCACATATTTTTAAACATAATTATCACTGTATTTTTGTATAGCTGGTTTCTTTATAACTCTGTTTTTCATTTTATGCATTTAAATACATTTTGAAAAGGGGTCCATTCACGTCACTAGACTGCCAAGAGTATCTGGTGACAAAAACAGGTTAAAAACCCCTGTTCTAGAAGTTTTCCCTGATTTGGGGAAAAGATACATGTTGGAGAAACAAACATTTTGCTCTGCTTACCAGAATAGACAAAATATTTTTATTATAATATCCAGAACTGAGACTTTATTATAAGGCTGGTGTCATATTATTATACATTTTTCTCTTTTTTTAACGTGGGGTCAAACTTAGAAGCCGCTGGAGGAAGTGTTTCCCTGACCCTGTAGCTCCCAGTGTCTGTGATACACTGGTGATGAAGTAAACATTCATTCCTTGTTTGGGTTTGTTAAAGACACGGGTAACTGTCTATCACAGCTTTGACGAACTCAAGAAAACCAACACTTCAGGCCCAAAGCAGAGAAACTGGGCATTGTGGTGAATGTGGCAGCCACTTTATGCACAAATGGGCACATATGTGGTTGTTTGAAGTGCTGCATCTGGAGCGTCTATTCTTGTTTCTACCTTTGGGAACCCAGGTGGGAAGAGCCACTTTCCTCTGGCCCCTGTGACTGCTCACCGCACAGGAAGAAGGTTCCAAATCAGGGAGGCTTGTAATTTCAATACACTTTATTGTCTGTGACCATTTACATCCCCCATTTGGTTCTTGAGCTAGAAACAGGGAAAAATGATGGCCATGACAGAGTTATTTGTGGAGGGACCACGGTGGGCCTGCCGACTTGGGCTCTCTTGAGTTGTCTGGCCTGCCAGCGTCATGAAATGCAGGTTCACTTCTTGCATTTTAAATGCATGGTGGCCGAGTTTAACAGGTGGTGTGTGTGGTGCAGGGTGGCACTGGGCTGCTGCTGGTCAGGTCATCCATCGCTGCACACCCTTCCCGTCATGACATCAGACCTCTGGGCAGCCCGCAAATTTGGGGAATTCCTCTGCCCCCCAAAGTACTCTTTGTCTTTAATCCAGTTGTTACAGTGAGTGAACCTGATTTGTTCCAGATGTTGTAAGATTTAGTGATTCCGGAAACTACTCCTCAAGTCGAGGCTGATGAGGATTTGAATTCCTCTGTTCGCTGGAAACCAGCAGTTCTTTTCACAGTTAAGCAGATGGGGCAGGAGGAGGGAGCCTAAGCTTCTTGGAGGGGCAGGGAGGGCCCTCGGGCTTCTCATGTCTGCCTTGTTAGAAAGAAGGTAGCCTTTGAAGCAAATACTGATTCTGTAACTAAATGAGTTATTAAATGAGCCAGAGCTGGGGCCACATTGATGCTAGCAAAATCAGTGAGGATATAGACATGTTATTTTTTTTTTTCAGTAACACATATTTACATGAACGATCTGAATGTTGCTAAGGAAGCCACTATTTTAGTTCAGATCACCTTAGTAAATACTTTTCTCTTACTTTATGAACATAAAACCATCCAAAGGGGGTACGTATGAGGGAGATAGAGGTATTTCTGGTTTCACATAAGTGGTTTTCAAAGCAGAAATTCACTCCCAGGAATCATTTCCCTGACCTGCTGTAAACTTTAGTTGACATGCCTTACAGAGGTGCTCCGTGATCTCTGTCTGGAGTTAATAGCCATGTGGGTCTGTTTTGCATGATTAGAAGGGATTTATAAAGCATGGCAAGATGTGAAGCACATCTCAAACTCTATGTACAATAGCCCACTGTTGGAGAAGGTTGAAACCTACACCCATACAGGTAGCATATTCTGTTTAACAGAGTATTATTGGTTTATGCAGTTTTTGAGGATACAAACAATATGAATATTAAAACTCCTTAAAGTTATGGATTTAAAACAAAAGCAGAAATTAATTAATGTATATTGTTGCTGTTTAGATTTTTTTTTAAGTGTATTTGAAAGTAGACAAATGCCCAGATAGATGCTGGTGGGACTCTGGGACAACCTGTGTAAGTGACCCAGGGATTCAGCTGCAGCCCAGCCAGTTGACTGGGGTGTGTATCCAGGGAAACCAAACTCAGGAGGAGAAGCTGAGTGGTGACAGAGCTATGTGGGTAGGGCACACCTGAGAAGCAGGTGGGTCCCCTACGTGGCACTGAGTTTTGAACAAAGCAAAATAGGTTGCAGGGTATAAAATGAGGCGATCCTGAGCTGGTCGGCATGAGGATCATCAGATGGGTTAGAGCAGATGATTGTGGGGTGAGGCTGTAAACCACAGGAAGTTTCCCCTGGCCTGGGCTTATGTGGGACCAGCTGTAGGATAACCACAGGACAAGATGAATAGTTGGGCAAAAGTAACAGCTCCTACCATTCTAGAATATATTAAAATATAAAACAAGATTAGATTTGATTTCTTAAATCTATTCAAAAGTGTACATTTTAGGTACAGTGTCTTTTTTGGGCATTTCTTGGTGATTCTTTTGACCAAAAAAAAATGTTTTTACCAAATAAAAAAGTGGTATCTTTTTTGGTGGTCTTAGTTAGTTAATAAAACGAATTCCTAAATGTTTGCCACAATAGCTACAACCTTCAAAATCAGGAAACTTTAATGACTTTTCATGGCAGTGAAAATTGGTATTTGGATTCCATATACTTTGATGTTTCAGTGAGTTCTATAGGAATAGGCAGTAAAACTAATTAAACTAAGTAACTAACTAACAAAGTAAAACTAACTAAAATGAGCCAGCAATACAAAAACAATTCCCATCCCTGTAGGAAGGAGGAACTTTGGAGCTTACACTGGAACATTCTGGGGGACTGAATCCTTTGTAGTCCCTTGCTGGGACTCAAGGTTTCCTTGTCTAGTGTTCCATCACATGAAAATTGGGGAAAGGATAGCTTCCCTAACTTATTGAAAGCTGAGAGTAAGGGACTAAGAATCTAAAAACATTGTGCATTTATCTGTTCCCCACCTTTCTTTGCTCTGTTCATAGGAGCCTGACTCTGAAAAACTACATTTCCCAGGCTCCTTTGCCAACAGACTTCCTGTTAAGTTTGTCCAGTGAGAACACTGTTGAGAGGTTGAAGGGAGGGAGAAGGAGAAGAGTCAAGGTATTTCTCCCCAACCCCACCCACTTCATGCAGCATCTCTGGTAATAGCTACATCCCCTCTGTGATCTCAACCTCTTCTTGGCAGTCGCAGCTCTGGTCACAACCTCCTCCCTCAGTCCCTCCAGCTTCATGGATAATAGTTACTTCTAATCTCTGGTTTTCCTCATCTCCCCTTGTTTTCTCTTTTGGCTCCTCTAGCACGTTTTTTCCTAGTTCCCCATTTTAATCTCTTCCAGTGAACTACCTGGCATGGACTCTGTTTTCCTAGCTGCACCCTGGCTGATACAGTGTGTTTGAATCCTGGCACTGCCACTAGGTAAACTGGTACTACCACTAATTACCCAATAAGTTCCTAAGTCACTTATATCACTTTGTACTCAATGCCTTTGCAAAATAGGGAGGAGATTGCTCTTTAATCAATTCTGGTCCTTTTCAGCTTTAAAAGACCATGAGTCTCTAAACTTTGATCTTATAAAAATGTGTGGGGCTTCCCTGGTGGCGCAGTGGTTGCGAGTCCGCCTGCCGATGCAGGGGACACACGTTCGTGCCCCGGTCCGGGAAGATCCCACATGCCGCGGAGCGGCTGGGCCCGTGAGCCATGGCCGCTGAGCCTGCGTGTCC
>NC_041231.1:52009856-52027875 GCF_002837175.3 Physeter macrocephalus | reverse complement strand
CCGCGCACCGCAAAAAAAAAAAAAAAAAAAAAAAAAAAAAAAAAAAAAATTGTGTGTATCACTCCACGTCTGACTGATGTTGAGATGTCTGACAACTGATGTTGATGTCTGAGATGTTTTTATCATTTACTCCCCAGGACATGGCTTAGCCTTCATAATACTCTATGTGTACAGAATATGGTGAAGGCATTCCCAGTGGCTTCTTACCTCTAAAGGCTGATGTTGGCAGCTTTTTCCTTTGGAGACATAGAAATGTTGGGATTTTGAGAATGGGTTTTTATACAGTTTTGTATAGATTGCTAAGGAGTTGCCTGTGTCACAGAGGAGAGGCCTCCAGTCTGGCTCTTTGAATGCAAGTGCTTCTGTAATGAAGAATCTCAGGGGCTTTGAAGCAACTCTCAGATGCAGCAGTAGGCTTGACTGTAAAAACTCTCATCCTGTAGAGGTGAACAGAGGCTGAAGACCAATCACCATAATGACATTCTAGGACAAAGTGGTGTCAACACTTGCGCCTTGGAGGTATTGACAGCTGCCTTCCTGGGTTGGGAAGCCAAGGACAGCCCCTTACAGAGTGCCTGCCCTGCAAAAATGGGTTCAGAAATTTGTGCTTGCTGCCATTTGTGTCCTCTCGAATTGGTCCCTAGTCATTCTCCCCAAAGTGAATTGCACTGGGGAAGCTCAGAAATATATACTCCTCAGATTCAGCAAGGGTGGTGTGCTATGTGACTTACCTTAAGGTGCACTGGTTTAGGGCAGGGACAGTATTAAAAATAGTTAACAACCTGCACAGCAGGCATACCTACCTTTTAGAAGCAGTCGCCAGGCAAAGACAACCAGAAGAGCACCCCTGGTGCAACCTACTGGCGGTCAGCCCTGGGTTAGGGGTGTGTTCAGTCACCCATACCTGTTTCCTGGAACCATGGGAAGAAACGGAGACTATGGCACCTGAGGTGGATCCTTGTGACGGTGGCATGAGAAGGAAAGTGAACAGGATGTGGATCACAAGGGGTGGAGTGGGGTTTCTCCAAGGCCTGGAGCCCCTTTCAGATGGTCAGAGATAACAGGATTAGCTGATCTGACCTGCCAGAAACAGGCCTTATTCACCAGGTCATAAAGCTGGCATAGGGCCCCACCACAGGCACTGTCAACGCTGTCAAATCCCTTTACCCTTATGTGCTGGCCTGGCGTCCGGCTCCCAGAACTGCATCTGTCTGCCTACTCTACCCACCGGGTAGCAGTCCAGAGGTGCTGGGAATAGATGCTCTCCTTTTCCCACATCATCCCTCATCCAGTGACTGGAGTCGGCACATAAATTCTTCCTTCACTGCACAAATGCGACAACTCAGGACATTCCTTATGGCCTAGATCTGCGTGGTTTACCTCCTTTTTGCACCACATCACATGTAATCAATGAGGTTCCCCTGCCCAGTGTACAACTTGGGGCATCACATTTTGGTAAAAGTCAAAATTATCTTCTGCAGCAGAAAAGTACATATGTGGGACACCTTTTCTTTTTTTTTTTTTTTTTTTTTTTTCATTTTACAATATTCATTACAGCATTTTATAAGCGAGTTTCAGGAGCTAAATATTATCAATGTTATGTCTTTAAATACTCAATTTTATTTTTACCCCAGTTTATTTTCCCTAGACCTCTACTTTGCAAGTAACATGAGCAAATCTGTGCCATTGAAAATTAATTACAGACAACCGTATTATATGTTAAAAGTACAATACGTAGGGCTTCCCTGGTGGCGCAGTGGTTGAGAGTCTGCCTGCCGATGCAGGGGACACGGGTTCCTGCCCTGGTCCGGGAAGATCCCACATGCTGCGGAGCGGCTGGGCCCGTGAGCCATGGCTGCTGAGCCTGTGCGTCCGGAGCCTGTGCTCCGCAACGGGAGAGGCCACAACAGTGAGAGGCCCGCGTACCGCAAAAAAAAAAAAGAAGTACAATACGTAGAATTTGCTGAGAATCTAGAACAGTGCTGACCAATAGGCTTTAAACTTTTTAAACTTTCTGGTAGCCACATTGAAAAATTAAAGTGGAACTGGTGCGACAAATTTAGTGTATCAAAAATCATTTAAACATGTAATTAATACTAAAGCAGTGATTGAGATTTTTAAATCCTTTTTTGTTTTATTGCACTAAGTCCTCGAAATCTGGTGTGTATTTTACACTAATTCAGACCTGCTGCATTTCCAGTGCTCAAAAGGCACATGTGACCGGTGGCTACCATATCTGACAGCACAGGTCTAGAATATACTGTGTTGTCTCACTTAGTAGATGAGAGAGCTGGGGTAATTATACACCAGTTCCCATCAGTCATTGTTTGAGGGCTGCTACAGGGAATGTCAGGGGCTTAATTCTTAGGCATTTAGCTGGCCTGCAGCAAAAGGTCCTCCGGCAAAAGATGGGGATGCTGGCGGATGGAATTGCAGCCTTGGAAGCTGTAGAGATAAGACGCCCAGGGACAGGAGCAGAACCACCCATACATAGCCTACTATGTTTTGCAATACCTTCACTTTGGTGCCTTATTATTTATTAATAAATTATTTGCAACACACCTGGCATTGGTGACTCAAGATAACTGTTAAGTTTACTGGCCTAGAGGATAAACTCAGCACTCTGACGTTCAAGGTCCGTGGGAATCTGGACACAGCCTACACATTCCATCAATATTGTCCTCCTACCCATCTTATTGCTAAGAATGTCCTTTTCCTGCCTCTTTCCATGTTATTTCTGAGTCACTTCCATCCCTTTATCTTTTGTTTACTTTTTTCTCTGCCTGGAATGTCCTCCCTATTTGTCTGTCCCCCCATTTGCTCCTCATCCTTTAAAATGTGCTCATTTTCTACATCTCTTAGGGAACTTCTTACAGCAACGTCAGTCTACAGTGATTTCTTTGCTCTGGATTTCTCTTGCCTCTTATACTGCACCTGTTCTTTTGGCATGACTTGTCTTATCAGCTTCATGGTGCATCTCCTTCACATAATAATCAATTTATTTGGTGCCTCGTGCTCATATTCCTCATAGGAAGACATCCGATGAACAACCGTGGTTTTATGTGGTTTTTTTCATGTTTTTTAATTTTAAGCACTAACAGTTGAAAAGCTCTGATAGTTGTCAACAAAGTGCCAAGAGGAAGATTGTCCAACAGAGCTGCTGAAGGCATCTGGAGTCATCCTGAATGCCTCCACCAATTTCAAGGAAAATTGTCAAGAGGAAAAATAAGCACTCACAATAGCTTTTGTAAAGAGATGACATCACCCAGTATTCTAAATATTCTAAATAGTAAGAAGGCAACTACGATTTCATTTCTCATCCTATACCCAAATAAGTTTTATGTAACTTTTATACCATTTAGTTGTATTTTTATGTACTTTATGAGCAATGGGCACACAGAGAGAATCGCTGGCCCAGGAGTTAGGAGGGCTGCCTGGCTCTGCCACTGTCTGCTGTGTGGCCTCAGGGAAGTGGTTAATTCTGGCCTTTATCTGCAAAATGATGACTCAAATGAGTCCCCATCCAGCTGTCAAATTCCATTTCTGATTTTATGATGTCTGCTCATTTTTAAGACTAGGAATTGTTTATGATTTGTTTATGAATTGTTTATGAATTGATTATGATTGCAGTGGCTATAATTTATGTCACTGCTTTTATGGCACATTGTTGGGGATATCTGTGATTTGTTGGTTGCTGAATCCTTACTCAGGAACGCGGCCCCCGATTTTGACCTTTCTCCTGTGGAAGAACATGTTCTGCTTCACAGTGTCCTTTTTAATATGATTTCCATGAATGGAGAAACTAGTGGGTGTGGGTGTGGGTGTGGACAATCGATCTTAGCCAAATTTTTTTTGACAGGGCTACCATTCCATTAATTGTAGGATTCATGGTTCACTTCCTTGATAATACTTTGCGTAATATCCCCGATGGCCCTCCCCTAACTCCACTGTCCCTGCAGAATCCCTTCTTTGCCTCTCATCGCATACAGGGTCTCGTAAGGGTCTCATAAGGATGTTTCCTTATCCCTAAGGGTCAGCACGTAGCACATACTGACATTAACTTATGTCGCACATGTTTGTTTCCTCCACTAGACTGTGAATTCCTTGAGGGCTGGAACCTGCATCCTTGGTGCCTAAATTGAGAAGGTAGTTTTAAAAAGTGATGGATGGATAAATGATTAGAAAGAGGAAGGGAGGGAGGATGGAAGGAGGAAGGCAGGAAAGGAAAGAGTAGGTGGATTTGGCTGCCCTGTAGTATTACCCTAGTTGTCATTATCAAATATAGTTGTGGTTCATAAATATAATGTCAATCTTAATGACAGTATAACAGGAAGTTTTGAGAACTCAAATACAGTTGACTAGAATGTGCTTGACTAACCCTTGTCCTAGCATCCTTGACTCAGGCTAAATTTAAACTAGCAGCAAAAGAAAATAAAAGTGTTATATTCTATAAAAGATAAATTATAACCACAAGTTATTTAAATAAGGTCATTGTTTATATCTTTAAGACTTAAGGAAGGTCTAAAATGATCTAATAGAAAATTGTTAAACACCAATTTAGCTGCTTTAGTTTCTTTCCTTAGCATCTTCACCAAAAAATTATCTGCAGAAAGCTGTTTCTGTGATGGTAGAAAAGGAAGAATTTGCTTTAGTGACCTTTAATGGTTCAGCATAGGATGATTTGGTATGGAAATGTATTGCATTTACCCAATAAGGAACTTTGAATGGTATGTGCTTTTAATGTACAGTAATGAGTGAGGTCAAAGTACAGTTTCTACAGTGATCCTCAGGTACCACACGGCCACCAAGACGCCCATAGCAGCATCTGACATTTGGAGTATTGAATGAATTGGCGCTAAACTTCAGTATAAACCCAACATGTTCACAAACAGCTGCTGTAAGATGTATTAGGACAGTTATAATTATTATTTTTGATAAAACATGAGCAAGATGTTTCCAGCAGGCTGTATGTGTGCTGTAAGATAAACTTTCTAGAAACTGTACAGTTTGTACCTTATGTTAGTGACTAATCATGCTTTTCATATAAAAGTACACCAGAGTCATTGGTGTACATAGAAATCTGACCCACTTAAAAAACTGCAAAATCAAATTAGAATTAATGGGAAAATTTCTCAGGGACTAAAATGCGTTGAAAATTAGAAAGATTGTTCTTCAATAAATCAGAAAGCACCCCTGGAATGTTTGGCACAAAAACACTGTGCCTCATTGTTTTACTCTTTTAGCAGTCCCGTCCGAGAGGTTGGTCTTCACGGAATCCTGTTTTTTTTCAGATGTCATTAAATGACATTTCTTGCCAAAGCCCTTCCTGGCTGAGCTAGAGATTATATGAGTTGTAGCTCAGACAGCCTTCATGATGAAGGAAGTTTGGCACCAGCTCCAGCTCAGCACCTCCATGGCCCGGTGACCTTGATCAGAGTGGGCTCCCCTGTGGGGGGCTCAGCATCTTCACCTGTAAATGTGAAGGTTGAACTCATGATCTGTTGTGGGGAGGTCATGCATGCCTTTCAGTCATTCAGCAAGGGTTTGTTGAGCACCTACTATGTGCCAGGCACCATTCTATCCCTGAGGGTTCAATGATGAGCAAAACCAGACAGAAGTCCCTGCCCCCTGGTGCCTAGATCCTAGTGGGGAGAGAGATCATCCTTAATCAAACAGCCACACAAATAAATGTGTCATGACAACCTTGGGAAATGCCATGAAGGGCTGGTGGAGCCCCCGGGGCTGAAGAAGCTCATAATAGGGAGATTTATTTCACCCAGACGGGAGACCAGAAAGGGCATCCTAAGGGTGTGACAGGCAAGGGGCTGGAGAACACAGGCAACGGTGGAGGGGGACGGGCTTTGAAGGCACAGGAGGCACTGAGTTCTAAGCTCAGCAACTTGGCCACCTTATCTCGCTGCATCTCGATTTCCTCATCTCTAAAAATACAGCTGACATCAGGAACCTTTCATGCTGTCATGCTGTTGCAGGTTTCAGGACAACTTGTTTGAAAGTACCCAGCACCAGGCAAACTACATTGCATTTCATTTCTAAGAATAGCTTTGGAAGCAGAGATGTACTGTTTTGTACGTGGATTTTTAGATGTGAAGAAAGAGTGAAAACAGCTTTGAGGCTTCTTTTGTTAAAACGTCTGAGTTTGCTTTCAGCCCTGGAAGGTCCCTGGCTTCCCTTACTCATAGAGCCATTGTTTGCCTTACTTGACTTTGTGAAAACCTGGGAGTGACCTTGCTGCCTGATTAAGTGACAGAGGCTTTAGGGGCTGGCAGAAGGTTAGACATCCCTGGCCTGATCCCTTGCCGTTTACACACAAGGGAAGGAGGCTGATCACATGAATGACAAAACTGGAGTGAGCAGGCAGCCCCTGCTCCATGGTCCTGGGCTTTTCTGTCTTGTCTCTCTGCTTAATATTTCATTTGGAAACTGTGGATACTTTCTGAGGCTACTTGTGGGCGCTTAGGCAATTCCTTCTTGAGATAATGCAAGGCTAATGCTCTCTCATAACTCTTCAAGGCCTGAGAATTACTTCTTTAATCTTACAAAAGCAAACAGGAGGACAGAAATAACCCATCAATTGTTTAAAATGAAAATGGCCAACAATAATATATAATTGCCACAATAGCTTGAGGTCAGGGTCTTCATTTACTGGAGGCCATTCAAGAATTTGAAACTTTTCTCCAAGTTAATTTTTCACATCTTGTTTGGATCCTCAGAGCTCTTGCTTCCAAAAACAAGGCCATCAGATCTCTCATTGCACGTTATTTTTGTTGACGTGCCAGGCATGCAGGAAAGTGAGGTCCTCTCTTCATGGATGGGTAATGGTGATCCCCTCCCCCACAAAAATGCATATTTCAAAGTTTTATAGCCTACTGAGATTTTGGAGAGTTCTCTTTCATGCTGTATTAATGGTTGCAAACAACAATAAACATGTGCTTGTTAATTTAAGTGGAAAAGGAATTTATTGGAAGGATATGGGTTGGTTCAGAGCCTAGGCAGGAGGGAGAGGCAAGGCTTAGCCCAGGATGCCAACCCTGGGCTCTCAACTCCTCTGCAACCACCTCAGATGATCTCAGAGGGCCCTGGTGTCATTGGGCAGCCCTCAAAATTCGTGGCTCCAGTTGGCAGCATCCACCCCCTACACTGAGGCCACTTGACCACCCTTAGATCACGTGCCTGCACTTAGTTAAGTGCCCACACTTGCATGACCAAGAGGAGGGCAGAGGGAGGGTCTGCCCCTTTTCTGCTGACAGTTCTTCCACCTCTCTTGAGATCCCCCCCAAACAAAAACGTGTCAGGATGCTGAGTGGCCAAAAGTAACAACTGTCCAGTACTCAAACCCTCATATGCTTGATCACATCTGCCACTAACTGGCTGGCCAAAGATCGGCCTCCAGTGTGAATTTATTTTGTCCAAAACTCACACTGTCTAATAATCATCAGCCTCATGTGCATCTTCATCCTTGTCATCATCCTCACCACCATCATCCTCATCCTGTTGATGGTCCATTCACTCCCCCACTCTCCTGGGCTGCCATTTCCCTCCATCTCCTCACCCTTCAAATATTCCCCTCTCCCCCTCTTCCTTCCCAGTCTTTGACGCTGCTTCTATTTCACTGCAAAGCGGAAGCAATCACAGGGGAACTTTCATTTGTTCCTACCACCCTTCTACTGATGCATCTGGGCCATGCGCTCCACTTTCTCACTTCGTACCAGCTGAGGCCAGCCCCTCCATTTGTTCACCAGGCCATCCAGCAACTGTGCCCTGTCATGTCTTTATTAATTGTCCCCTGCCTAGTAGATCCTTCCTGTGATCATGTAAATATGCCATGATAATTCCCATCTGAAAAGAAAAAATCAATTCCCTTAAGCCCACTTCCCCCACCAGCTGTCAATCCTATTTCTCTGCTTTCCTTTATAGAAAAATTCCTCCAAAGAGTCAGCTGTGCTTATTGTTTCCATTTCTTCTCCTCCTACCTCTCTCAGACCAACTCCGATCATCCCTGTCACTGCACTTCAGCAGTTCTTATCAAGATCACCAATGGCCTCCAGATGGCTAATTCCAGTGGCCAGTTCTAATTCCTCATGTTAGATTGCCACATTTGACGAAACTGATTACTCCTTTCTTGAAGCATGTGGCTGCTTGGAGACCGTCTCTCTTGGTTTTCCTCCCATCTCCTTAGCCACTCTTTTTCAGTCTCCTTTGCTGGCTCCTCGTCATCTTTAGCTCCTAAACATGAGACCCCCTTCTCTAGTTACATGCATTCCTTAGTGATCATTTCTAGTCCACCCAAATGCATATCTCCAACCCTGACCCCTCCTTCCACTCTAGACCCTTACATCCAACTATCTCAGCATCTCTTCTTAAAAATCCAATAGGCATTTGGATTTTCTCTGCTGACCTTCTATACCCATGGTCTTTCCCATCTCAGTAAGTGACCCCTCTTCCCTTCAGGTTGTTAAATCTGAAATCCTTGCAGCCTATGCAAGAAAGAGAGGAAAGAGAGGAGTCCTCTCTTTCCCTAACACCCTTCATCCAATCCATAAGCAAAATCTGTTGGCACAACCTTTGAGACATCCAGAATATGACCTCAGCTTCTACCACTGTGGTCTGGGCTGCCATCTTCTTACACCTGAATTATTACAAGAACCTTCAAACCAGGCTCTCTCCTTCCCCCCACCAACCACTCACTCCGGACTGTTCACATCACATCCAGTGAGCCTTTAAACATTGAAGTCAGGTCACACCATGCCCTGCTGAGAGGCCTGCAGGAGCTCCTATCTCAGAGGCAAACCATGGGCCTAGGGATGGCCCACAATGCGTGGTCTGCCCACCCCCACTCCCTTCACCTCTAAGCCCATTTCCTCCCACTCTGCCCCTTACTCACTCCTCTCCAGCCACATGGGTCTCCTTGCTGCCCTTGAATACACCAGACACAACTTTTCCTTTGCTAGTTCTCAGATATCTGGGTATCTTGCTCTCTTTCTTTCTTCCAATTTCTACTGAGAGGTCACCTCATCAGTGAAGCTTCCCTGACCAGCCTATTTAAAATTGCACCCCACTCTCCCTCCAAATCTGGTGTCCTCTATCCTTCTTACCTTTTGTAAGTTTTCTCCGTTGCTCTTATCACAGTCTGACCTGTATGTTTGCTTCTTTGTGTATGTGTTTTTTGTCTCCTTGAAGCTACAGGAAAGCAAGAACTCTCTTTTGTTCACTGCTTTCTCTAGCACATAGAGTAGTGATTGGCATGTAGTAGGTGCTCAGAAATATTTGAATGAATTACTATATGACCAGATTCCATGTATAGGTTATTAAATGTCTTATAATTTTCCAAGTTGGATGCACTAGATTTCCCATGAGCCACAGGACATCTTAGTGAGTTAGGCAACACAGGACCATAGAACTCCCCGTGCTTAGATGATGAAGCTGAGGCCCATGGGGGCTGACTGAGTGCCCTGGGACGCATGGCTAGTTACTGGGCTTCCTAGGACTTTTAGTTCTGATCCCAATAGAGTTTCTGCCCCCACTCTCCGCTATCCCCTGATGCCTCATGTTATATCAGTGAAAGCTTCAGAACACTCATTGCTGTTCATTTTTCCTTGCAGTGTTGATGACAGAACCCCATATCTAGCTATGGGGGCTGTGAAGAATATCTCCCTAAACGTCTCCATCTCCAACCTCGGGGACGATGCCTATGATGCCAACGTGTCCTTCAACGTTTCCCGGGAGCTCTTCTTCATCAACATGTGGCAGAAGGTAAGAAGGACCCACATCTAGTGCATTTGCTGACTTTCATCGTACCTTGGAATATGCAGTGATTCTGCAGAGATTATTCCTTTATGTGGAGGATCGTTTGGAATTATTATAATTTTTTCCTCCTGAACTTAGAAAGCATTGTTGGTAAAGCCAAAGAAGAAACCGTAAATACCCACGGTGCATCAGAGCCGTATCCGTATCTCACACTGTTTCCCATCCCTCTCTCTTGTGAAACCCTCTCTGCACAATTTTATGTCTGGCCCCTTCTCTGAGATGATACAGTCATCATCTCCGGCACATGCCTGTTCTAGAGTATGCCCACTGTAGGTCAGTAGTTGTTGTGAAAAACCAGATAAGAAATGAGAACAGATCACTGCTTATCATGTGCGTTATCACCAGTGGTGCCCTTGATGTTTTCCATTCGAGGGTCATGAACATCTGCCTCTGCTTTGGCGTATTGATTTAGTCCTGAGATATTTTAGTGAATTGAGTAAATTAAATCATTTCCATGAATTGAGTGAGTTTTAAAGAGCGATTTAATTTATTTGCATGGTTGACATTTAAATAGCATGACTCAGAAAGGAAAAAGGAGCTGGGATTCTCTCTGGTCCCATAATCCCCCTCAGTGAACCACTCTGGGGAAGAAAGAGTAACGGGTCTCAACTGTAGGCGGCAGGAGGAATGAGTGGACTCGGATAGTCCGTCTGCTAGCTGGTGGTTGCCTGACTGTGGGCAGCTGTTCTGATGGGAAGTTTTGCAGCTTTTCAAAGTGTTCACAGATTTGAACTGCAGCGCCTTGATGTCTGTGTAAAAATGGAGCCGGAATCACTTTCCAAGGGAAACCTTGGCCCTGCCCACAGGTGAGCACTTGGTGTGCCTTCGGGCGGTGGGCAGCCTCTGTCCAGGCACAGGTCCTGCTAAGCTCAGTTGTTTGGACAGGACTGTGCCAACCCTGCCCGGCTTAGGGGGCAGCTGGGGCATATGGAGACATCCTGAAAGGCGCTTCAAGAACGTCCCAAGAGGTCATTTCAGACTCTCTGATGCTCCGTAGCTTCTGGAGCTCCAGGGTAGGGGAGGCCACAGAGGCATTGAATGCAAGAAGGGCATGCTTTCCAGCCACTTCTACACCCCCAAAATTGTCCCTGATTTAAGCCCAGTCCAGAGGGAGCCAAGAATCATCAGGGTTCTATTACCTGGCTGTGCACCGAATCTCTTTTACAGAATGTCATGTGCTGTGATGGGTCTTCTTGTGGGGCGTAGGAGGGTGGATGGGGGGAGAGGGGCTCACTCAGGGACCAGACCTGTGGAACTCACCTTTATGGTAACTAAGAGGATGTGGCTGGTGACTGGGTCATCACATTGAATGTATTCCTGTCACTCAGGACCCATGGGAGAACTTACTCTCTGTCTCAGAATTAGGAATAGCTATGCTTTTCCAGAGCATTTTGGCTTGTTCATATCTGTGGACACAGTCATCCTTATAACCAGCTAAGCTTCATTGTCTCTGTTGTCTGCTAGGAAGCTCAGAGCTTGCCCCACTCTGTTAGTACATAGGACTTGGTGGTATAATTTATAAACTAAGTAGCCTCCTGCATCTTGCTTTACTTCCCTTCACCATGTTTTTCTTTTTGGCTTGGAGACTGTATAATATTCTATCATAGGATATAGTATGGATTGCCTATGAATTCCTACTATTGGATATTTAGATTATTTCCAATTTTATTCTCTTTTAAATAATATTATGATGAATATCTTCTACAGAGATTAGTATGAGCAAATGGTTATATCCTTAATCTTATAATTATTTGGGTAATGGGAAGTAGCATTTATTGACCATGTGTTATACACCACGGGTTTTACATACATTTTCCCATTCCCTCCTTACTGCATGTGATCCAGGTGCACCTGATTTATTGGAGCAATGTTCTCAGGAGAAAAGAAGTGAGGGAAGCAGGTTGGGGCAGAAAGGGCTGAGTAAGCGTGTAAAATCCAGCCTTGGTCTGGGTTTTGGGGTGGAAAGAGGTGGGGGAATGCCCTAGAGCATAAATCACTCAGCAGAATTGTCCCCCTTTGAAGTGGAAGGGGAGCACCATTTCCACCCTGTCATCATCATTGACCACTGGGGGCGGTGGTGAGTAGCCTCCCCGACATCCTGGATGAGGGGACTCTGGTCAGTCAAGGACAATGCACCTGAGAAGGACACAGGTGTGTCACTGGCTACTGTAACTGATCATGGGGCCAATGAGAGCACATTTTTATCTCTTTGGCATTGAGTCCCAGCAACCTTTAAAACCTTTGGCGCAGGGGACACTAGGTTTCAATTTAGCAGAAAGTTGACAGGGTATCAGGGGCTCTTCAGGATGTGGTGGGCATTAGTCCAGTAAAGGTGGCAGGACACAGAGACATTATATCATGCAGCTGCTGCAGAGGCAGGACTGGCTAGAAAAGCAGATGGGTGAGATGGCCCTCAGTGTAGCAGGAGAAGGAATAATAGAGAAAAAAATTCCCTTCCTGTGACTACAACCACAACTGCAAAGTTAAGCAACTAGGGAATATAAATGGCATCACTCAGCTCAGCGCAGGATTTTAACGGCATGCAGGTGGGTAATGAGGGAGACAGGAGAGGGCCCACCCACCGTGATCCACCTACCAGAACCAACATGGGCCCTACAAAAAGGTTCTAGCACATTAAGTAAGAAAAGTATACCTCCAGATACAGAGGGAAAGCATACCTTTTAAAAGACTATTAATAGAAAACAAAAGTAAATTTTACTGAGTGTCTGCTTTTGTTTTTAGTAAAATTCAAGAAAAAAATGAACCCAGCAAATGATCAGATAGTAGAACAACAGACTGAGAAGAAAAGGGAATGGGCTGAGAGTGAAGCAAAAATAAAGGTTTTGAGTGGGATGAGGAAATATTATAATGAAACCAAGAAGGTAATGACAGAATCAAAATATGTGTTACGGGGACTTCCCTGGCGGTCCAGTGGTTAAGACTCCATGCTTCCACTGCAGGGGGCCTGGGTTAGATCCCTGGTTGGGGAACTAAGATCTTGCATGCCGCGCAGCATGGCCAAAAAGAAAAAAAATATGTGTTATGATCAGGAAAGAGCAGAATTGGCAGTACGGGAAGTTGATTCATTGTTGCAGAGGGTGTATTTGAGGAGGTCTCTTGAGAATTCAGAGAAAAAGAACAGACCAGTGGAGAAGGATGGCAGTGAAGACTAGGTATGGAAGGTGGAGGCTGGAGAATCAGCAAATAGAAACAGTTCCAGAATCACTGGAATAGAAGACATGAGTAGACAGCAAAGAAGGATCTCCATTTTCTTGAATGGGTGCCGCAGACATTAGGCAGAAGTGTTAAGAACAGTTTAATGTTTACACATAGCCTCATGACATTTCTAATTTTACAAGTATGAAAATGATACTACTCGTACCTAACAGAAGACAAAGAAAGCCATTTTCTACAGATTTCTGTAACATTAATAGCAATAATTAGAAATTATTGTTCCATGATGAAATAAGAATTCTATACCCAACCAACTTGCCCTCCATGGTAAAGGCAAAATAAAGATATCCTTGAATATGTAAGAATTTGTAAAGTCTACTAACTCTCCTGTTTTGGATTCCCCCCAGAGCAGACCCAGACACACTGATGGTAGTGTGTAGGTAGTTTAGAGAGTGGTCTCCGGGGGTGGGGGTGGGGCACGGTGTGGGAGTGGTGAGTGACGAGAGACAGGAGAGTGTGCACGGAGGGGCAGGTGGTGCTGTGGGCAGTTCGGGCTCCATCCTGCTGCAGACCTCTGAGAGACAGAGTCTAGAACACCCCTCAGACTCACTGCTCTGCAGGGTAAGGAAGCTGCTGGAGGGTTTATCCACCAACTCCTGCTGCTTATCCATGGAGAATCACTCCAGAGGCATTAACTGTCCAGCCTTTGCAGCCTTCCCTGGCTCTGGGCCACACTTCCTGGGGCCAGGAAACAACTCAGGCAGAGAGATGGGGGAGCTTTGGGCCTGGAAGGGGACTGGCCTCAAGTGACCAGCCCTACGGGTGTTTCCAGGGAACACGAGCAAGGCACTGGCAGCATCTGCCACAAAAGTCATGAAAGCTTGAATAGCCGTGAAACTCTTCCTGAGAAACAGTTACTTACAGATACAGAGTATTGTTGAATAAAAAGTGTATTAAAGCCAAATAAAAAAAGTAAGCAAAAACAATTTTTACAAATATTGAAAGTATTAAGCAAATGTAAAAAAATTATTGCCTCAGTAAATACATAATTTTAAAGATTAATAAAAATAAGCCTATAATCTGTTTTACCATAAAAATTTAGAAGAAACTTAATCTTGTCACTCCTCTTGCTTCACATTCTTCAGGATGGAGCTCAGGCTCCTCAGCTGTTCATGAGAGGCCCTTCCCAGCCTGGTCCTTCCTGCCTCCCTTCCTCCCTGGCCTCGTTGATCACCATCCCCCACATACATGCTTGAATCCATTCATACTTTATTACTGAAGCTGCCTTTACCCAGGAATACCCCAGCCGCAGTTTGTTTAATGAACTGCTCCGACCTCACATCTCAGCTCAGGGGTCACCCATGCAGGCCCCTCGCCTGGCTGCACAGGTGATGTGGGTAGATGGATAGTTGGGTGGATGGGTGGATGACTAGCTGTCCCTCTTGTCCAGAGTCACAAAACAACTCAGGGCCCAGGCCCTGACTGCAAGGTCTCCAGTCTTCTCTGTCGTCACACAATTAGTGATATATCAGTTTCTGAGACTGAACAAAAAAATCTCACTTGAGATGGATTTTTCTATCTCATGCAAGCCTTCTTTTCATGGATTTGTTCTTCCTTTAAGGGAAGACTGCTTATAAGAATGTGGGCTGCACAGGGATGACTTTTCTCTCACCTACATAAAGCTAAAAGAGAGAATAAGAATGGAGAAAACATGGTTTGGAATACCACTGCATCATACAACTTTAGGGTCACGTTCACCTTGGGCTCTATGTGAGCGACACCTCGGAGTACAGTTCCACAGAATACAACATGAACGGTGCCCTCTGGAGTCATACAGCTATGTGGCACTGGAATCAAGATAAAGTTGAGTTGTCATTTCTTGCCTTGGTGCTACTTGGCACAAAGGGACTTAGCTCTTCTTGCATCCGTGGATCAGAAATGGAGTTGTTTGGACAGCAGTGATTAAGTATCCGCTAAGTGCCAGGGACTGTACCAGCTGCTAGGAGACACAAGGAGGAATAAGCGCTGGTCCTAGCTCTCAGGGAGCTCAGAGCCTAATATGGTGAAAGACATATCAGGCAGCATTTAAAGTACAAGATGCCAGCTGCTCTACAGAGGTGCTGAGAAGTTGCTTTGCAGCACAGAGATGAAAAGGTGAAGCAAGTCGCTACTGTGACAGCTAGTCTTGGGTTGGACAAAATCCCTGGGCAAATGCTAGGGGTAGATGGATGGGCCTCTGAAGAGTTGGTGTCAGCCGGTGCCAACAATGCAGACCTGGGGTCGGTGGGTGGGGTGGGCGAATTTATTTGGGAGGTGAAGTCCAGAGCTGGGCTGGAGTAAGGGTGAGATGGCAGAGGAGAGCAAAGGAGGAGGGACAAAAGGAATCCAGCGAGATGGAAAGAGGTTGCCCATGAGGGACAAAGGACCAGTACCATTCCGAGTGGCAGGGTGATGTCAGGACATTTTAGGAATGCTGATGCCTGCTATTCTGTGCTGAAGTAGCTTGTCAGGTAGGACTCCTGCACTCATGAATAACTCACATGAGCGAGAGAAACTCAAAAAAAGAGGCTGGGTTCATGAGTACATCTTTATGATATTGACTGCCATGCACATGTGGAAACAGACATAGACACGGACATTGTAAGCTTCAAGCAGGTGCAGGAGAGCTCCCAGCTGACTTTTGGGTACAAAGGGGACGCAGCAGTTTGCCTTGGAGTTAGGGAAGCCCGCACTGGGAAAGAAGAGAGAGGAAGGGCAGGCTCCTGACCTAGTCTCTTCTCCACAGCGTGCACTCTTGATTTGGGTCTCCCAGATGCTGACCTTGAAACAAGGAATTGAGGTCAATTCATTTATTTGAGAGGTGCAGGAAACACTGGTAAGGAGGTGAAGTGATACAGGCAGGTGAAGGCAGCTAATGAAGAGGGTGCTTTTACAGCAGCTACCACAGTGGGTGATGGGGCTTCATCCTGCAGGGCAACTCGGGAAACAGGACAGAACACAAGCTTCAGGGATGAGGGAGCTGGGGATTTACACCCCCTCCCAAAGAGTCAGTGGTTGAGGCCTTCATTCTGGCCTTCATTCGCCAGTACTAATGTCTTATAATGTGCATGGCCAGAGCCATCTACACGGTTCTGGAACAATGTTCTCAGGCACAGAGATGCAGACCCTGGCAGCTGGAAGTGGGCTGGAGCAGCCTGAAAGGTGCAAGCCATCTGAGCAGGGCTCACCAGCACCTCCACCCTGAGCACCTCACTTTCTAGGCTTCCAGAAGTTGTAAGTTGGCCTCATAGCACTTCACTGGTATTCTGAAGACGCACACCTCACAGTCTATAGGAGTGGGGCAAGGCGGGTGTTGTAAATGGGTGAAGGGGGCTGGGTGTGGGACAGTAGGAAGCAGTGGAGACTGTGGAAAAATGGAGGATTCCAGCCTATTCCACAGAAGGCAGCCCACGCCCAGCAGCAGTCACCTGTTGCCAGCTGGGAGTGAGAGCCAGTTTGCCAGACTTCCTGTTTTTCAACAAAAGCCAAAAATCCACATTTTTATGTGAAATCTCATGGCGTTGGCAGCTAATTAAAATGTTCTCTGAACATTGTATGGGCCAAACAAAACATGTCCGCTTGACTGCATCCAGCCTGGAGGCGACCAGTCGTGACCTCCCGCTTTGCTGTTTTCCACATGTTCTAGTCCTGTTGTCTTGCCTGCTTGTTTGGCACATGGACCTGGATTTCTGGTAGAACCTAGTTTGTCTGCAGCCTTGATGGCACTTCAGGTCTACCCCTGGGCAGCAGATCAGCTAGCCAGAGACTGGAGTGTGAGTGTGTATTGGGGGGAAGGAGGGAATTGGAGAGGGTCAACCCAAACGTGGTGTTCATGAAATTTTTTTACTTTTTTTTTTTTTTTTTTTAATTTTTGGCCATGCCACACGGCATGTGGGATCTTAGTTCCCTGACCAGGGATCGAACCCATGCCCCCTGCATCGGAAGCATGGAGTCTTAACCACTGGACCGCCAGGGAAGTCCCTTACCTTTTTTTTTTTAATTGAAGTATAGTTAATTTACAATGTTGTGTTAGTTTCAGGTGTACAGCAAAGTGATTCAGTTACACATACATATACATATATCTATGCTTTTTTGGATTCTTTTCCCTTATAGATTATTACAGAATATTGAGTAGAGTTCCCTGTGCTCTACAGTAGGTCCCTGTTGCTTATCTGTTTTATATACAGTAGTGCGTAGAGTTCCCTGTGCTATACAGTAGGTCCTTGTTGGTTATCGATTTTATATACAGTAGTGTGTGTATGTTAATCCCAAACTCCTAATTTACGCCTTGCCTCCACCCACCTTTGGTAACCGTAAGTTTGTTTTCTGTGTCTGAGAACATACGTAGATTTAATGATCAGCTCTCAGACCTCAGCTCTGTTCCTCCTCCTCAATTTCTACCACCAGCCAGGCGTCCAGACAGAGGAGGGCGCCCTGCTTGGGAAGAGTGGTTGTAGGTGGAGCCCTGCCTGGGGTGATTTGGCCTCTGCCAGGGCCAGAGTGGGTATTGCTTCTGACCCAGCTGGGCATTGTGAAGCTGAGGTGGATGAAGCCATACTTGAGAGGATCTGGGAGAGGACATGGGATCCAGGAGGCTCCCACAGCTCCTCTGCAAACCATCTCCTCCTCCAACGCTTAGCTTTGTTTAGAAGCATTTCTTGGGAACCAGTACACACTGCTCTTTTTATGTAGCATTTAAATGCTCCCAGTCTGGAAATGTCAGTCACCCATAGGGAACCATGCCCTCTGCATATTCTCAGAGCCCAAACAGAACACTTTCATGGTAGAAATGAGAGAATTTTTGGTGTCACAACTAGGGTAGGCTTTGTGTCTTTTTTTTTTTTTTTTTTTTTTTTTTTGCGGTACGCGGGCCTCTCACTGTCGTGGCCTCTCCCGTTGCGGAGCACAGGCTCCAGACGCGCAGGCTCAGCGGCCATGGCTCACGGGCCCAGCCGCTCCGCAGCATGTGGGATCTTCCCAG
>NC_041231.1:51975891-52006196 GCF_002837175.3 Physeter macrocephalus | reverse complement strand
ACTTTTTTTTTTTTTTTTTTTTAATTTTTGGCCATGCCACACGGCATGTGGGATCTTAGTTCCCTGACCAGGGATCGAACCCATGCCCCCTGCATCGGAAGCATGGAGTCTTAACCACTGGACCGCCAGGGAAGTCCCTTACCTTTTTTTTTTTAATTGAAGTATAGTTAATTTACAATGTTGTGTTAGTTTCAGGTGTACAGCAAAGTGATTCAGTTACACATACATATACATATATCTATGCTTTTTTGGATTCTTTTCCCATATAAGTTATTATAAGATATTGAATATAGTTCCCTGTACTATACAGTAGGTCCTGGTTGTCTATTTTATTTTATTTTATTTTTTAACATCTTTATTGGAGTATAATTGCTTTACAATGGTGTGTTAGTTTCTGCTTTATAACAAAGTGAATCAGCTATATATATACATATATCCCCATATCTCTTTCCTCTTTATTTATTTTACATATAGTAATATGTATATGTTAATCCCAAGCTCCTCATTTATCTCTCCCCCCTCCCCCCGCTGTCCTCTTTGGTAACCGTAAGTTTGTTTTCTATGGCTGTGAGTCTGTTTCTGTTTTGTAAATAACATTTTTGTAGATTCCACATATAAGTGATATCATTGGGTATTTGTCTTTCTCTGACTTCACTTAATATGATAATCTGGAGGAGGGAGACAGGTGAGGAGGATGAGTGATCATGAATAAAGTGGGGAGAACATAGACCCTCCACTGTAATGCGTTTGATCGCATTCGGAGCACTTCCTGTTTGTAGAAGTGTAGTTACTGCTCGTCACCCATTGGTTGTAAGTCACTGGATTCGACTGATGAGTTGTTGCATCACCTCCTAGTCTTCTGGAGGAGCTGCAGTGGAGGAACGGGCCTATGTCTGTTTATTTCCTCCATGACAGGGTCTAACATGGGAGGTGTGACAATAATGAAGAAAGATGCCGGAAGGGAAGCCCAGTTTTGCTTTTTCTGAGGAATGAGTGCTTTGAGTTCTGAATTAAACTCAGCTTTGGGGGGGAAAAGCTGCAGGGCAGCTTCCGCAGCTTTCAGTGGCTTATTCTTTACGACAAGACACATAGTGGGCTAACAAGTTTGTTTCTCTTGTAAAGTGATTCTTCCAGCTACGTCTACATTTACCCCAGAAAGGGCAACCCCTTCTAAAGTTCAAGGCAAACCATTCAAGGTGGTGCCAGGCCATAAGACTGATCCAGTTTCTAACCCAGGTAGATAAGGAAAGATTAGACCCTGCCATGTTTGTATACCTTTATGTTTGTGGGAGTGCCCTGGCCTGTTCTCAAGACAAAAGGTTCCATAAAGAAGCCGCATCCGTACACAGGGACAAAATGAAATGTATTAAGTGGAGCTGGGTAGCCCAGCATCGTGCTTTGGAAGGGCTTGTGGGCGGAAGTGCGTGCACCTCATCATTCAGCGTGTAAACAGTTTTCATACAGCCTTCCTGCACCCTGCCACTGCCCCCATTCATGGCAGGAACTGATTTTCATTGTGTTCTGCTTTCTCGGTGTCTCTTGTCAAGTTAATAGTAGCCTCGAGTAAAATGCAACCCTTAGATGTTTACGGTCATCTTGGCCAGGCCATTAAGATGATGCATGAGCTTGCAGCTTGCCCTTGTAAGAGAGCCCTGAGGGTGGATATTGATACTCAGAAAATGGTAAGTCTTTTCCGCCCCTTTCCTGTTTTCAGTCCAGTGCCCCAAGCCCCCTGGTGCTTTACCTTGAACTTCCTGCTAATGCCAGGCAGAAAGACCTCACCTGGATCCAAGGCCATTTGAAGCTCTTAACACAGAGCACACTCTCTCACTCCAGTGGTCTTCCCCATCCCGCTTGTCAGAAGCAAATCCCATGTTCCCTAGAGCCCCTCGAGCTTCTGACTTATTTCTGCCGGCCCTGACCTTCCTCCTGGAGAGGAGGAGTGTGGATGGTGGGGAGCAGGGACCAGGCCAGGTTTGCAGGTCCTCACCTGGGTTACCTGTGGCCATCGCGCTAGCATTTTTCTGACCCCATCAGAGCTGTCCTAACCCAGAGTGAAGCTGTGCCTGAGAGGAAGGCTGGGCCCTTTCTGTGACAGCCAGCAGCGAGGAAGTGGGGGAGAAACCCAGACACCCATTTCAAATCACACTGTGGCCTCAGTGTTCCACGGCGGGGTTCAGTTTTCACGTATATGAAAAGCTGCATTTGTGTATTCACTGCGTTGGGAAGGAAGGCTACGTTTTGCTTGAGAAATGTCAGCAGAGCTGTAGCTACGACAAGGATTTTTCATGAAAGAAGTTTTCCAGAGCTGCAGGACTTGGGCAGATATGTGCGGGGGGAGTTTAGAAAACATGTGTTAAACCTCTGTATTTTTTTTCCTAATGAACTGCACAACAGCAATTTAATAATTTCCTCTTTTAAGAGGAAAGGGGGAGTCTTGGATTTTAAATCTTTTTTATAAAACAGCACAGCACCTCTTAAAAAGAAAGCCATGAAATTCATCTGCTAAGTCCAACAAAAGAAAACTAAAAAAATCAAGAAGAATTAGGTGTTTCAGGCTGGGTTTCCTGAAGCAGATCCCGAGGTAAGGATTCATGTCAAGTGGTTTATGAGGGATGTGCTCCCCAGGGAGCTCCACGTGGGGAGTGAGGGGAGCAGGGCAGGAAAGGGTGCATCTCAGGCGAAGTCCTGAAGAGGGTGGCCTCGCCTGAGCTCTGGAATGGGGGCCACACCTTAGCACTGCCACATCTCAAGGCCAGGAACCTGGGCTTTCGTTCTCCCACGAGCACTGGTCATTGGTTAAGGGCCAGTTACGGAGGAAATGAAGTCCCAGGCACTTTCCACGCTCTAAGGGTGAGGAGTGGATGGAGCAGCTCCAGAAGCCAGAGGGCAGGCCTCAGAAAACCCACAGGTGCTGGCTCGTGAAAGCAAATGCGCACTGAAGCCAGAGGGTGGACATATCAAGGGGACCCAGGGGATGGTGTGGACCACTAAAAGCGCTTGCTACAGCAGGATTACCATCAATGGGTGCTCTAAGTGATCTGAAAGTATATTACAAGCATATGGACAAAGATCTTTGAGCTCTTGAGTTGTTTTTGTGATGTTCTCAGTGTCAGTTGCACTCAGGATATTTCTGCCAGCTCCTGAATCGGGGAATCAGCAACTGTTGAGGCCCTTAGAATTTAAGAGAGAACATGAATGCACAGCTGTGGTCCATTGCGGTCCAGTTTTCCAGAGCTGTCATTTCATCCCTTTGAGGGCAGCCTTACAAGGAGCATCCCTGCTCCCTGATGGCCACTGGCATCATTCTTCCCCAGGCACCTGAGAATAACTAGCCAGCCTGTCCTGTTCTCCTGAGCAAGTAGATTAAGCAGCTGATTTTAAAAACCAGTTAGAAATGTGTTTGGCTGCATGTAAGCGATCCTAAAGAGATTTTGATTTTTCCTTTGTAATAATAAGTCTCAAAGTGGACTGGTAAGGACTGGTAAGTAACTGTACGGTGCCATCAGAAACCCAGTTCCTCTGTCTTTCCACTCAGCCTTGCCTCATACACATTGCTTCTTGGTGTCCACTTCCAACACTGCAACTGTATTGCAGGCAATAAGAAGAAGAAAGATAACAGGCCTGCTCCCTTTTAAAGAGCTTTCCTGAAGCTCACTCAGCATTTTCCTTGTACATCTCATTGAAGAACCATGTCACATGGCCACCCCAGCCACAAGGGAGGCCGGGAGATGAGTTTTGCTGGCTGGACACACTGCCACCCCAAACACAGCCAGGTTCTGTTTACGGGGAGGAAGAGGAGAGTGACACTGGGGTGCATCGGCAGAGTCACAGCCACAGCAGGAACCTGGGAGCGGTCGTTTGCAAGTGTCTCTGAGATACAAAGCAGAAAGGGGGAAGGAGGGGTCCCTGGTGACACAGTGGTTAAGAATCCGCCTGCCAGTGCAGAGGACACGGGTTTGATCCCTGGTCTGAGAAGATCCCACATGCCGCGGAGCAACTAAGCCCGTGCGCCACAACTACTGAGGCCCTTGCGCCTAGAGCCCGTGCTCCGCAACAAGAGAAGCCACCGCAATAAGAAGCCTGTGCACTGCAACGAAGAGTAGCCCCCACTTGCCACAACTAGAGAAAGCCCACACGCAGCAACGAAGACCCAATGCAGCCAAAAATAAATAAATTGATTAATTTTTTTAAAAAAGAAGAAGAAAGGGGGAAGGGCAGGGAATGAATCACAGACAAACAGGCAAGTGACCGGCACAATTACTGTCTTACTGTCCTTCTGCCAAAGTTTTTTTCAAGCTCTGCGTTACTGCATTTAGGATTTTTTTTGCAGTCGCCCTCAAGAATACCTTTTGGGGAGATCTAGTTTGGCCATAGTCAGATGCAGCAGAGCCCCTGGTGAGAACCAGCAGGTGATGTGACCCAGTTCTGCCTAATAAGCAGTGCCCAAGGGGACTACTCCTATAGTAGACGTTGGATCCTGATAAAGTATAAGATAATTTCTATCTGTCCACCTTATCTATCATCATTGATACCTGCATTTCTAATTTTCACAAGATGAAGCCATTCCAATCAAGATGTCACTGTACTTGGATTCAGGGCCTGCAACAGAGGTGCTCCAGCTCTACATCCAGGCCAATCTGTGCAAGAAAGGTCAAGGTCCAGTACCCCTGTCCTTCTGACTGTTTGGTATATATATATTTCCAGCCCCTTCTTTACTGTTCTATTTATCTGTTTCCGTGCTGTGTCTAGTTTTGCATCTTCCTTCTTAAAATGTAAAACTCAGGCCTGCACTGCTATCCAGTGTGCCCAGCATAGAGTTATTATTGCCCCAGGTCTAAAAATGATATTTCTGTTAACGTGGCAGCCACAGCACACTTGTATTTATTTGTGATGCCTTTATTCTAATTTTTTCTGGTCTTTTTATGCTATTTGGAAGTTGTGTCATTTATAGCCTTGCTACTCAAAATACAGTCATGGACCAGCAGCACAGCCTCACCTAGGAGACTGTTAGACATGCAGAATCTCCACCCTGACTATCCGGATCTGCTGACCAGTATCTGCATTTTAACAAGATCCTTAGGTATTTGTCTGCATAGCAAAATTTGAGGGAGGTCTGAACTCCTGACTTTAGGTCATCTAACTTGGTAACTTACCAAGACATTGATGAGGACCCTAAATGCACTTGGAGCAGGGGCCTGATGGTGCTGGGGGTGTGATGCCCTCTGGGCAGACATGGAGCTGGTCACGGAATGCCTGGGGTGGGAAGGAGGAGCCTTTTATGAAGCATCCTTCAAGCACAGGGCTGGGGGGTTTATCTCATTGAACCCTCACCACAGCCCTGTGTGATGGGGGCTCTTATTCCCAATGTGTAGATGAGGGAGTCGAGACTCCCAAGGTTAAGGGAACACAATCATTTTATGTTCAAGACTCATAAAGGTTAATGAGACTGAGGTCATACAACCAGTAAGTGGCGGAGCTGGTGCTAACATCACCTTTTGGCCCAGCTTTCCTTGTCTGAGCCGCCAGGAAATCTCTCAGATGCTTTCCTGAATATCTGGTTGGCCGACTGGGGAAATCAGTCTCTGTCTCCATGGCTAGAGGTGATGCTGCTTCTCTCTAGTGCTTAATTTTAAAATGGCAGCCATTCCACCATGCAGGAAGCAACAAGGTGAGCTCTTCCGTAAAGGAACGTATACTGGAGAAAACAGAGAAATTCAAAACCAGGGAGGGGTCCTGAGGCCTCTAGAGGAAGGTCTCAGGACAGTGTGCGGGGTGGGGGGGGGGTGGTCCCCTTCCTAGAGGTGACAGGGTCACTGAGCTGTAAGCACAGCTTCCACACACTAAGACTGAGATAAAGAGAATGTGTGCACAACTACAGAAAAGGGGAAGGTTCCCTGAGCCAGAGAGTAGACTGTACTTGAGACTGGCTGTGTGACTAACAGGTGACATGCAGACAAGCATCACCTCCACCTGGCCGAATCCAGGGCTCATTTCTCCGTCCTTTTTTTTTTTTTCTGGACCCATCAGCAACTATTAGTATAGTTAATTAGTTCATTTTGGGGGTGTCATTTTTAGTCTTTAATAGCATTTTTCCCCTTGAGATACAATTTACATAGATTAAAATACATACATCTTAAGTGTGCAGATCAGTAATTTTTTGCATATATCTGTATCCATCTAGCCATCACCCACATCATGAATGAGAACATTTCTAACAGGAGAGAAGGATGTCCAAAGTGGGATCCTAATCCCCCCAGACCAGTTCCATTTGCAGGAAACAGCAACTCCATTCTTCCTGGCTCCCTCTTTCTCTCTCACCCCTCAGCTGTCCCACCATGGCCTGCTGGCTGGACCTGCAGAGTCCATCCCTAAGGCAACCACTTTTTGCCATCATCATTGCTTCCATCCTGGCCCAGGTTACCATCTTCTTTGCCTATTATTGGCTGCAGTGGCTTCCTTCCTAATTAGACTCCCTGCTTCCACCCTTGCTCTGTTGCACTCCTTTGCATACAACCCTCCGATGGCTTCCCATCTCATTGTAAAGCTTCGTTCCGTTCAGTACCCATAAGGCTCCATAAGACCCAACCCAATTGCTGCTTCTATGAACATACCCACCCCTCTCCTCCTTGCCCTCTCCACTGTAGCCGCAATGGCCTCCTTGCTGTTCCTTTCAACACACCAAGCTTGTTCCTGCCTCAGGGCCTTTGCACTGACTCTTCTTCAGATGTGCATATGGCCCACTCCCTCACTTCCTTCTTGCCTCTGGTCAGATGGCACCTGATTAGAAATATCCTACTGTTCCAGACATCCTCATCTCATCCCTGTACCCTAATTTTCTTCATCAAACCTGTCATCTGACATACTAATTGTTGCTAACTGTCTTGAATGACTTTTTAGTGACTGATTCATCCCTGACACCTACCTACAATGCCTGGGATGTAGTCGGATCTTAATATTGTTGAATGAACAAATGTATGGATGGTAGATGTATATATAGATAAATGAAGGATATTTCTGTCTTTCTACCTACTTTATGTCTACTGTGTCAGTTCCATTAGGTTTTACATTGCACTAGTAGTTTTTAAGTATTAAATGCTCTTTTTTTTTTTTTTTTTTTTTTTTTTTTTTTTTTTTTTTTTTTTTTTTTTGTGGTACGCGGGCCTCTCACTGTTGTGGCCTCTCCCGTTGCGGAGCACAGGCTCAGGACGTGCAGGCTTAGCGGCCATGGCTCACGGGCCTAGCCGCTCCGCGACATATGGGATCTTCCCGGACTGGGGCACGAATCCCGTGTCCCCTGCATCGTCAGGCAGATTCTCAACCACTGCGCCACCAGAGAAGCCGTTAAATGCTCTTTTTAAACAACTAATAGTTTGGAGAGAGATGCTAATTTCTTATCTCCCTGGAAAGGGAAACCACCAAGAATCAGAGAAATGAAGAAATGCTACCCCCCACCCCATAGTGATAGAGTCTTGCTGTGTAAGATCAGGCCTTTGGTGCTAAAACTCATCACTGAGGGGCAGCTTTGTGTCTGTGCCTTTTGGGGGTGACAGGCAACAGACTGAGGCCATGCCTGCAGCTTTTCCAGCACACCCTCCTCATTTGAAGCCAGCAGCTGTTTCCAGCAGAGCAGTCCTTTTTCCAAGTGGGTTTCTGCAATGGCCCCAGGTTTGCAGGCCTGTGGTAGGGCTGAGAATGTGAGCTACAGTCCCCACGGGCTTGAAAAGCATCTGTGCTATGGGTTCTTTACAAGAACCAAAAGTGACACCCATGTCTTGGTTAGGTTTCCCCAGAAGTAAACCCTGAGAGAAGAATTCAAACACAAGTAGTTTGTTTGGGAGGTGAAGGTAGGGGAATGGGGAAGTGAGAGAGAAGAAAGAAAGCAGCTGAAAACGGTCAGGTTATGAAGCCAAGTACTACTGTCGGACAACTGGGTTACTCCCACTGGGGAACTCGGGGTCCATAGAGCAAGCATCTCAGAGTGATGCTACCCAAGCGGTGATGGGGCTGGGGCTTTACCCACCACCTCTCAACAGTCACTGGTTGAGGGCTGCTCCTAGGGGCATTAATACCCTGACACTTCTGGCCTGCCTTGCAAAGGGGACAGAGGAGCTTTGTCACTAGAGAAAGCTCTCTGGTGAAAAAATGCAGATGCCGGCAGCGGGAGAGACAGGGTGGGGATGTGGACCAAGAGGGTCTGCTGTGACACCTCCACCCCCTCCCTCATGTCAACCTCACAGGCAAGGATGGGCTCCCTCATCACACCACTGATCACCGGCCACAGTTCTTTCTTTTTCACTCGCTTCTTTCTGGTCCTCACTGAGATAGAGTGAAGGATACGGAACAGCAGTCCACAGGCTGTAGGATTGAAGGAGATTAGAGTAGATACAGCTTTCAAACCACACAGGCCGTCTGGAAGCTTTGGCCTCAGTGAGGCCGCCTCTGCTCTCAGGGAGCTCCCAAAGGCTATGGAACAGGTCACGTCCCCTCATGTGTGCACATGGACCCCCAGAGGCATGGCTCAGGGCCCAGGTGGGATTCTGGGGGGTGAATGGGTGAGTTATTTGGTGCTCAAGGGGCCTGTTTTTAGCAAAGACAGGCAATATGCATGAGGGGGCTGACAGGGCATATGCGCGAGTACAGACCCACCTGTGAAACTGGGGATAATAGTAATTATAATCACCCACTATACTTTTAAGCCCAATTTTAGAATGAGGAACCTGAGGCTCCAAGAGGCACAGGTGGTTCCAGGATGATGCAGCTAGGAAACAGCGAAGCTGGGATCTGAGCCTGGTCTGTCTGGAGGCCAAGCCTGTGTTTTGTCCATTGTGTGTGCACTTCTCCAAACGAAGGTTTGCCTTAACCCTGCATGTGTCTGTGTGGCACAGCGATGGCCCCCAGTGTGTTCCTGTGGGTGGCCAGGTGGTTAGAGCTGTATGTGAAGAGGTCTCCACTGAGGTCTCAGTTTTCCTCCAGGAGAGTTAAAGGAGGACCTGGTGGAGCCTGCAACCTTTGGATAAGAGCTCTGTCCTGTTTGCCCTGACTCAACTCAACAGGTAAAATGCAACTCTCTAAAGCTTTACCAGAGGCAGAAGGAAGAAAACTGGGCTACTGGTGTCTAGTAGAGCCGATCACCATTTTGGAAGGAGAGGTGGGGCTTTATGTGGACTGGGTAGGGACTGTGCTGGAGTCCTTGCTGTGCAGTCAGCTACAGAAAAGGAGTCACCGGCATTCTTTCCAAGGATGCCGCTCTCCTGAAAGTCGCAGTTGGGAAAGGTGTCATTAGGGTCCCCCTCAGCCAAGCGTTCTCTCCTTATGCCATCTCAGAAGTGAGAGTTCCATAGACATCCCCTGAGCACCTAGGTTGTATGACGAGACACCCAAGGGCCCAAAGATGGATCAGATGTTGGCCCTGCCCTGGGAGAGTGCCCCACAGAGTCTCACCTCCCAGAAGGCTCCTAGTGTGGGGATAAGAGGAGGTTCTGTTGCTCCCCAAGCCTGGGAGGGGTGTCAGTTCTTCTGGGCAGAAAGATCTGCTGTGACCTCATGGCCAAGCTATGACCACTAGGAATTGTTGGCGTATGTTTGTCCCAAATTTCTTCTTGTCATTTTTATGTACTTATGTATTTGAATATATATTATGTGAAGGGACATGTGGAGTGTTTTATGGATGTTAAACCAGACATAGTAACTCTTCGCCTATGGCATTTATCCCCAATTTGTCCTTTCTCTTTTAACTTTGTCACAATTTGCCCAACAGAAGACTTTAACTCTTATGTAGTCAAATTCATCCATCTCTTCCTTTATGCATAGCTTCTAACTTTGGTGTTGGAAATTCCTCCCCATCTCCAGATATCTACACAAGTATTTATTAATGCTTCACAGTTTCCTTTTTTTCCTACACTTATATTTTCAATCTATTGTTGGTGGAATTTACTTTGGTGTAAGGAGAAAAATGTAGAGCTCCAACTTTTTTATATATATATAAATTTATTTATTTATTTATTTATTTATTTTTGGCTGCATTGGGTCTTCATTGCTGCACGCGGGCTTTCTCTAGTTGTGGTGAGCGGGGGCTCCTCTTCGTTGTTGTGTGTGGGCTTCTCATTGCGGTGGCTTCTCTTGCTGTGGAGCATGGGCTCTAGGCACGTGGGCTTCAGTAGTTGTGGCTCACAGGCTCAGTAGTTGTGGCTCACGGGCTCTAGAGCGCAGGCTTAGTAGTTGTGGCTTACGGGCTTAGTTTTTCCGCGATGTGGGATCTTCCCGGACCAGGGCTCAAACCCGTGTCCCCTGCATTGGCAGGTGGATTCTTAACTACTGTGCCACCCAGGGAAGTCCAAGAGCTCCAACTTTATTTCTTCCAAATAGTCACAAATCGTCAGATGTTTCCAAAAGATTGGTTAAACCCTCCATTACTCACCCGCACCACCGCTGACTCAAGTTACTCTCATCTTTGTGTTCTGAATTCCCATTTACATTTGGATCCATTTCTGGATTTCTCTGTTCTGTCCCCTCATCTCTCTACCTCGGGGTCATACCATGAACCATAATTGCTGAAGCTTTATATGACAGTTTAATATCTGGAAGAAGAATTTTCTCCCTTAGCATTCAGCTTTTTTTGCCTAGTGTCACATGCTTATTCTTTCAAATAAACCATTCATTTAAGTTCAGAAAAATTCCATAGCCATTTGACTGGAATTATTTTAAATATGTAATTTTGGAAGACTATATATACATTTTTTAGTGTTGGGGTTTCTCCTTCAAGAACCTGCTCTGTCTGTTCACCTACTTTTTTTCCTTTCTCTCTCTCAAAAAAGCATCATCATTTTCTCCACTTGTCCTGCATGTTTTTATTATTCCTGGATGTTTGTTGCTGTAAATGGGGTCCTTTTCCTTTATAGCTGGCTTTTACATGTATATGAAAAAAAAAGCTTTCAAGTTTGGCATAAGTTTAACTGGTGACTTTACTAAAATTATATCCTAGTTTTTCAGTTTCATTTATCTAGGACTTTTTTAGGTAGAAATCATGTCATATGCAAATAGTGATTTTACTCTGTCGTTTCTGATATTAAACTTCACTTCTTCTGGAGCAATGCTCCTCCTCTCATTTCATGGCAATAGGGAGCAACGCCAGACCTAGTGAACAACGTTTTCACTTTCACCTTCAATGGGGCACGATGCTGGTTGTAGACCTGAGTTCTGCATTTTTTTTTTTTTTTTTTTTTTTTTTTGCGGTACGCGCGCCTCTCGCTGTTGTGGCCTCTCCCGTTGCAGAGCACAGACTCCGGACGCGCAGGCTCAGCGGCCATGGCTCACGGGCCCAGCCGCTCCGCGGCATGTGGGATCCTCCCGGACCGGGGCACAAACCCGTGTCCCCTGCATTGGCAGGCGGGCTCTCAACAACTGCACCACCAGGGAAGCCCCTGAGTTCTGCATTTTATTAATCATATTAAGGAAGTGTATTAACATGAATGGATGCTGACATCTTGTCAAATATGCTTTCAATCTATTCAAATCTAAAGAGCTTTTATGCATGAAAAGGAATGGTTACTTCTATTAGTCTTATGTCTGGTATCCAATTCATTTATTTTGAAGGAACGACCATTTTACAGATATTCACATAATACTTGTATAACTTGTAATAAATTAAAAACATGAACTTAAGTGGTTTACATTGAACCATATGAAATTGATATTGTTTTAGGTCAAAGATAGCTGAATATATTGGCAATTTCAAATGGCTCAACCTAATAGATTTTTCCCATTTAGCTTTGAACGCAAGCTAAATCAATTGAATTTTTTCATAAGTCTCTCTAAAATGCTTTCAGTACCTTAAAAAGCAAATCATGATTCACCAATCAATAGGCTAACACTAAAAACCAATTAACGCAAGTGCTGCTTAAATTTCTTTATTATCTCTAGTCTGATTCTAATTTTGACTGTGGTTCTGAATTCTTCCTGGAGCTACGCTTGTACTGACTTTCCCAGAGGAGTTAGGGTTACCGTCTCAAGCCTGCGACGTGGACCAGGGACATGATGGTTCTACCCTAATCTATTATCCAGTTGGCCCTCTTAGCCAATAATGTTGGCGGGCATTCCATCCTGATTCTCTCCAATCCCTCCCTGCCATTTTTGCCACTCCACCTGCACACACCCCACTTTGGTTTGCTTTTAACACCCAGCACCTGTGATCCTTTTTTTTTTTTTGGACGGCTGACCTCAGGCTATTGGAGCTGCTCTACCTGTAGTCAAGAAAAGCCACAGGTTTCCCAACTTGGGCAGCCCTTGACCAAAGACTCTCTGGGCCAGATTATGAAAGCCCACCCCAGGTCGGGACAGCTCTGAGGTGTGACTCACTCCAGAGCTCCCTGTGGGATCAGGTGAGCACCACCCCCCACCCTGGCACATCCTTGCCTCATTTCCTCCCCAGCCCCTATCCTGCTTCCACCACTGCCTCACTCGTCTCCCTGGGAGGACATTTTTATGCATCTTTTGATCATGAATCCTCATCTCAGGGGTCTGCTTCTGGGTACCCAGACCTAAAACAGGCTGGCCCTCTTTTTCATAAATAGGCTTTGTTCATTACAGCAGAAACGTCTCAAATTACTGATTGGGCCAATCAGATATGTTTTGATTTTTTTTTGTTGTAACCACAATCTTTTCCCGCAGATGACCCAGTTTGGAGTAGTTTATCTTTGTAACACAACCTAATATAAATCTACTTTGTAAGTATTTGTTCTGAGTGATTATTTCTTCTGAATGAGGCTCAATCTAATTCACTTAAAATCTAAAGTTTTAGATCAGTTGGGTCACTGAAGATATAACTTTTTTTCATTAACTATTAACACTTAAAATAATGAGATATTAAGCCATTCATATTGCTTCCCTTTTTGACATTTGAATAAGATCAATTATATTTTTAAAGTTCCAACCTCTACTTGGTCATTGTGTATCATTCTTTTCCTATGTTGCTGGATTTAAGGTGCTAATATTTTATTTGGTATTGTTGTATCTATTTTCATAAATGAGATTTGTCTGTAGTTTTCTTTCTTATGTTTGTCATCGTCAGGCTTTTGTTGGTTTTTGCAAAATTAAGCAAGAAGCTTACATTCTTTCTCTGTACTCACGATGTACAGGGCATGATCCAACAGCATGAACTAGCCCTTTCTGGAGCACTAATTAATGTGCCAGGCATTATGCTCAGTACTTAACTTTTATTAACACATTTAACCCTCACAACAATGTCCAATTATGATCTCCGTTTTCCTGGTGAGGAAACTGAGGCTTAGCAAGGTTAAAGAAGAGCCACAGCTGGTAAGTGGTGGAGCAGGGATTCAGGCGCAGACAGGCTGACTCCAGGGTGCTGGAATGCCTCTTCTTTGCAGAAAGAGGCTTAATTTACATGTCTGATGCGGTGTGCGGGCTGCCCACGTGGTTTTGTGGCTCTTACCCTCTGGAGTGCCAGGTGCTTCATGAATTAGATCTTTTTCATTACATCACCAGTTTTTTGGTTGTTTTTTTTTTTTTTTTTTATGCAAGAGGCAATGGGCAAGGAAGCATTGATGAATTTTCGGAGACAGCTGCAGTTTGTCTGAACAAGGCTCTCTTCAGTATCCCAAAGATATTGGCACACAGACCCAGCTCCCAACCAGTTGCTCCTGGAGCGAGCTTTCCTGGGGTGCCTGCGTGTCTCTACCCTGGATCCTGCAGAGCTGGCAGCAGCCTCACCCTTGGGTTTTCCTCTCTGGAATTAATTTGTCCCCAAGTGAACTCAAAATAAAAAGAAGATCACACATGAAAGCTTTGTCCTTATGTGGGGTTAGGAAGGTGGAAATAGCACAATCCTTCCTGTTTTAACGGTTACCTGTTGAGCATTGGATGTCTGGAAGAAGAGATGCTGGTGGTCACAGTGGGTCTGAAGCTCTTTTAGGCACCAAGGAAATCAGTAGGTTAGGTTGTATCACATAACAACTGGAGTCCTGTGACATGTTCTAATTTCCTAGTGTACAATGGGGTGATGCTGGGTTCTAGAGATAGCTGTGATTTTCATGGGATAAAAGCCCTTGTTTTTGTTTTGCTTTACTCTAAATAGTCAAAGGCAAGTTCTACCAGTAAGAGACTAAATGAATCACGTAGAGCCCCTTGTTTGCATGATTTAGAACTAGATCTTGGGGAGATAACCATTAACCTATATCCTAAAGGTGTAAAGGAACCAAACTTACATATGGGAAAGTGGGTTCTTAGAATGTGCAAATGGCAGCTGGCTCAATCATGAGGAGGGTGAGGATGCCATTCATTCATTCATCAGGTATAAATTGTGTGATTAACACATATTAGGTATAGGAGATACATGAGCAGAGCAGACATAGGCCCTGCCCTCAGTCTGCTTCCAGTCCACTGGGGACTAGATATTTGCTGAATTCTTCATGAAACTGATTGTAACTGTGGAGAGTGGAGCACGCTGGGTGCCATGGGAGGTTTCCCCAAGGCACTGTGGGCAGTTTTCAGGAAGAGCAAAGATGCTGGGACCAGAAGGAGCACAGGCCACTGCAGGAAAGTTCAGTGTGGCTGCAACGGAGTAAGTGCGTGAGAGGAGAGGCAGAGGGGAGGTGGAAGCACCAGGCAAGCCCACGGGGAGATGTCCACACGCAAGTACAGGGAGGACTGTTGTGCAGGTGTTTCAGTTTCTGTTTTGCCTTAATGTTGGAGCCTCCAAATTTGTTTATAAAATGCCATAAAAATGTTTATGTACTTATTTATTTTAAAGCTTTAATCTAACAAATCTGGGGAAGAAAGGACATACAGTTAATCATTTCTCCTTACTTTAGAAGAGAAGCCATAAAACACGGTCCTTAATGAAATAAGAAGCTTTTTCATTGAGACCAGAATTGTCATCATAAAAGAACCATTTACGCATTTGGTCACTGCTGATGGTCGTTAGCCAGTTGATGGCTCCAAGCTTTAAATCTGAACTTGTCATAGGAGATTTGGACGCTCAGGCTATAGAAGCCCAAAAAGGTTACCTTTCACAGATGGGACAAGCCCCTGGAAAAGGAGATGGTCTACTGAAAGTCACAGAGCCAAAGAGCATATTGATTTTTTGGTCCTTGTCTAAGAAAACCAAGTCCAGGTTCAGCCTAATTCCTTCTTTCTTCAACTTCTCTGAAAGTGTAGCTGGTGTGTGAGAACCCTGACCCCCCAGCCCTCGTTTCCCAGCCCAGGGTTATGCTGTGTGTTCCTTGAACCCCTCTACCTGCACTCAGCATCAGCTTTCAGCCAGTTTCCGTGTGCGGTATTAGCTTTGGCTTTGGAAAATGAGGTTTCTTTTACTTGGCTGGAAGTATACAGCAACCATTTTCTTTTGCTTGTGCCTCATGAGTTAATCAGGCAGTGAGAGGAAAGAGCCTGCCTGGTGGGCATATGCGCTCCTTTAAAGCCACAGCTCACCCAGGTGTTGAGTACCCAGCTTGCTCTTCAGGAAGGAAGGAATGTTCTAGCAGCACCAGGCCTCATGTGGTATCTTCCTTTTCCAAAGTCATTCATTCGTTCTCTTCTTAATGGGGACTTAAGGATGGAAGCAACAGAAAATGAAAAGATTGACTGATGGTCCAGCAGTTTCCATGAGATGGGCTTGCCATCGGGGTGGAAACATAAGATGGAGGTAAGAGTAGAGGAAGTTTTGTTTTGCAGAGCAAGAACCCACGCAGGTTAGTTTCTTACACCCTTGCTCTCTCTCCTTCCCCTTGCACACATACTGGCCTGTTCCAGAAGGGCCATTTGTCCTTAAGAATGTTGCCTGTGAGCCTTCAAGCTGTCAGGAGGCCTCTTTCCCATCAGCTCCCTCTGGAAGTCTCCGTCGCAGCCTCAGTTGGACTGTTGGGCCTTTTGATTCAGCTTTTTCCCAAAGTGCTGTTTTTTTGTTTTTTTTGTAGTACGCGGGCCTCTCACTGTTGTGGCCTCTCCCGTTGCGGAGCACAGGCTCTGGACGCGCAGGCTCAGCGGCCATGGCTTGCGGGCCTAGCCGCTCCATGGCATGTGGGACCTTCCCGGACCAGGGCACGAACCCGTGTCCCCCTGCATCGGCAGGCGGACTCTCAACCGCTGCACCACCAGGGAAGCCGCCCAAAGTGCTGTTTTTTAGACCATTCCTCTTCCTAAGATTTACTGGCCACGGGCCATTGGCACCTGCCATTTGCAAAGCCTGAAACTAGGATGTGGGTGCAGGTGGTTTATTGGAGCAGGGCCTCAGGAAGGAGGGAAGAAAAGTCACCATGAATGTGTGTGGTTTTAGGTCACCACCAGCAGTGACCTAATAAATGTGACCTAATAAAAGTCACCCATAAATGTTTGCTTGAGGACAGGAGACCAGAGCATTCATTCTCGGGCTCCTGTTCCCAGCCAGTTGAGCGATGCCTCCGAAGGAGTGGATTATTCTGTCTTGGCAAGGGATGCAGTTGAAAGTGAGGACCCATGGAACTGTCCACCACACCAGAGCTGGAATCAGAATTGGGCCAGGAGGAAACCACACAGGGCATTTGAGGCATTTGCTAAACCTACCGCATGAGCCTAGTATGATTTGTTTACTCAGTTTGTACAGGATAATTTTAAATATCACCCCAGGTATCACAGTCTTTTGACTCTAGACTAGGTTTCTTCTTTTTAAAAAAAAAAAAAAAAAATTTATTTATTTATTTATTTATTTTTGGCTGAGCTGTGTCTTTGTTGCTGCTCACGGGCTTTCTCTAGTTGCGGCGAGAGGGGGCTACTCTTCGTTGCAGTGTGCGGACTTCTCATTGCGGTGGCTTCTCTTGTTGTGGAGCATGGGCTCTAGGTGCGCGGGCTTCAGTAGTTGTGGCTCGCGGGCCCTAGAGTGCAGGCTAAGTAGCTGTGGCGCACAGGCTTAGTTGCTCCGCGACATGTGGGATCTTCCCAGCCGAGGGCTCGAACCCGTGTCGCCTGCATTGGCAGGCAGATTCTTAACCACTGCACCACCAGGGAAGCCCGCTAAACCTATTTCTGACCCCAGTCCCAGCCCAGGCTCCCAAAACCTGAGTTCAGCCCCTAATTGCTTTCGGCGATTTGAACAAAAGCATGGGTCAGCTCTTCTTTCAGCCATAATCAGTTGACTGAGATTTTCCATGAGCCCAAAGGGAAGACAGTCTGAATTCTAAGTAGAGGTGAACCAGTAAGAGTTTGTGTTTTGGAGGGAAGAGGGTGGGAGTTTGAGTCTAGACCCTCACTCTTCCTTACCTATTCTTGACACTGGACTTACATTAAGAAAAATAAATAAATATGAAAATATCTGGAAAATTATGACATTTAAACTATAGTGTGCAGGCACCCTTACTTGGAGCTAAACAAATAAAATAAAATCCAGACTTCAAGAAAGGTAAATGAGGAACTGATTACTTTACTCACAAGTTCCTTCTGTTTACAAGGGGATGAATACTGAAAATTTTAAAAACATCTTAACAGAGAGGTTGGTGCAATTCAAATAAAAAGCTCAGTGTGCTTCAACAGTTTACAGATATTTAGTTCAGGAACAGTCTTGCGAAGGAGCTATTTCTGTTTAAAGTGTGTTCTCTGGGAGTGGCTGCACCATCAGTGGATGAGGAAATCAAGTTCTTTGAAAGAATTTATGAAACACCTGTCTTGTTTTTATTACATTTGTGTTCTTCTTATATTTCTTTCTATTTGCAATACCCTCAAGTGCTTTAAAAGTTTGGGGACAGTAAATAAAATTGGTGGCCGTTTTTTGTCATCTGTCTTCTGAGTTGGGATGTTTTTCTGTGTTCAGAGGTTCATTCCTCAGCCCCCAGGGGACACAGTTAAGAGTGAAATGAGGTGATGCCAGGGCTTCTTGTGCACCTTCCACAACCCCAGGCCCCATCTTTCCTCCTCGATAGTAGATGGGCTCAATCGTGCAATCCCAACACTCACAGCCTGATGAAATCCATGCTGCTTGTTCTGCAGTTATTTTCTTACTCTTTTTCTCTCTGATTTTTCTGTTTTCACCTTTGGATATCAGTTCTTCCTCTTTGTAGAGTTTAACCAAGAAAGAAGGGTTGGCCATAGCTTCTTACAAAGTGGAGTGTGGACAAGCAGGGCCCTCCTTTGGCACCCTTGCATGGGCTCCACATGGGTGACCACACCGTCATGGCTACCCCTTCTTGAGCAATTCCTGTCGGCTCCACTGGGCTTAGGTAACTCGCAGGTGCCCTCATTTACTCTGCACAGTGACTCTGTATCCATTGCTGTAGGAAACCGCCCCAAAATGTAGCAACTTCACACAACCACCATTTAATATTGCTTGTGACTCTTGGAGCACCTGTTCAGCTCTGGGCCTGGCTCGGCTGCCCTTGGCTGACCTCCCTCAGGTGTCTGCAGTGAGCTGGCAGGTCAGCTGGAGCCCAGCTGTTGTCTGGGCCAGTGGGAGCGATGGAGCTTGGAGGCTCCCATCCTCCAGCAGGCTAGCCCGGGCTCCCGTGCCTTCGGCAAGGGTCCGAGAGAGTTGATAGAAGTTCCAAGGCCTCTTGAGATGAGGATTGGAACAGGCACAGCATCATTTCTGCAGCATTCAGTGGGTCAGAGTAAGTAATAAATTCTACCCAGGTTCAAGGTGGAGAAATAAAGTCTGCTTCGTGGGGGAAGCTGCAGAGTTGAGTTGCATGAGGTGTGGATGCAGGAGGGATGGAGAGCCTATTGGGAGATCTCATCATCCTCACGCTTCGTCCAGTGGGGAGAAAGTGGAGCCCACCCTTGCGAGGTTTTGGGAAATCTTGGGTGGAGAGTGAGAATCCAGTGTTTCTAAAGAATCGCCCGACTCCCTTGAGGAAAATTCCATTCTGACAGAGGAAGGAGGAAAGGATTCCATCTGACTCTTTCTTGTGAGAGAGAAAACCACGTACAGGGTTGTACTTACTGTTCTGGATTGATTGTCACAGATGTTCAGCACAGGACAGTGCTGGGGAGGGCAGAACGCCCCCTCCCCCCAGCTGTGTGCAGGAGCTGCGGTAGGCATCACCACCTGCACCATCTCAGGGACACTCACATGACCCGGTGGAGGTACAGTGACCCTCTCCATTTTACAGAGGCAGAAACTTAGCAGGAAGATTGTGATTTGCTCCAAGTCACAAAGCTAGTAAGTGTCAGGTCTGGGACCAGACCCCCCATCTGTCTGATAGCAGTTACCATCCTGCCTTGTAAGTAAGGACAGAGCCTGATCCTAACATCAGGGAACTGTCAATCCTGTCAAGAAATAAATGTTGTCCTCCTCCGCCCCTACAAAAATAAAGAGATAACAATAAAAGATAGTGTTGGAGGTTGAGCTCACGAGTGTGGTTCATGTGGGAAGGCATCTGGGTGAGCAGGCCTCTCACCTGGGCACTGAACAGAATCGTTTGGGCCACAGGCTGTCCTCCAAGAGGGACCCTGAGGCCTGAACATTAGAGGTGGATTCCTTATTTCAGGGGTGAGCATACAATCTAACAAACTAGGACACTTTGGGGACTTAAAGGGAACATTATTAATAATTAGCCCCAGGAATACAGGCATAAACTGGTGCTGTCCCAGGCAAAGGGGATGCACAGTCACCCTACTTATGACCAAAATACAAGGAAGCCTTGGAGACTCTGCAGGCTTCCTGAAGTAGACACAGGAGCAAGACTCTGGCCTTGGAGCCAAGTGAATTGGGCCCTATTCAAACCCCCTCTCCCCTCTGTCTGACTCTGGGTCTCTGCTGAGTCTGATTCCTGGTCTGTAGAGCAACCCTAAAGATGCCCACAGTATTTATTATCTACTGTTGTGTAAAAAGTTACCTAAAAACCTAGTAAAACAACAATGAACATTTATTATCCCTCATACCGTGTCAGGAATTCAGGGGTGGTTCTAGCTCGTGGTCTCTCGTGCAGTCAGGATGTTGGCTAGGGCCCCCATTGTCTGAAGACTTGAGGATCTGCTTCTGAGGTGGCTTCTCACACAGCTAGCAAGTTGGTGGTAGTGGTTGGCCATATGGGCTCCTGCAGCAGGTTGCTTGAGTGTTCTCACAACATGGCGGCTGGCTTCCCCCAGAGGGAACCAGCCAAGAGAGCAAGATCCAGGCCGAAGCTCACCTGTTTATGATCTCTCACAAATCACCCAGCATCACTTCTGCCATGTTCTATTCTTTAGAAGCGAGTCACTAAGTTGTGCCTATATTCAAGGGGAGGAGAATTAGGCTCCACCTTTGGAAGGGAGGAGTGTCATATTACTTAAGGACATATTTGAAAACAACTGTACCTATTCAGGATGGATGTTACAGACTTACAAGGTAGGTGCTGTAGGTAAAGTGCCTGCAACAGTACCTGGTACTCATTAAAAACAGAAGGAATCTCTTGGCCCTCCAAGGTCCAGCAGCAGCATTCCCAAATGTGGATGGGCATGGACAGGGACTGATGTGCAGTAAGCCTGAGCACCTTGGCCAGACATGAATGAACCCAAGTCACCTTTATAATTCAGGGCCTGAGAAAATCAGGTCAGCTCTGAGGCTTCTTCAGATATAGGTCATTCCTCCACGGAGTCTTGGGCGGCCAGAGGATTGCCTCAGTTTGGACTTAAACATGTGTCCTCCTAAAATCCTGTGATGAGCACCCCCAACCCCCCTTGGTGCGTGGAGCCATCATGGCTGAGCCTTCTTCCCAACCTCGGGGAGCTGGGCCCCAGAACTGTAGCCCAGAGGCCTATTTCATGGGCTGTCCTCTAGCCCACCCTCTGCTGGGCCCTTTCAAGGACTTTTATTTAATTTGCATCTCACAACCCTATGAGATAGGTATTTATTTGTACCTGTTTTAATGCTTTTTGTGGCAAGAAATAGAAAACTCAACCCAAATTGGCTTGAATGAAAAAAGGATTGTTTTTCAAACTGAAAAAACCTAGGCTTGGCCTTGGCCACAGACTATTGTTGGGCCACAGAGCAGTGTCACAGAGTCTCTCTCTATTGGTCAGTTTCTCTTTCTTGTTTTGGCCCTGTTCTCAGACAGCCTGTCCCCTCAGGGTGGCAAAGTGGCTGCCAAGCCATGGCGAACAAGGAACCTCATTTCACAAAAGTCATAGCAGAAGTTTCATTGAGTCTCATTGGTTTAATTAGCTTACACCTAGGTCATGTGGCCCACCTCTTACGGGAGTGGGAGTGAGGTGGAATGCCACCCAAAGCCCTGGGCTGAGGGTGGGGAGGAGATGGCTCCCCAGAGGGAATTTGTGTGTGTGTAGGTGGGGGGGGGGGTCATCAGAAACCTGGATGATGCAGGTGGCAAGAAACAGATATCTGCTCCAGTCTCATTACCCCACTTACCAAAGCAGAAATTGGGCTCAGGCAAGTAACTTGGGCAAAAGTCTCCCAGCTGGCAGTTGACGGAGCCCAGTCCTCCAGTCCTGCTTATGTTGATGGAGAAAGAGGCTCTCTCCACCCTAGTCCTGATGCCCCAGTGCCCTGTGGCCATCTTAAGTGTCCACTTAGAACTCTAAGACATGACCAGTGGCTCTAAAAGTGACTGGGTTCAAACGCCATTGGCTGGAGGTTGTGGCATGGGATGATGACCCACTGATGGAGTGGACAGAATTTCTAGTTAGGGAAACCCCTTCTCAGAAACCCTTGAGAGACCTCGGCCCCATGGACAATGACACTGGGATCTTTTGTTGTCTCCAAGTTCATGTGACTTCTCCTTTCACCTTTTAGTGCTGCCTGGTCGTAAGATTTAAAACCAGAATTCTTTTCCCACATGTCATTTTTCAGCAGTTAAAGTTTCATCTGCTGAGGAGATGCAGAGCTGGCGCTCACGACACAAGGCCTCCCTCTTCCAGGCCCCCTCATCTAGAAGGTTCGAGCTGAAGGGGCTGCCTGTTGCCTCCAAACACGGAGGAGGGCAGCGGATTGAGCCACAGACAGAGGAGGAGGAGGGCCTCACATTCAGAAGGCGAGAAACAAGCTCTGTCCCCAAACAAGCAGGAAGCTTGAGCTGCGAGGCGAGGTTGTTGGCCCTGGGGAGGGGTCCGGGGGTTGCTTCCACACACCCTCATGAGGTCACTGGAACGGGGCAGGAAATCTGAACCTCGTGCCAAAGAAAACTCTCTTTGCTCTTTATAAAAAGCCTGTTGAGCTTTCCTCACGAGGGTTGGGACTCACGGATGGGCACACTGGCTGCTAGCAAGGGGTCTCCTGGCCATTTCTGAAGGCCTGGGGCCACTCCACTTGTGGTCACACTGCTGTTTCTGTCTGGACTAAGGACGAGCCTTGGATCTTGGAGCCGATGAGACAACATCTGACCTTTTTATTTCTGGTTGGGAAACCCCACACAGACCAGAGTCTGTTTCATGGCTTAAAACGCTGCCTGTGAAACACTTCCCTCCCTGGCAGGAACTCTGCATGGGGTCGCAGACCTCTCTGCAGCCTGCTCAGCGCCAGCTGTGCCCGGGGCAGGGTGACGACCATCCAGACAGTCACAGGGACATAGCCTGGGGCAGAGGAAATGCAGGGGTCTTGGGGCCAAGCTGACCTGGGTTTGAATCCCACTTTAGCTGCTTGATAGCTGGACACATTTTGACAAGTTGCCCAGCTTCTTGGAGCCTCATTTTCCTCCCCTGTAAAGTGCAGATTATGAGACCTACTTATAATGTCAGGATTGAATAAGATGGTACTTCCAGGGCCAGTTATGAAGAAGGCACTCTGTAAATGTTTGTCCATTCCCTCCTCCCCCTTTGGTTCCTCTTTAGCATTTCCTCACCATAGCATCACTAGGAAGTTCATTATCTAGCCCCATTTTGTAGAATGGGGGGTTGGAGGGAACCTGGAGAAAGGTGACATCTAGGTGTCACAGTGACAGCCGGTGGCTGTGAAGGGTTCCCATACAGCAGTGGCAGGGGCCTTGCAGACTTCACAGCATCCCCAGAGGGGGCCACTCAGGTGTCCACTGGCTCAGCAGACCAAGCCCCACTCTCGCTTGTGAAACTGTCCTCCATTGTGGGTCCTCCCCGGGCCCAGTGTTTCTAAGAATCTATGTCAGTGTTTTCCAAGTATGGTCTCCTGACATCAGCATCCACATCATCTGGAACTTGATTAGAAAAGCACATTCATGGGCCCCTCCCCAGACCTACTGAATCTGAAACTCTGAGGGTGAATCCCAGCAGAGTGCATTTTAATATACCTCCAGGTGGCTCCAATGCACAGAAGAGTCTGAGAACTAGTCAGGTTATGGCAGAGCAAAGGAAAAACACACTATCACCATGCACCCTGAGGCCCCTTTACAGACTGACTTCTGTGAGGCAGTACGGGCTCTGGTTAGACTGCTGACGTGAGTTCTAGCTCTACCACGTGGCTGCTCTGTGACCTCGGACAAGTTACTTCACCTTCCTGGGCCTCCGAATCCTGATCTGCAAAATGGATAAAGTAATACTTATCTTGTAGGGTGCTTGAGAAGCATAAATCAGTTCATCCTCACAAAGTGCTTAAAGCAGTGTCTGCCACGTGGTCCGAGTCCAGTACACATTAGCTCTGTCTTAGTTTTCAGGCAGCCCAGCCAGGTTGAGGGTCGTGTTCTGGAGGTGGTTTGAAGGCTAAGGATTTGCCAGCAACTGTAGGTGACCAAGCAAAGAAAACATTTGAAGAGTCCCGCTCTGGAGCCTAATAGCATCAACAACCACTGTGGTGGCAGCTAACGTAGTAACTCATTCAATCCTTATGGAGAAATTGTGGGGTAGGAATTACTATCTGTGCTTTTATGGGGAGGTAACTTAAGGCACCACTTGGTAAGTGGTAGAACCACTTTGATTTGAACCTAAATTGGTTTGAAAAAAATCATGTGATCACAAGTTGAGAAGTTTCCAGGGTCTCAATTCCTTCTCCTGGGAAGCTCTGTAAAGAGGAAAGCAGCTTTCACTCGCCATTCAGGGGCCCCTGCCTGCAGCCTGGCATGGACAGTGTGGGAGGCATCCTTCCCAAATGGACCGAGAGAAAATGCTGAGGAGCAATAATTAAATGAGTCCATGTTTAAGAGGCACTTAAGTGAATTAAAATCAAGATGTGAGTCATGTAAGTCTGCACAGCCGTCTACGCTGGCATCCCTAACGTTTGGCGGCTGGGATTCTTTGTTTTAAAAGATCCTGAGTTGCTTGGAACTGCCAGTCCCAGGGAAGCAGCTCTGCCCTGCATCGTGCATTAGAGAGGGTGAGAGGTTTCCAAGACCTGGGAGGCCATTCGTTCGAAGCCTGAAGTGCTCCACTGATGCCAGGTAGTCATCCCCCTACCTGAGGGCCCCGAGCAAGGAGGGGAGGTGGATGTTTCTGCGATGGTCTGTTCCCACTACCTCAGTCTTGGTTCCCTAGAATGAAATCCTGAGACGAGACATCATTTCAAAGTAATTTACTAGGATGTGTTCCCAAAAGAAACCATGAGAGGGACAGGGAAGGTGGCCAAGCAAAGGTATGATGTCAAAGTCCAGGGCGTTGGGAGGAAGAAGGTGAGTAACTTGGGCACAATCCACAATATAGGTCATACCTCAGAGGGTCCCAGTCAGGGACTAGGGAGCTTGATTGAGGGTCCCCCCAAGGGAGTTTGAATTCCCAAGCCCTTCCATCTCTCCATGTTCACAGGCAAAGAGTGTTCCAGCAGCCCAAGGGCCCTCCTCCAACAAAAGACACCCAGATGCCAGTGAAGAGGCCGGTGGGGACCTGGACGGAGCCCCGCCAGCACTGTGTCCCCAGCCTCCCCTCCCCCTGCTGTGAGCGAGGTGGTGTGTGTCCGTCTCATCAACTAAAGTGGAACTAAAAACCGGCGGGGAAAGCAAGACAAGTGAAACAGTTTAAAAAGGAGAATAGAGAATGAGTGAAACTGTCCTGTGGGGGAGAGACACAGAAAATGCTGCTCCATCACTTACTTCTGCAGACTCAGAGCCTGGGAGGGAAGAAATAAACCAGTCCGTTCATCTCCCCCCACAACCAAGCCTCCTTCAGACACAATCCTAAATTTAGTTCATTCCAACAGGTTCAGAACACACATATCAGGGCTTAGGCAGTCTTATAAACCTGCAGCCCATCCTTTTTTTAAAGAACCAGGAAAAATCATAAATTTTTCATAAACAACTCTAGCAAGTCTGAATATAAAACCTCACCATTAAAATAACCAAAAGCAACTCCTCCTCTTTGTAAGTCATTTTAAACAACTAACCAACTAATTGAAAATGTTGAAACCAAATACAGAGAAAACCAAGTACCATCCTAGAAAACAAAACCTGTCTATTTTGTTCTTGACAATATGAAAAGGACACATAACTTTAGCATTTATTTATGTTAGTGGCTCCTTCTTAATTCAGTGCTGGTAATTGTTGTAGTTGTGTATTGACCCTGGAGGTTCTTGGCATCAGGCTTTTTTTTTGATGTGTGCACAGTCTGAATACCTAAGATACAGCCCGTGTTCCCGAGTCTGCCCTTTTCTCGTGGGCATTCCCTAAAGTTCGAACCCTCAGCTGGTATATGTTTCTTTGTTAGATCAGCCGCCAAGGCAATTATTCTGTGTCTGGTATTTTAAAAAAAAGCTTGCTTAGGACAGGGATATGCCTGTGTCCCTCCATGCCTGACACATGAGGTTAGTCTAATAGTGTCTGTTGAATAAATTAGTAACAGCACAGGTCCTGCACCCACTACAGGGACTTGTTCTCAGGCTTTTAGTACACTAGACAACAGTTCTGGATTTTCTATATATATTATCATGTCATCTGCACATAAAGACAATTTTACCTCTTCCCTACCAATTTGAATCCCTTTTATTTCTTTTTCTTGTCTGATTGCTGTGGCTGAGACTTCCAATACTATGTTGAACGGAAGTGGTGAGAGTGGGCATCTTTGTCTTGTTCCAGATTTTAACGGGAAGGCTTTCAGCTTTTCACTGTTGAGTATTATATTGGCTGTGGGTTTGTCATAAATAGCTTTTATTATGTTGAGATGTGTTCCCTCTATACCCACTTTCTTAAGGGTTTTTATCATGAATGGATGTTGAATTTTATCAAATGCTTTTTCTGCATCTATTGAGATGATCATGTGGTTTTTGTCTTTTCTTTTGTTGATGTGGTGTATCACATTGATTGATTTGCATATGTTGAACCATCCTTGTGACCCTGGGATGAATCCAACTTGGTTTTGGTTTTGATCTTTTTTTATGTGTTGTTGGATTTGGTTTGCTAACATTTTGTTGAGAATTTTTGCATCTATATTCATCAAAGATATTGTCCTGTAATTTTCTTTTTTTGGTAGTGTCTTTGTCTGGTTTTGGTATCAGGGTTGATGGTGGCTTCATAGAATGTAGATAACAGTTCTGAACAAGAGGACTCTCAGCTGGCTCTTGCTGTTTTATGAGGGGTGTTTTTGACTATTGTCATAATACCTTTTGACCCATGTGTTCACATGATGAACTAAATTTTCCCACTAAGTCAGCACTGATGGGACTGTCTGGAAATCACTCTGTCAGGTCTTGAATTCCATAAATTAAAGAACTTGTAGGGAATTCTCTGGTGGTCAAGTGGTTAGGACTCCATGTTTTCACTGCCAAGGGTGCAGATTCAATCCCTGGTCAGGCAGCTAAGATCCCACAAGCCATGCGGTACAGCCAAAAAAAATAAAAAATAAAAATTTAAGAACTGGTAGAGGTTTTTAGTTAATTAAAAGGAAAGGTAAAGCAGTGGTAATAATAATGAGTAACAATAATGAAAGTATGTAATAATAATGAAATAGGACTAATGGCAATGAGGTTGGGGGGAGTGAAGATTCTCTTCTCAGGAGAGACCAATTTTAGCCCTGTGAGTGCGCCTCACCCAAACACTCATCACAGGAGTCTTCCCTCAAACAGCTTGGTCCTTCTCCCTACCTGCAGGCTGGGAGCATCCCCTGGAGACAGCAAGGACTGTATTATAAAGGCATGTTATCCAATGCAGGACATCGAGGCTGCTTAAAAAATAATTATTAAGCAAGGGCGTGAACAAAGGAATGTAAGACGTAACAGAAAACATATGTGTCTCATGCATAAGAATTATTCTACAGAAGCTGTTTCCCATTTGAGACAAAATAAGAAACACTTGTTGAGTGGAGGGATGGGCTTCCTCCAGGGCCGCAGGGGGTGGGCACCCATGTGGGAGCTGGTCTTGGTCTCTGTAGACATCATCTGTCTGGGTCACTGCCCTCGGGGCATGGTGGGCAGGGCTCCAGTCTGAGGACCTGTAGGCAGGAAGGACCATAATAAAAGATACTCTGTCCTCACCATGGTCTGAACCCCAGGGAAAGCACTTTTTTCCCTTCTGTCTGGGTCTCCATCTCTTAACTCCAAAATGGCTAGCCCTCGGGGCCAGGGTTTCAAAGGCTGGTATAGAAAGTTTGCCTCAGATTCAAAATCCAGATTTCCTGACCCTGCTTCTGCTCTAAAGCATCCCACTCTTGAGGGTGGGCTCAGCAATCTGCATCTTTTTTTTTCTTTTAATTAATTTATTTATTTTTGGCTGCGTTGGGTCTTCGTTGCTGCACGCAGGCTTTCTCTAGTTGTGAGTGAGGGCTGCTCTTCATTGCGGTGCGCAGGATTCTCATTGCAGTGGCTTCTCTTGTTGCAGAGCACAGGCTCTAGGCTCACGGGAGCAGTAGTTGTGACTTGCAGGCTCTAGAGCACAGGCTCAGTAGTTGTGACTCACAGGCTTAGTTGCTCCACGGCATGTGGGATCTTCCCAGACCAGGGCTCGAACCCATGTCCCCTTTATTGGCAGACGAATTCTTAACCACTGTGCCACCAGGGAAGCCCCAGCAATCTGCATCTTTAACAAGGATTTTAATGTAACCTAACTTTTTTTTTTATTTTTTGGTTTTTTTTTTTTTTGCGTTACGTGGGCCTCTCACTGTTGCGGCCTCTCCCATTGAGGAGCACAGGCTCCGGATGCGCAGGCTCAGCGGCCGTGGCTCACGGACCTAGCCGCTCTGCGGCATGCGGGATCCTCCCGGACCGGGGCACAAACCCGTGTCCCCTGCATCAGCAGGTGGACTCTTAACCACTGCGCCACCAGGGAAGCCCCTGTAACCTAACGTTTGAGGGTTCTTAGCTTGGGTGCATGTTGGAAGCAACCAGGGAGCTTTCAGCAAATGCTGGCCCATGCTGTGTGCTTTGATTCAGTGGGGCTTCCACGGGGAGCTTTTTTACAAAGCTTTCCACAAAATCATCACAGTCTGTCTAGCACCATTTTACAAATTGCAGAGAAGTGCCCCCTCTGGTGGGCCACAGCCTCTTGCCAGGGTACAGGGCTTGGGGAGAGCAGCATGGGGTGGGTTTCAGCCCCTCCCCCACCTCAGCCAGGTCTCTTGTGCAGTGAACAGCGTGCACAGCTGTGCATGGTATCTCTGGCTCCCAGGTGGTTCCAGTGCACACCCCAGTTAGGAAGCAGTGACAAGTGTGGCTGTTATAATAACCTTTGAAGGCTTTTGGGCAGAAGTGGACAGAGTAGTGTGTTCAGATTCACCTGGGGCAGCTTGTAGACCAGATTGGGGACAGCTGAGAACAGGGCATCCACAGAGAAGCTGTTTTACACTGGCCTAGGTGGGAGGAGATTGGAGCTGATCTGTTGTGGCAGCAAGGAAAGAGAAAGGATAGTCCTGAGCTTTGTATAGAAGTAGTAAAGAGGATGTGCCAACCCGGGGGGAGAGATTAGTAAGCAGATGCCCCCTGAAACAGGACTGCGTGAGCCCACAGAGCACTCCAGGGTGCTGTGCTGGGGAAGGGTCCTCTCTCAGACCCTGTCTCTTCATCTGTGGCCAAGGGAAGTTCAGTGTCCCTGGAACAACTCTCAACCAAGGAGAGACAGGCGTTGGCGGAGAGGTGACCCAGCTTTCTGATCCCCACTCCTTCAGGGAGCACCTAAGGTCACCTCCCAAACTACTCGAATCCCAGTCGTTGTCCCAGAGTCTGCTTTGGTGGGGATCCAGACAATGGGGCATGTTAATGGGCGGATCTCCAGCTCCAGAAAAGTGTGTCCTCACTCAGACAGGAGCCCTCAAATGCATCGGCTGTGTATATCTTTTTCCGGAGGGCAGAGAGCACAGGAAGTTGGTCTCCATAGTCAACATCATATGTTTCCTGAGTGGGTGGGTCAGTGATGTGGAGCAGAGCTTCTCAAATGGTCATGTGCACAGAGGTTACCTGAAGATCTGCTTAAAATACAGATTCTAACTCAGCAGGTCTGTGTGGGACCTGAGAATCTGTGTTTCTAACAAGCTCCCACGTGATGCTGATGCTGCTGGTCCAAGGACCACACTGAGTAGCAAGGCCCTGAGCAGCAAGGTCCTTCACAAATGAATTCTAAGGCTGCGGGGGTATAAGTGGGCTGGTAGGTGGGATGGAACTCTTCACTGTAAGTACGTTTCTAATATCAAGATTCCTGGCCAGGCTTTTAATAAGTACTCCTCATACACTTGACTCCTACAAAACCTTTTCATCCAAACACCACTCATAAATTGTTTTTATGCCATGATGTTAAACTCTTTCTGATCATTTTAGGAGAGGTCGCCACCTTGTAGAGTTTTCATCCAGCCTGTAGGGCAAAGGAAAAAATGATAGAAAATCAAAATAATTTGATTCATGAGATGGAATTCAACTTTTAATTCTAGTATGTTGATCAAGAATTTGCAGGCTCTGGGAAATACTTTTTTTTAAATCTAAGAATAGAAACCACTGTTTAAAAATCTAAGAATAGGGATATCCCTGGTGGTGCAGTGGTTAAGAATCCATCTGCTAATGCAGGGGACATGGGTTCGATCCCTGGTCTGGGAAGATCCCACAAGCTGTGGCGCAACTAAGCCCACGTGCAACAACTACTGAAGCCCGTGCGCCTAGAGCCCATGCTCTGCAACAAGAGAAGCCACCGCAGTGAGAAGCCCACGCACCACAACGAGGAGTGGCCCTCTGCTGGCCACAACTAGAGAAAGCCCGCGTGCTGCAATGAAGACCCAATGCAGCCAAAAATAAATGAATTAATTAATAAATTAATAGTAAAAAAAAAAATCTAAGAATAAGTCATTTGCCTGTGTGTAACAGGAGGAAAAACTACCTGGATGAAAATCAAATACTTTGATTACTTCTTAAACCTTAGAAGACACAACTTACTGGTCTTTTCACTTTGGGCTTTTCAGTTAGAGCTGGTGGATTGACTGATTGATTGATTGATTGATTGATTTTAACATCTTTATTGGAGTATATTTGCTTTACAATGGTGTGTTAGTTTCTGCTGTATAACAAAGTGAATCAGTTATACATA
>NC_041231.1:51974887-51975524 GCF_002837175.3 Physeter macrocephalus | reverse complement strand
TTTTTTAAGGAACCTCCATACTGTTCTCCATAGTGGCTGTATCAATTTACATTCCCACCAACAGTGCAGGAGGGTTCCCTTTTCTCCACACCCTCTCCAGCCTTTATTGTTTGTAGATTTTTTGATGATGGCCATTCTGACTGGTGTGAGGTGATACCTCATTGTGGTTTTGATTTGCATTTCTCTAATGATTAGTGACGTTGAGCATCCTTTCATGTGTTTATTGGCAATCTATATATCTTCTTTGGAGAAATGTCTATTTAGATCTTCTGCCCATTTTTGGATTGAGTTGTTTGTTTTTCTGATACTGAGTTGCATGAGCTGCCTGCCTATTTTGGAGATTAATCCTTTGTCAGTTGCTTTGTTTGCAAATATTTTCCCCCAATCTGAGGGTTGTCTTTTCGTCTTGTTTATGGTTTCCTTTGCTGTGAAAAACCTTTTAAGTTTCATTAGGTCCCATTTGTTATTTTTGTTTTATTTCCATTTCTCTAGGAGGTTGGTCAACAAGGTTCTTGTTGTGATGTATGTCATAGAGTGTTCTGCCTATGAACTCTGTTCCTCTAAGAGTTTTATAGTGTCTGGCCTTACATTTAGGTCTCTAATCCATTTTGAGTTTATTTTTGTGTATGGTGTTAGG
>NC_041231.1:51973662-51974182 GCF_002837175.3 Physeter macrocephalus | reverse complement strand
CTGTGGCTAAAACTTCCAAAACTATGTTGAATAATAGTGGTGAGAGTGGGTAACCTTGTCTTGTTCCTGATCTTAGTGGAAATGGTTTCAGTTTTTCACCATTGAGAACAATGTTGGCTGTGAGTATGTCATATGTGGCCTTTATTATGTTGAGGTAAGTTCCCTCTATGCCTACTCTCTGGAGCGTTTTTATCATAAATCAGTGTTGAATTTTGTCAAAGCTTTTTCTGCATCTACTGAGGTGATCATATGGTTTTTCTCTTTCAATTTGTTAATAAAGTTTATCACTTTGATTGATTTGCATATATTGGGGAATCCTTGCATTCCTGGAATAAATTCCACTTGATCATGGTGTATGATCAGCACATTTTAAATGTGCTGTTGGATTTTGTTTGCTAGTATTTTGTTGAGGATTTTTGCATCTATGTTCATCAGTGATATTGGCCTGTAGTTTTCTTTTTTTGTGACATCTTTGTCTGGTTTTGGTATCAGGGTGATGGTGGCCTCGTAGAATGAGTTT
>NC_041231.1:51972175-51973152 GCF_002837175.3 Physeter macrocephalus | reverse complement strand
TTTGAGATGTTTCTTGTTTCTTGAGGTAGGATTGTATTGCTATAAACTTCCCTCTTAGAACTGCTTTTGCTGCATCCCATAGGTTTTGGTTCGTCATGTTTTCCTTGTCATTTCTTTCTAGGTATTTTTTGATTTTCTCAGTAACCTCTTGGTTGTTTAGTAGTGTATTGTTTAACCTCCATGTGTTTGTATTTTTTACAGATTTTTTCTGTGATTATATCTAGTCTCATAGTGTTGTAGTCGGAAAAGATAGTTGATATGATTTCCATTTTCTTAAATTACCAAGGCTTGATTTGTGGCCCAAGATATGATCTATCTGGAGAATGTTCCAGGAGCACTTGAGAAAAATGTGTATTCTGTTGTTTTTGGATGGAATGTCCTATAAATATCAAATCCATCTCGTTTAATGTATCACTTAAAGCTTGTGTTTCCTTATTTATTTTCATTTTGGATTATCTGCCCATTTGTGAAAGTGGGGTGTTAAAGTCCCCTACTTTTATTGTGTTACTGTCGATTTTGCCTTTTATGGCTGTTAGCATTTGCCTTAAGTATTGAGGTGCTCTCCTATGTTGGGTGCATAAATATTTACAATTGTTATATCTTCTTGGATTGGTCCCTTGATCATTATGTAGTGTCCTTCTTTGTCTCTTGTAATAGTCTTTATTTTAAAGTCTATTTTGTCTGATATGAGAATTGCTACTCCAGCTTCTTTTGATTTCCCTTTGCATGGAACAACTTTTTCCATCCCCTCACTTTCAGTCTGTATGTGTCTCTAGGTCTGAAGTGGGTCTCTTGTAGACAGCATATATACAGGTCTTGTTTTTGTATCCATTCAGCCAGTCTATATCTTTTGGTTGGAGCATTTAATCCATTTAAATTTAAGGCAGTTATCGATATGTATGTTCCTATTACCACTTTAATTGTTTTGGGTTTGTTATTGTAGGTCTTTTCTTTCTCTTGTGTTTCCTGCCTAGAGA
>NC_041231.1:51935460-51971710 GCF_002837175.3 Physeter macrocephalus | reverse complement strand
CTTGTTAAATGTTTCTTGTATTTTCTCCATTCTATTTCCAAGATTTTGGATCATCTTTACTATCATTACTCTGAATTCTTGTTCAGGTAGACTGCCTATTTCCCCTTCATTTATGTGGTCTGGTGGGTTTTTACCTTGCTCCTTCATCTGCTGTGTATTTCTCTGTCTTCTCATTTTGCTTAACTTACTGTGTTTGGGGTCTCCTTTCTGCAGTCTGCAGGTTCGTAATTCCCACTGTTTTTGGCGTCTGCCCCCAGTAGGTAAGGTTGGTTCAGTGGGTTGTGTAGGCTTCCTGGTGGAGGGGACTGGTGCCTGTGTTCTGGTGGATGAGGCTGGATCTTGTCTTTCTGGTGGGCAGGAGCACGTCCGGTGGTGTTTTTTGGGGTGTCTGTGAACTTATTATGATTTTCGGCAGCCTCTCTGCTAATGAGTGGTGTTGTGTTCTTGTCTTGCTAGTTGTTTGGCATAGGATGTCCAGCACTGTAGCTTGCTGGTCATTGAGTGGAGCTGGGTCTTAGCGTTGAGATGGACATCTCTGAGAGAGCTTTCACCATTTGATATTATGTGGGGTCAGGAGGTCTCTGGTGGACCTATGTCCTGAGCTCGCCTCTGCCACCTCAGAGGCACGGGCCTGACACCCAGCTGGAGCACCAAGACTCTGTCAGCCACCCAGCTGGTCTTGCTAAAGCTGGGCCGCCTGCAGCAGCCTGACCAATGGAATATTCAAATTGGAAATGTCGCCTTAGCACTGGGTGCTAGAGGAGATCTCCATCGCTCCATACCAGAAATAAAAAAGGATGGACAGCTCCAGCCTGAGAGGCTTGTCTGCTCACCCGCTGGGGTGGGTGGGGGCTGGCATGGTGGGTTTATTTTTATTTATTTGTTTGTTTAGATTCTTAAGTTTGTTTTCCTGCCATCCCGAAGGGGGCAGTCATCAGCATTTGGGGAAGTGTTTTGATTTGTCTTCATCTTGGGCAAATACAAAGATTAGGGGTTGATGTAATGCATAGGAGTGGGGCATGTTACAGGAATAAGCTTATTCAAGTCATTTCTGATTTGTGTTGGTTTTTTAAAATGCAATATTATTTTTACTCATTTTAAAGCATCCTTAGCGCCAAGAGGACTGTTTGGGAGGAGCCTCCCTTGTCTCCACTTTGATAAGAAAATTGCTCCTCCTGGGACAGCTGACTTTCCACTGCCTGTGATGGGTACAGAGTTGTTCAAAGTGCACGTTCCAAATTCAGCACTCCTTAGCTTCGGAGGGGATTTTGGCTTTAACAGTTATGTGGTTCATCTGTCTCAAACATTTGTTTTGACTCTAGCTCCTGCTTGCTTTACTTTTTTAAGCTTGGAAAGAACAAACCCAGAATAGTCTGGGCCTTCACTTCCAAATGGGGGTTTAAACAGAAGTTTAAAAAGGCACTTGCTTTGTAGCACTTGCCTTGGAACCCCCACGTGTGCCGGTAATCACCTCTATTCCCTCAGACTGCTGGTTGCCAGCCCCTATCCGTCAGGTAAACCGCTGCCCCAGCCTTGCCAGGCCATCAGCCACGATTGGCATCTGTCCTGGCATCCCGTGTGCTCCAGGTTCCTTAAAGGCTGTGCGCTTCATTCATTGGGTTTATGCTGCCCACCTGCTCAGGCTCAGTTTCTGTGGGTTCTTCGGGGGGTGGGGAAGAGGGGACCTTGTCTGTGCCTTGTTTGGGGTTCCCTGCCTCAGGCCCCCTCTGGTCCATTCTTACATTGGCAGCTGGGAAATCCTGGGCAAGTGCTATAACTTCTCTGTGTTCCAGTTTCCTCCTTGTAAAATGGGCATAAAAAGAGGAGCTACCTGGCATGTAACAAACTATTACTGAGTAGGGGCCATCTGTGGACTCCGTCTTTACAACCATCGACACTGGTAGGCCAGCCCCAGTCCTGTAAGGCAGGTGTTATGGCTTCATTTTTCAGGTGAGAAAATGGAGGCTTGTAGAAAGGCCAGGCTGTTTGTCTCATTACCCCATAGCTGTTACATATCCGAGCAAATCAATTGGGACACCGATGCCAAAGCTTGTGCACTTTCTATGCTGCAAGCCCGTGTGCTTTTCTTCATGCTGAGGAATTCCATGGGCCCTGTCCCAAAGGATTCCCCTCTAGGAATAGCACTGTTTTTTCTGGTGAGGCTCAGGCTGACTCATTCTTGAGTGGGGCCAATAAAGTATTTCTGGGGAATAAACTCTTTCTATTAACTCACTGGACCAGGTTATTGAGAAGCCCTGCTCACCTTTGACTCCTCAGTTAATTAGAGAATTTGGAATCAAGTGCTTTCAAAATTTACCTGAACTCTCTATTAACTGAGTTAACACAGAGCTTATCAGCTCACAGGGGTCACACCTCACGTGGCTGGAAGAAAGGAAGGGGGTCTTAGATGAATACCAAACTTCAGTCAGACATAGAACTTGACGGGTCATCTCAGTTTGACAAACACAGGAGGAGGTAGCAAACGGGAAGGTAAACTTCACACTCTCCCTGGAGCCCAGCCTTAAGCCCTGACCAGATTTGCGGATTTGCTGCTCCCACAGGGCACTATGTTGGTGGTCAGAGAAAATGTGGCTCCAGAATAAAATCGAATGCTGTGTGATTGCGAAGAAGGAGTCTGAAGGCCAGGGAGGCTCACTAACTTCATGATCTGATTTCTTCCTGCCAGCCACACTGCATATTACAAGCAGGGCTGGAGCTTGGCTCCGCTGGCCAAGCTCCCAGGGCCAGGACAGCCGAGGTATGTCTGGAAAAGAGCGGGCCTTTGCCAAGGCAAGCATCTCCCATGCCAGGCAGACCAGCAAATAAGCTGCCTCTTGAAATCCCTTCATCTGAATCCCCGAGGAGCCAAGGCTTGTTGAAGTACTAAGTGCAAACTCAGGAGCTACTGAGTGCCCAGTACTGAGAATATAGAGACGAACGTGCAGAAACCAAGTAGGCTTTCTTCTTGTGTTCTAAAAAAATGTTAATTGATGTTTTTCTGATCCTGAGAGTAATGTGTCTTAGTAAAAAAAAAAAATTTAGAAAATTAAACTGAATCACTCAATCTCTGGGGAGAAACCTTGATAGGATTTTATGGAATTGGATATGTCTGCTAGCCAAGGAAAAGTGGGACTGAGAAAAAGGCCAGTTTTGTGAATCTTCTTAAAATAGGGTCCAGAATTTCATATTAAAATTTTTTCTTTAAGTTTTGATTGGGACTTTACTTGAAAAATGAAACTAAAGATTATGAAAATAAGTTTATGTTATTCTACACTTAACAGCTCTTGTAATATTGTAATTATAATGGTCAAGGCTACTTAAACCCAAGGCAAAAGTTTATTTGCTTTATTAGCATCTTTAAAATAGCAGTGCATTAATTTCTGAAATGAAAGAAGTAACTGAGTGCTGGGTAGGCAGCTTTTGGATGTGAATATTCCTATTATAAGGTAACATTCTTTGCTTCATATTTTGCCTTTTTTTTTTTTTTGAGGACAATCACAGAAGGGTCATTTTTATGATGGTACATTTTTCCCAAACGCTTCTCTTGATCTTTTAAATTTAAAGCCTTATCTTAAGCATCTTAAAGTGTTAACATCCAAGGATAATTTTGACTTCTTCAACAGTTAACTGATCTAACTCTGCCAGATCCAGACTTAAGCAGAGACTTTGAGTGGTTTGAGCAGTTTCTGAGCATCACTTTCATTGATTTCATGAAAGCCTGCACCTTTGCAATAGGTTTTAGTAGATTTGCACTGCATCTGAGTTGGATGATCAGATTCTACACTGTCTGTCAATCAGGGACAAAGGGTAGACAGTCTATTCACTGGTCCACATTCCCCATCAGCTGAGAGCTGGTACTCATAAGTCTTGGAACAGTGCTGAAGGTAAGTTCTCCAAGCTATAGTCAATGTAAGCAATGATTGAGGCACAAAAGGAATCAGAGCCAAGGAGAAGCCTTGTCCCTAGAATCTCTCCCATGTACCTCCTGGTGGGGTACCATGTGCCTGGTGGAGGTAAAAAGCACCCTCCCCCCACTAGATCACTATTCCTAATGCCGTCTAAAGCCAGGGCACAGCTAGTTTAGCCACATCACCCCAACATTCATCTTTTAAAGGTTCCCTGAGACTTCTTTGACTACAGGATGCCTGCCTGACTATGGGGAGTCGGGGTGGAGGTGGGCGGGGGTGGTACCTAGCTCCATAGCGACCCTGTTTTTTAAGGTTATGCCCCAGGCAGGATCTAAAACCAGAGCAAAGGGGGTGCTGATACTGCTTTGAGATTAAGTGCTCCCTGATGGGGGCATCTATGCTGACTTTATAACCAGTAGTTAGAAAGTTTTTCCTTTGGTTAGTATGGATTTGAACAACATTCGTTAGCATGTGAGGGTTCCCCTTCCGTTCCCTCTCCTCACCTGGGAACAAATGCCCAGTACTTTCCAGAAGCTCTCAGTGCCAGCAGCCTCATCTATAAAGAGTATTGTCTGAGGTCAGGTTCACCAGAGAAGATCCTGAGATGGGGATTCCTGGGCAAATGATTTACTGCAGAAATACTCTTGGGAGAAAAGGAGTGAAGGGAACAGAATGGGGCAGAGGACAGAGGCAAACAGGGATGTGCTCTTAGCCTAATCCCATGGGGGCTCTGGAACATGAGTTGCACAGCACAGCTGGTCTCACCTTGAAGCAAAGGGGCAGCCTTTTGCACCCATGTCAATCATAGGCTGCAGAGGAAGGGTGTTATAACCTCCCAGGCAAAGCAGCTCCCATTCAGCCAGGGACTGGAAGTCATCTACTAAAGGGGTTCTGGGTGCAGCACTTGTTCCGTCCACACCAGCAGTCACAGTGTTTGCTGAAGACCATGCTCTGGGGGCCTCTTTGCCTTATAGCTGCAGTGAAGAGTGGAAAACGGAATTAAAGCCTTTCAGTCAAGGGGACTTACATAGCCATGGGAGGGCTGTTCTGGTGCTGACAGGTGCAGAAGGGTGATCCGTGACATTCCTTCCTGTCGCAGCGTCCAGGAGCGCGTGAGTCGTGACCGTACACTGAGCGCTCTCATTCCTACAGAAGTCTTTGGTTTTCACTCTCTTTGCTTGTCCCCCACCCCAAGATCCAACCGGAATTCTGTCATTTCTATTAGACTGAGTAGGGTGGAAGAGAGATGTGGAATAATGCAATAAATGCTGGTTTAAATGTTATTTCCTCGCATTTTGGAATTAACAGAAATAAGGTAGTTCAGCAGTTCTCAGACAATCAAAAGCAGTCCTAGATCAAAGCTGACTAAACAGAGGTCCCCTCAAGTTCCAGAGTAAATTTTTAAAGCCTCAGTGAGTCCTTCACATCCATGTAAAACCTGAAGAAGTCTTCAGGGTGATACATCTTTGAGAACGGATAGACCTTTGACTTAAATTGAAAACCTCTCTCCTGGTTTGAAAGGGATTTCCAGTGAGATATTGAGCTTTGGAACTGGGTTGAGTAATATAATTTATGTATATCCTGGGATGCTCTTGAGAGCAATTACACCAGGATGACAGACGTAAACCAAGACTGTCCCAGGGAGTTAAGGTCACCTAGACTTGAGCTCGCTGCCTCTAATGCCCACAGGCCAGTTAGCTAGGATTTAGAGTAGGTTGTACTTGGGCCAATTGTGGACATTGCTTCCTGGGTGAGGAATTATAAGGAAGAGGATGGTGACAAGAGGCCACCAACAGTGAATCATTAGGACCAATCTTTGGGCCATGCAGTTCGTGAGACAGCATTTGAGAAATTATTCACTGGTTTTCCTTATTGAGATTGCCGCTACATGTTCTCGAGATTCCAAGAGCAGCCCCTCACGCTGCCCTGTAAATGTCTGTTTCTCTGCTAGAAGATGTCCCCCTTCTAAGCTGTGAGCTCTTCAAGGGCAGGGACTAATGTCATTCAGACCTGTGTCCTCAGTGCTGATCGTGGGAGGTAATGTGATGACTCAGCCACTCAGTGGATGCTCAGGGTCCGTTCCAAATCCTGTGCCATGCCCATATTAGATATGCAAACTTACCTACCACCCACAAGTGTTTGGGGCAAGATGGGTGAAGGAAACCTTGGAGGAAGGGCTGAGGAAAGGTGTTCCTGACAGTGGGAACAACTAGGCAAAAGTGTGGAAAGTGTGGAAATGAGACCAAGAAAAGGATATTTGTAGAATAGTGACGTATGTGCTCAGAGAGGTAGGGGCCAAATGGGTGCCAGTGTTAAGATTTTGAGCTTTATTATGTTCATAATGAAGAGAGGTATTTTAAGAAGATTCCTCAAGCAACCTGTAGAATGGACCAAAAAAAGGCAAACTCATAGCAGTGGCTCCCAAAGCATTGCACAGTGGAACACTTACTGTATCACCTACCATGTATTGAAAATGCTTATCTCAGGCCCCACAATCTCAGAGTGTACTCAGGGTCTACTCAGACCACTGGGGCGTGGCCTGGGAATCTGTATTTTTTAAGGCACTCCCAAACCAATTTTAATGCAGGAGGTCCCAAGCCCACATGAGGGATGCTGACTAAGGTCATGGAGAACCGTTAGAAAACTTAACAGTCACCGAGATCAGTTATCCCCATTGGATATCTAGATTGGATGCTGAAAGATAAGCTACAGTTTTCTTTTATATTTATACATCTCCTATGTTTTATTTCCTTGTATTTCTGGTTGTGTTGCTGTTGCTTTGTTGCTATTTTCTAAATAAAGTCTTATTGATGTTTAGAAAACAGACAAAAGTACACAAATCATTAGGTGCCCAGCTCAGTGAATTTTCACTATGATCACACCTGAGAACATCCCCAGCACCCCGAGAACTCCCTTCCACTTGCCACCCGCCAATTATTATCTTGACTTCTAATCCCACAGATGAGTTATTTGTTTTTTGTCATTTCTACTTTTTGTGTTTGATAATGTTCATAATATATTAGTGTAATAAATAGTATATGTGTATAACATGTAACTAAGTAGGTATGTTGTGGTAAGTGCTCACATTTTTTTTTCTGATTAGACACACAACTTAAACTTATTTTATTTCACCCATCTACCTGGAAGTGTGGGTCTGGGCTGAGGTGCAGGTCTTAGAAATTGGAGGAGGGAGCATGGGTGACATTTCAGAGCCAGAATCCACACAGGTTGGTACCTTTTGGATGCCATTGTGTGTTGCAGGGTTGCCAAGGCCCTCGAGAAGATCAGGGCCTTGGTAGGGGAAGGAGATAGGTTTTAGAGTCAGTCAAGAATAACCTTGAGGAAGTCACATGACCTCATTGAACTCCAGCACCCCAACTTCTAGACATTTAGCCAGTGCTAGTTCTGTTCTGTGCCTTCTCCTTTTCCCAAATCTGCAAACATTCTGCCTCCCCTCGGAAGTCTTGATTTGGCCTCAGTGACTTGGAGAGGCCTGTGGGTTATGGCCTCAGTGACTCGGAGAGGCCCTGTGGGTTATGAAGAGCCTCCTGCTTTCCTTTGACTTTGGTTGTAAACCATGTGTGCAGGTGGAAAGATGGCAGCTCCCCGCGGCCCCTTTCCTGGTTTTCTCGTGCCTGTCTGTAGAGTCCAGCCCAGGCCAGCTATGCTGGGAGCCCTCTCCTTGCCCTTACACCCACCCCCACCCTGGGAAGTCTTGCTGAGGGTGCAGCTCAGCCCTCATTGCTTCATGCTTTAGAAAGAATCTCTGTGTTTTCCTTGGTGCGATTTTCTTAGCGTTTATTTTTCCTCAACTAGTAAGGTTTTGAAAGGCAAGATTAGGGTGTGAGTCAGAAAGGCGACTTGGATGCCTTTTAATGCAAACCTAAGGAAGCATCCAGCTCGCCTGTCTGTAGAGTCCAGCCCAGGCCAGCTATGCTGGGAGCCCTCTCCTTGCCCTTACACCCACCCCCACCCTGGGAAGTCTTGCTGAGGGTGCAGCTCAGCCCTCATTGCTTCATGCTTTAGAAAGAATCTCTGTGTTTTCCTTGGTGCGATTTTCTTAGCGTTTATTTTTCCTCAACTAGTAAGGTTTTCAAAGGCAAGATTAGGGTGTGAGTCAGAAAGGCGACTTGGATCCCTTTAATGCAAACCTAAGGAAGCATCCAGCTCACGTGTGGGCTGTCCCGTTTCACCAGGAGAGCACCGGGGTTCAGAGCCAAAGGGTTGATTAAGAATGAAGAGTGTTCTTACTAATAAGAACCTGCTGTATAAAAAAAAACAAAATTCAAAAAAAAAAATAATTGCTTTTTAAAAAAATCACATTTTAACTCTTTTTATCCCTACATCTTCCAAACTTTTTGACCCCAAAACTCTTTTTTAAAATGTAATACCCACAGAACTAATGTTTTATGGAAAACAGTTAGGGAAACTCTGATATACAATAACAAACATGATTAAAAAAAAAAAAAAGAATGAAGAGTGGTTTTGTCCTCTGCACTGTCTTCCCAGAGAACCTCTGGCAAGGGTGGCGGGGCGGCGAGTGGGCAGTCAGAGGAGGATGGGGACTTGGCCTGTCAGAGGCATCTCATTCCAGCACAGCCAACAGTGGCTGTTGTCTGAACACTTCCCTAAAGCAGGACCATGTCTGCTGAAGCCTGGATTTGCCTCCCTGGGGCTCCTCCACACACCTGTCCTGGTGCAGCCAGCCCATCTCTTGGTACTTTTTGTCTTTCAGGAGGAAATGGGCATTTCCTGTGAACTGCTGGAATCGGACTTCCTCAAATGCAGTGTGGGATTCCCTTTCATGAGGTCAAAGTCGAAGGTAAGGGGCAGGGACGGGGCACTTCCTTGGCAGCGCCCCCGGCCCTTCCCACCAGCCACTCATTCTGCAACTGCCTCCCCGAGGTTTCGTCCACACCCCACTGCAGCGGGGTGGCCAGCAAAGCCCTGCCTGGGCACAGCCAGCCCTGTCCATGGCCATCTCCAAGTCTGTTCCGGGGGGCCGTGAACATGTGGTCCTTCCCCTTGATCCATGTGACATACCGCACATGTGAGACACACACCACGGCCTTTGTACTTTGTCAAGCACCATCTGGTTGGCCTCTTAACATTTTATTTTCTGGGACATCCCATGCCACTTTGAGTCCCTGGGACCACATAGGAGAAGGTGTGGTCTGGGCTAGTGATCTACAGTCCTGGCTGTCGCCTCCTGGGAACTCACAATTTTTTGAAGAGACCTCTTAAAATATAAATAATTGTATTGCACTTCATTTTTTCGGAAAAGTACAAGAAAGTACAGTCACTTTGGTATTTATAAGGAGCCAAATTTTCTAAGCTCAAACAATAATATGGTTTAGCATATTCGGAGATTCATGGAACATTCTAGTATGTGCCATCATTATAAAGAGATGCAAAGACGTAGAAGATGTGATTTTTGGAGGTAAAACTAGACTCTAAAAGACCAGTTCTGCCTTTTTAAATGGAAGCTGTTTTCCCTGCTATGATTTGAAGGAAATTTTATATTCCTTTGTCTACCATTTTTCCCTTCCTGAAAAAAAAAAAAAGTTTAATCCTTTTATCCTGCCTATGTCATAGAATTGGATCATTTTAATCTTTAAGGCTTTTTGATCTCAGTACATAGTAGCTGTTTTGCAAATCAGTTGTGAGAATGTTCTAGTAAGGAAGATTTGCTCATTTCTTAGCAAATCACTTGAATCCCTCAGCCTCGTTGAATGTACCTGCTCCAAACTGTGGTGGCTCTTATATCTGTGATTCCTCAGCCTTTTTTCTGGCTCGGATCCTCATTCTGTCCACATTCATCCCAGGAGAAGGGACGCCCCAAGTGGTGGCTGCCCTCAGAAAAGCTGGCAGAATATGGGCCAAGTCCTGTGAGATTCCAGGTAGGGTGAGGATGCAGGAGGAGGACCCTGAATGCTGGGCATCATTGCCTGTAGTAAAATATGGCATGCACATACACACACACACATGCACATACACACACACAAATTTTATTGAAATCTTTTGAGCAACAGGAAATAGACTTAATTGAAACACTTTAAAAGTAGCCACTTTGTTGTAAAATCCAGCCTCCCTCCCTCAAACCTAAGGTGCTGTCTAGCTAGTTTTAAAGATATTTTAAAAGGAAAACTTATCATTGCAGATGGATCCAGGATCACTTCCCATAAAGAGAAAGTGAATAAATGAATACAAAGAAAATAAAGTAATCTTGACTTCTGGGGCCTTAAATTTTGTTAAAATTCATCTCTCTCAAAATAGTCACAGAGCCAACAGAAGTATGGATGTTGGATGTTGGATTTTTTTTCCAGCTTGGTATTGTCACTGCCTTCCTCCACATACAGAAGTGAAGGCCTGTAGCAAGGCTCATCCTGGAGGCAGGGCTCTGGGGGTGAGTCCCTGGAGAAAGCCCCAGAAGCGACCCAGCAGGGATGGGGCTCCCTCTATCCACAGCCCGGCTTGTCCTCCCCTGCCCTCAGACCCTGTGGGTCATCAGGCTCCAGACCACCTGCTAAGCCTCATGACCACACTATCTGCTTACTTTGCTGGCCGTATGTTTCTCTCTCTCATGACCAGCCTGCCCGGTCCCTGACCTTCTGTTCTCCCAGGCCTCTGGCTCTCATTTTGGCTTTGTGCCCGAATCTTTTGCTTCTTACCTCACTTTGATCTTTAGAGGGTTTAATTCAGATCTCCTGCCAGTTCAGACTCTTTACTGCAATGAGACCCTTGACTTTCCCTTCCTTTGGGTCCTCCAGCTCTGTTTCCTGTCCTGTCTCCATGCCCCACCCTCACTGTAAGCTGACAGGTCTCACTGCAACAGAAATTTCTGTCTAGAAAGGGATGTCCAGTGTCCACTCTAGTTGATGGTCCCATGTCATGATCCAACGTTCATTACTTTCAGGTAGCATTCAGTTCAGTAGAATCCAGTGTTGCAAATTAGACCATTGCCTAGAATTCGTCATAAAGGAACGAAATGACGTCATAAAGGAACAAATATTTAGATATTAAACAAGTCATAGACTCTCAGAACTTGATGGAATTTAAGGATCATTTTGTCCACCCTCTTCTTTTTTATTGAAATGCAAAGAGATCAAGTATCTTGGCCAAGATCACGTAGTTTGTGGTAGAGCCTGGCTCTATAAGCCCTACCCGAGGGGTCCTTCCTGATTCCCACACTTGCCCGGTGTGTATATGGTGAAAACCATTTGCTTGGAGCAGTGTTCCCCGAATCACAGGGTGCCCACCACTGGGAGTACCTGAGATGATTTTGGGTGGCTTGTGAGATGATTTTAGGTGATACATGGACATAGCACTAAACCACGTTGACTCTAACAGTGAGAAATTTATTACCTTTTCAACACTCTTTCAATCCTAACTTTTTGCGGGAGAAATTCTCAGGTAGCTCTACAATATCTCTAACACCTCCCTATCAGTCATTAATCTCCCTTTTATCAAAATAGAGCAGACCTGAGGCCCAGAGCCTTCAGCAGGCAACAGAATTCAACACCCCTTTGTTTCCATTATGTTTATTTTTATGATGACCTCCTCTTTATGGCAAGTGATCCTGGTTTCCCATCTGTGATAGTGATATAAATTCTTCTCTTTAAAATAGTCTTTAAACAGCAAGAGTGAGGCAATAAAAACACAAAGTACATATCACAGGTGATACGATAAGCAGATGTGGCAAAAACTGGGATGATGGTGTGTGAGTGAAATTTAGGAAGTCCTGGTTGAAGGGTTCAAGCGTATCACTTCCTAACGAAAACCTCAGTTGCTGAAAAGGACAGCGTGCCTCTCGCCAGAGTGGGCTCTGGGTTTTATTGCTAAAGTTGTATCTCTGGCCTGACCATCAGAGAGAAATGCACACAGAATAAAGCTTGCCGTGCAAATGAGCATCCAGAGGTCATAAACTGCAGAAGATTGTAGTGTTTAAGTTTGGAATGCTGGCTGATGCCAAATGTCACTTTCTTTTCCCATAGTATGAATTCAGCGTGATCTTTGATACAAGCCACCTGTCTGGGGAAGAGGAAGTTCTTTGCTTCATCGTTACTGCTCAGAGGTAAGGGGGATTTAAATTTTTTCCAAAGATGAAAGATTTATGGGACCAAGAAAGGTCATGCCCTGGTCATGCTTTGATGATGATGCCCAAAACGCCGAGGAGGAAGGAACTGCTCAGTGATAAAGCCCCAAACCGCTGCATAGAATCGGGTCTCTCAAGGATGGTGCTTGTCTAGTTCCGCTTGTGCAGACACCAGCTCAGACAGAGCTGAGAAGGGCTAGGGGTTCATCCAGTCAGAGGTAAATGATTTTACAGCTGAGGAGAGACAGGCCTGGAGAGGTCAGGATTCCAGCCCAAGCTTATGTGGTTGGTTAGTTCACAAGTGTCCTCTGTGGTCAGTGGCTTCTCATGGATGTACCCCAGCATCCCTTGATGTGGGGACAGGGCACCTGCAGCCTGAGGGCCCGGCCAAGCCTGTCGGTGGAGGCCCCCAAGAGATGGTCCTCAAGAGAGGGCTTGTCCTAGGAGCTGAGTGGACAGATAGGGAAGGGGACAGTGCATTAACAATGTCTTCCCTCAGGACTGTGCTCCTGCCTCTCTCTCTCCAGTATAGCCAAGGGTGCTTGAGAGAGACTTTGGGGTCATGAGCTGCCTCCACAAGCCAGAATCCACACGTGCCTTGAAGTACCATGTGGGTAGCCCTTGGCCGATAGCTGGGCTGGAAGGAGAGGTACTTAGGTGGGTGAATAGGGAGATACAAGCTTTGACTATATAGGTTGGATACCCAAGGCAACGTTTTTATTTGAATTTTTATTTGGAAATGATTTTAAACTTAACAGAAATGTTGCAAAGAATAGTGCAAGGAACTCCTGTATACCCTTTACCCAGATTCACTCAGTCTTGACGCTCTGCCTTATTTATTTTATCATTCTCTTTCTATGTATGATTTTTTCCACTTAACCATCTGAAAGTAAGTTGCAGACATCATGCCTCTTTACCCATAAGTATCTCCATGTGTTTCCTAAGAATGAGGCCATTCTCTTAAACAACCCCAGTATAGTTATAAAATTCAGGAAATTTAACACTGATACAATGCTGTTATCTAATCTCTAGTCCATGTTCCAGTTGTCCCCAAAATGACTTTGTAGCCACCTTTTTACTGGTCCAGAGTCTGATCAAGGATTAGGCATTCAGTTTTCGTGTCTTATCTCTAGTTGCTTTGATCTCCAAGCCAAACTTTCATGCCAAGGGATCTGAGTCTATCCCAGAGGTGGTCTAGAGATCTGAACCAAACACTCTGAAGCCCAAGGTCAGGCAAGATCCACAGAAAAAAGGTGAGATAACAAAATCAGGAACCTCATGGCTAATGGAGGCCGGGAAAATGGAAGGCCAGACACTAGATGAGCAGACCATGAAACCAGGGGCTGCAAGTCAACCAGAGAAAGGCGACTGTGCAGCCACAGGTTAGCATGCGGCCAAGACTGGAGACCCACTGAATCCGGGGTGCAGAGCGAGGCAAGAGGCTAAGCGTTGTAAAACTAAGGCCCCCACCCACATGGTCACCTCTGAAATGAGGGTGCTTAACCCAAGACTTCCTCTAAGGAGGACTGCACCCTCAGGCACTGAGAAGGAGCTCCTGGTCCCACATTCTGAGAGAGAAGGTCATCTCCCGGAATTTTCAGATGAGCCCCATTGTGCAAGATAACAGGTGCCGGCTCAGCCATCTATCTGACCCCCGGGTAGAGCAAGGGGTCCTGCTCTGGACCACTCCTCTCAACCCCATTCATGTCCATCAAGTGTAAAGCACTGAGCGGAAGCTGAGAGGGAGCAGGGATGAATGAGAGAGAGTCTTCCATCTCACACCTCATCAAGACAGGGTCAGTCTAGAGACAGAGGCAGACATGGCTCAGTGCAGGAAGTAGGGCAGAACAGCCCAGGGCAGGCACTGTCCCTCACTCATTCTACAAACCTTTGAGCACTTACTACGACCAGCCACTGTGTGAGACAAGGGGAGATACAGCAGGGACCAAAGTTGGTAAAAGCCCTTATCTTGGGCTCCTACAGTCGCTTCAAGCCTCAAAGCAAATTCACAAATCCATAATCAAAGTGTCTCCTGTCCCATGAAATAATCAAAACTTGATTTCAAGTTAAGGCTTCCTCCCCTCTGCCAGGGCAAGGCTGCAGGAGGGAAGCCTTTCTCCGGGAATAGTCTAGCTTTCCTCCAGTGGTGCTTCTACTGGCCCTCCCCCTTTTCCTGAGAGCCCCCCAGTCTCACAGCAGGGGTTATGAGAGGTAAAAGGCAAACAGGAAGGGTCTTACTTACCAGGCACTGCTGCAGGCACTCACTCAGTCTGGGTATGCAGAGCTGGCTCCTCCCCTTTGGGGACCCCCTCCGCCCTCCCACTACTGGGGAGGCTCACCTGTGCTTGTCCCTCACCACATCTTCCAGCCTCAGCCTCTAGGCGGCCAAAGATGCCTTCAATTCCTGCTGCCGAGACTGTGCCCCGGGACAGGACCAAAGGTGACCCTACCCTGGCTCTTGCTTGTAGATCTCACTCAGGAATCTTTGCCTGACAGTCTCTGGAAAGGCAGGTGATCCTTGTGGAGTCAGGAGGGGAAAGCCAGAAGCCCCCTCCCCTTACTTTTCCTGGGCCTGCATCTGACTGTCCTGATCAAGGTCCCCTAAAACTTAACTTAAAAGGCAGTCACCCTCCCCTGACCAAAAACCATTTTCTCCAAAATCTGTCTCCAGGAATCCTCCTTTCCCGACTCTGTTACACCCTTGACATTATGGTTTGGGTTGTTGCCACCAGACATAGTAAATCCCGGTTTAGTGCTTTCCTCTGAATTTTAGCATCTATTATGCCTCAGCCAAAACTTGCATTTTAACACCCTGTCGTACTCACCCCAGCCTGAGTGACTTTTGAATTTTCACAAAAACACCAATTAGTCAAAGGTTAGACTAAGATTCTTCCCAAGTGCTGAATCTTTCAACATCACCCTTGGTCCATTCTTGCCTCTTACTAATTAATGGCTTTGCCCCCAAAGCCTGAAGTCACTGGGCATTTGGGAGGTTCAGGTCAGGCCCCAACAAATACAACCCAACAGTAGACAGCAGCAGGACTGGTGGGGCACACACTTAACGAGGCTTTGTTTTATTTTTTCACTGGAGTCCTTCCTCAGTCTCAGTGTTATTTAAAACTCACAGAATTAAGATTAATTTTCCTTTGGGAACCACTGTGAAGCTGGAAGTATGCATTTTCAGAGACCCTCAAACCACCACCACTATAGCATATTTTTGCATTTAATGCTGCTTTCTCTATTTTTTTTTTTAGCATTTTCCTTAATATTTTAGAGAATGTTCTTTCTCCTAAAAATGAGAGCACAGCACGTCACAGTGGTTGTTTGACCCTCTTTACCTTGTGTTGTCATATCCAACCTCCACTCCAAAGGTGATGACTTTCTGGCCTTTAGTTGAGCACTAGTGGTACTTAACAAACACTAATTATATCCTACATATTGCAATAGGACATGCAAACAAGGTGGAAATAAGAACCACAGTGAATGTTAAAATGCAGCCCAGCAATCCCCCAACTCCTGCACAGCTTTCCAGTGCAGCATGGCTCCCGCTGTCTGTCAGGGTAGCATTGCCACAGGAATAATAGCATTTCAACACAGATGACAATTGTCTGAGCTTGCCGGCTTTGAAATCATGCAAGACGTGATTTTTTTTTTTTTTTTTTTTTTTTTTTTTGTGGTACGCGGGCCTCTCACTGTTGTGGCCTCTCCCTTTGCGGAGCACAGGCTCCAGACGCGCAGGCTCAGCGGCCATGGCTCACGGGCCCAGCCACTCCGCGGCATATGGGATCTTCCCGGACCGGGGCGCGAACCCGGTTCCCCTGCATCGGCAGGCGGACTCGCAACCACTGCGCCACCAGGGAAGCCCGTGATTATTTTTTATTCACACTATTTTCAATATCACATCATTCACGTTTACATAAAGCATGGCTGTGATCTAATAGAAACACATGCAAAGCATAGAAAAGGTAGACTTTGTTCCCACTTCTAGAATCCAGAAGGGCTTCACTGGGGAGGTGGCATTTACACAGAGGAGTCTGTTTTGGGGCTGAAGAAGCCTAGGCACAGTGGTGAGGATGTGCATGGCACAGCCTGCTCTGTCACACCCATGTGACTGGTGGGCATTGAAGTGCATTGGGGATTCCTGACCATCTCAGAGGACGGGTGGGGGACATACAAGGGCAGTAGAAGGAAGATGAGGCTGAAAGAGGAGATTGGGCTGGGCCACGGAGGGCCTTGAAAGCCTCAACTGCATTCCCCAGGCAGTGGGGAGCCACTGAAAGTTTTTGAAGAGGGGAGTGATACGATGCAATGGCTTGCCCACAGAGCACAAGACTGTTGGATTTAATAAAGGGGGGGCAGATGCTTATTCCAACCTGAAAATTCTCATTCTCCTGCTATTTCTAGGATCCACAGAAAACTCGCCATTGTTGGGCAGATCTATCAGTGTGCTGTCTGGGTCTCTCAACACCTGGAGCAGCTGATATTCATGGGAAGGAACATTTGGGCAGGAAATATGACATGGAAGAGACTTTTCCTTGTCAAAAAGAGGAAACTCCACCTACTTCCCAGTCCCATTTAGGGCTAATCAGAGGTGTCAAAGAAGGGGAGCAAACAACACAATGGCAGAAACTTTATCTACTAGAATCTCACGTCCATAGACCAGTGGTGTTCTGATCTTAGGTGTCCACTGGAATCACCTGGGAGCCTTAAAAACTACCAATGCCTGGTCCACCCTACAGGGATCCTCATCTAATTTGTCTGGGGTGAGATCTGGGCATTGGGGTTTTTTTAAAGGTTCATCAAGTGATTACTCTGTATGGTCCCTTACTCTCTACTGGGCACATTTTCACTCAACACACATCTGTTAAGCACCTACTATTTACCAGATGCAGTGCTGGGCATATAAGAAAATGCTAATAACTTAATTAAAGAACATCCCTTTATGTACATTAATATTTCTGTATAGCATTAGGGAACACCTAGTACTGGTCGCTTAAATAATTAAATATCAGAATCTTCTAATTTCTTGAATCACAGATGTTTAGGAAGCTGTGTTATCTATTAAACTTGCAGCAGAATATTTCAGGCACCCATTTCCCTGCAGACTTCGGTGAAAGTCTGGTCTTACTGTCCCAGAGGGCACCCACAGCACTTGATTCCCTACTGTGACGGAAAGATCCTTAAAGCTCCTTATCTTGAAAGCCACAGTTAAAATACCAATCGTCCTTTTCTTCCCGTCACCACCCTTTGAAGATCTCTTGCCTACTTGTGGATTTAGAAGGACAGAAAGTTGAGACTAAACAGTTTCTCAAGAGCTCCTGTCTCAGCAGCCTGGCTCTGCAGACCATGGGAAGCATCCCAAGTCACGATTTTGCAGAATAACTGGGGGCCTTTTGATGTTCAGCCTCTTTATCTCAACTTTGCAACTTCACTCAGTCTGGAGCAGTCACCCGATGACAGATGAGACTGTTGGGCCAGAGCTGCCAGCAGCCACAGGTGGCTGGACAAATGGCAGGGCACGGGGTGGCGCTTCCATGAGGAACCAATTACTCAGACCAGGCGGGATGCTGTGTGAGGGGAGGGAGCAGGCCCGGGTGTTGCCATCCTCCCATCTATTCAGGAGTCACCTCTGGTTTGCCCTGAGCAGTGATTGTACAGCTTTTATTGTCCCCCCTGGGAAAGGAAGGGCAAGGAAGTGAGGCCAGGTGGGCACCTGATCCTGCTGCTTCTGTAAACTGTGATGGATTCACCCCATATGCGGAAGACAGATGAGGAGTCAGGGGTCAGAGTCACAGAGCACCATTGTTTCAGAACAATAGGAGAGAGGAGGAGAGGGGATGTGAGCTATTGAAGTATGGTTGCATTCAGCACTCTCTGGTGGGGAGAGGAAGGCAGTGGGGGCAGAGGGAGGGCAGGGAGCCAGCAGGAACTCTGCACAGGTTCAGGGAATGATGGGTGGGGAGTGGTCCGGATGAGCTGTGTCTAAACCTCAGCGGGTCTTGGGGACTCTTATGTTCCACCCCTGGAGGAACATAAGAGTGAACTTAGCTTTCAACTGGGACTCTGTGTTCACTCTGTGTGGTAGAACCAAGTGTAGGTGCTGGGTTCAGCACCATGTACCCAGTAGCCATGCTTTTTCCCAAGGTGGTTGCTTCCCTACAATAATGATCACAATTCATATTTGAAATTTCATAAAGTAGTGAAGGGAAACTAGGTCTTCTGTCTCCTCCTTTTCCTCCTCCTCCTGCCTTCCTCTCCTCTTCCTTCTCCCCTCCCTCAATCCCCCAAATCTGGTATCAGGAGAAGACATCACAGTGGAAAAGCACTGGTTTTGGAGACTGACCTGGTTGCTGTGGGTGCTTGGGGCAAGTTGCCTAATCTGTCTGAGCTGCTTCTTACCTGTCAGTGGTGGGTGAGCCCCTCCCTCTGGGGTTACTCTGAGGACCCAGCTCAGTCATGCTGAGGAGTGTGCCTGGCACATGGTAGCCCTCAACAGCATCAGCCCCCTTGTGTTCACCTTTCCAGAATGACCCTGCAAGACCCCCCCATTCTGTGCTTCCTCACCCCAAGGGGAAGGCCCGTATGTGAACCTGCTGGAGGCAGAAGTCCATAACAGGAGCTCCCATGATACTTATCAGGACGGCGTTGGCCAGGACCTCTCTCCTGGGCTTGGTTGTCAGTGGATGATGGGTGATGCCTGTAGATGGGAAATGGCTGCCAAAGTCCAGCAGACCCCTTCCCAGCTGCAGTGCCCTAACTTTGCTGGTCCGTTATTCATGGAGCAAGCCTTGCAGAAGCAGCACACACTGTTGGTGCCCACCCATAACCTCTCAGCACTCACCTCCACCACGCACGCACTGGACAGCTCCCTGCTCCCAGCACCTGCCCCTCTGCCTGAGGCTTTTTCTGGCCACACACCCCCTCACCTGTGCACATAGGGCAGGTGCCAGGGATTTAATGCCCCCTCCCCGCCCCCCAGCAGGCCTCAGGAGTCAGTGGATCAGCTCCCATGGCCTCAGTTAGGGAGACTGGGGTTGGTGCTCCATGCTGCCTCCCAGAGTTTCGCAGCCAGACCGAGCCCAGCTGCCCACAGCCCTGACCTCCTGGATCGCGTGCCCTGATTGCCTGCCTTCCTTCCTGTCTCCCTTCTCCACTCCCCACTCATGTCTTTGTGGGGGGAGTACAACTGAGACCGTAGGGCACTGGCATGCCATACAGGGACCAAAAACAGAGCTGAGGGTAAAAAGGTGCAGAACGGAGACCTGTTGCAGGGAGGGGAGACCCCCGCTGTGGGCAGGCTGTGCTGACCAGTGTCCCCTCCTCTCTCCCTGCACAGCGGCAACATGGAGCGCTCAGAGTCCCTGCACGACAACATCCTCACGCTGGCGGTGCCACTGATGCATGAGGTGGACACATCCATCACTGGGTGAGTAGCCGGGACACAGGTCTGCCTGGAGCGGAACCCTGTGCTTCTCTTATGTTTGCTTGTGTAGCCAGGAGCCAGCAGCCCTGCCACTTCCGCTTCTGCCCAGCTTTGAAATGCAGGATGAAGCTTTAGCTGTAGTGACTCGTGTCCTCCTCCCTGATTTTCTCCTCTTTCCCAGCTACGCACCCACCTGGTAGGTAACACAAGAGGTGTGATGACAAATATAAGCCCCATAATTTCTTTGAATATTCTGTACATCTTTACATGCATCTCTTCCCAGCGCCCACCCCGCCAGAGTGTCATAGGATAGGAGGCAGCTTGATTCCTGGGTTTAACATCTTAGCCAAAGGCTCCTGGGCCAGAGGTTATGACCAGATGCGTCCCAGTGCCCTGGCTGGCTCCCAGGAAGCCTGGGCTGCTTTCTGATTAGCCTCAAGTCACCGCTGACCTTGCGTGTTTCCGACCCTTCTGCAGAGCCAGCAGGCAGGGCCGATCACAGCAGGCACACCATCTGCCTGGCTGAAGTCCTTGGCCACTCAATGCTGCTGGCATTGTTGGAAAGCAGGGCTGCAGGCAGGCACCCAAAACAACCCGTGGTGGTTTTCAGCCAAAACCCAGGCCTGGAAAAATGAGAAGTCAGTTCCTGTTTCCGGTTTCAGAAACAGAGCACATACTTCTTTGATAGTGGAAAAAGGATTTGCACAATTAGTTTAGATCAAATGAGGACCTGTTGAACCCTTGCCCCACAGGCAAGCTGAACTTTCTGGAGGTTCAAAGTTTCTCATTTTTCAGTTTTCAAGTGCTTCTGGGTCCCGGCCTTGGCTGGAAGTAGAAAAGTTAATGCGTTGCAGAAGGAACCATCCCTGCAAAGCTCCCCCACTCTGCTGGGTGTCAGGAATGAGTCTCCGGTGGGCGTTCCTGCCTCTTGGCGTTTTTCATCACGTTCTTTAGACATGAGGCATTGGTGGAATATATTTGCAAATTAACACAGATTTGCCTCTGTTCATGGCTCTATTTTTAACCCTGTAGTTTATTTACTTGTCTCCTCAGAGGCACAGTGAGAATATCCCCAGGACCAAGCCCCGTCCTTGGGGGATGAAAGAGAAAACACAGGCTCACTTGATCCCGTTGTCCAGCCCTCAGAGACCTCGTTGTGAGGTGTTAACAGCACCCCCCACCCCCGCCAGCCCCCTCTCCCCCCACCGAGGAAGCCATCAGTTAAACAAACGAGTGAACCGCTGATACTTCCAGGAACATAAAACGGGGCTCATTTAAATGAACCAGCTCTTGCCATTGGGTGGTACTGGGAACTCACTGCATTTCCAAACTAATATACGTTAAGTTGAAAATAGGTGAATTGCTATCCATTCAGACTTGGTACCAAAAATCTTACAATGGGGTTTGTTTTTGCGGGCAACGTTGAAAGCATCACTACAGAATGAACCGGAATTCTTAATCACATCTTACGTAGCCACTGTTTGAAATCTGAAGAAAAAGGCTATCACTGAGAGGACTCAACTTTTAATACCTAATTCCTAGTAATTTTGGTAGTCGGAAAATGTTTATTTTTTTAAAATGAATTTGTCACAGAGTGGGGCTTAGGATGCCAAATATATAATTCATTTAAATTGTCATAACCTTTTTCAATCCACAAAATGTTTTTCAAATGACAAAACAGAACATTCGTAGTTTTATAATCCAGTTTAAAAAAAAAAGAAATCAAAGCTACCATCGTCTTCCTCCTCATTTTAGAAATGTAATCCTGGTACATGTTTGTATATGTAGCTTATTGATTTCACCTAAGATGACAGACATTACTGGAAATGTCTGTTTAGAAAGCGTAGGTCTGGCTGTGTCCATTTACAGGAGAGGGAAGGAACAGTTCCACACGGGAAGCGTTTGGTGGAGGACACTGGGGGGAGCCAGGTTCTAGATTAAATAGGGACAGATGTTTGGGTTCTCAGGATAACAGTGACCCTGGGTTGGGATGACAGATTTCATGCTTTCCTCTTTCAGAATCATGTCTCCGACCTCCTTTGTGTATGGCGAGTCTGTGGACGCATCCAACTTCATTCAGCTGGAAGACCTGGAGTGTCATTTCCAGCCTCTCAACGTCACCCTTCAGGTATCCACCCCTGGAGACCTTCTCTGTCACTGGGGACCAATGAAAGGGCCCAAGGGTTGTGCCTTCTATGAAAGACAACGAAAGGGCCAGGCTCCTTCCAAGAGAAACTCTTCCTAGCCTGGTTGGCTGGAGCAGTGTGTGTGTTTTCCATAATTACACACAGAATTAATCCCTTTGCTGTGTGATACTCTGCTGTGTAGACCCCTCTGCTCTTCAGTATTTGGAGGGAGAGCTGCATGAATGCTGAGGCCAGGCCAGCATCCCTGCCCAAATGGCCCCAAAGGACCCCTTTCAGTTCTCCATCATTCTTCACATTGTGGACAGGGCACCCTCAAGGATTTGCCATGTCCCCTTAATCCTGGACCTCTCCACACTGACTCAGCCAGGAGCCCACTCCTCCCACAGAGGGACAGCCTTTCAGAAGTGGGGTTTTACAAGAGCAGAGCAGTGTGAGGGACAGGAACTCCCCCAGGGGAAACACGCTGCTCTCCCAAAGAACAGGGCTGGCTCTTCCATCACATAAGCACTGTGTCCAGCAGGTCCACTCAGTGTGGACTGTGGACACCGTGAAGGACAGCATCCTTCTGGAAGCCAGGGGTGGGCACACTTTTTTTGAAAAGGGCCAGAAGATAAGTATTTAGGCTTCGTGGGCCAGCAACTATGCAACTCTGCTTCTGTAGCATGGAAGCAACCATAGGCCATGCACAAATGAAACTGTAGCTGTGGACACTGACATTTGAATTTCATATCATTTTCACATATCATGACATGTTCATCTTCTTTTGATTTTTTTTCCCAACCATTTAAAAATATAAAACCATATTAGCTTGCAGGCTGTACAAAAGCAGGTGGCGGACCAGATCTGGTGTACAGGCCATCATTTGCTGAGCCCTGCTCTAAGTACAGACCCTTCAGGCCAGTGCTGTTCAACAGGAGGGTCTTTGAACATAAAGTTAGAGGGACAGAGCATCATCCAGGCATTCTCCTCGATTGACAAATGCGGGAAATGTAGGCCCGGGGGTAGAAGACATGCTGCAGGGCACAGAGCTGGGAGCAGCCGGGCTGGGGCCAGGACTGGGCGGGCATTGCCTGGACACCCCTGTGTAGCTCAGCACCTGCCAGGAGCTGGGGATGAAGTGATGAAGACAGTGTACCGTAATCCACATCCCACATCTCTCCAGCTCTAGCTCCCGAAGCCCTCCCCTGCCTCCCCTCCATCCTTCCCCACGGAGAAGATGGTTTCCCGGTCTGGCATCTGCTGCTATGGCCAAATAATTATTATTTTTTTCCCTGTGGCCACTCCTGGGTGGACCAAGGGGATGACAAATAAAGATGGGGGGAGGGTCCAGAGAGGGAGGCAGTAAAATATTTGTGGTCTCTCGCAAACAATGGTCTTCCTTTCTCCAAAGCATTCTCCCAGGCAAGAGGCCTCCGAAGCCATGATGGATAGCACACATCCCAGCTCAGAGAGGAGGCCTAAGCCCCAGCTGTCACACTCTATGTTTGATTTACAGGGAAAAAGGGAAAGATGAGGTTAGCCTTGCTTTTGAGACCTTAGAGTGATTGCTGGGAATAGGGCCTCAGTGGTTCTGAATTGCTTCTCAGAATTAGTTTCTTTTTCTCCATTGCTTTTTTGTAATTGGATAGAAAACAGATAAAGGCCAGATGGAGTTATTTCATTTTACTTAAATCATTTTAATTTTAATTACTTACAAATTAAGTTTAGTTACTTAAACTTTTGGAGGTGTCTTACAATAAAATATACAGTCAAAAACATTATTGAGAAGGGTTCAAATGACACACATCATGTAATGAAAAGGGTATATGCAGAAATTAACACAACACTAAAGTAACTATACTTAAGTAAAATAAAAAAATTTTTTAAAAGAGGGTATAGATGTTGAAAGGAGAAGGCAAAAAAGAATAACAGTTATACAAAAACGTATTCAAAAGATATACAAAATGTTCTTTTCCCCCTCTTTAAAAAAAGAAAGAAAGAAATCTGAGGGTATGTGGTTACATCATGTTTCTCTGAATGCATTTTTGCAGGGAGCTTAAAGTTTCGTATTCAGGCAAAGAGCTTTCTTCTTGTATCCTGACGTAAATACAGGCTAGGGAATAGGGGCGCCAGAAATGAGTGATTGGCATGACCCTTAGATTCTCCTCGTGATTATCAGTTGCCTGAGGAAGTACATAGCATTCCGTTCAGGATTAAGAAAGTTGGCTGGGTCTGAAAGATAGATAGTGTGTGTCATTGATTGGAAGGAAATCCTCTTGTGTTAGCAAAGCTGACAGTTTCCTTGAGAATTCTCTGATGACTAATTTTCTGGTATAACTGTCATTATTCTGACCATCCTGCAGGAAAGCCACTGACCAGGTTGATGGTGATAGTGACCTCCAGAAAAAGGTAGAGATAGTGAGGGAGAATGGGGTCAGGGATATGGATAAAATTCTATGTTTCCTTATTCTGGCAACATCCTTCCTGAAGAAAAGCACAAGTCTTTCCATATAAAGATATTTTTTCTGTGTCTTTTCAAAGCTGATATTCAACAAGCTGCATCATTGTTTAAAGACTCCACTGCAAATGCTGATGGGAGAAAGGCAGAGATATTAGTTTTGGACCTGGTTTCAAAGTTTCATCAGAGTTTTCTTAACAGAGATGTAATAATTTGTTGACCATTGATAGTTGGCTTTTTTTTTTTTTTTTTGCATCATCAGTTATTACCCTCATCTGAAAAGTGATGAAAAATAATACAGATGTTACGTAAGAACATTTGCAGAGAGTCAGACATTAAGACATTTGTTAAAAATAAATAAGGTAATATAAGCTCTCCCATCCATCTGGTTTTGATGGATGAAATCATGCAAAACAAAATCATCATCTTCTTTTCTTCCCCCCACTTGTGCTTTAATTGGGATTTCCCAGACAGGTCAATAGGTTTCTCTTCAATTCTCTGCTCTCACGTTTCACTTCAAATTAGCTATTTCCATCGTGGTTGGAAATTCCTTCCTTTTCTTCTGCCTTAGGGTTGTTGTTATGGGTGAATTGTGTTCTTTCTGAATCAAGAGTTGCCAACAACTGCTCATCCACTCAACCGTTTTTTGTGTCTGTTCTCTGAAGCAGAACTCACTATTGCAAAAAACAAAAACATGCTTTTCTAGGGAAGAGCTTGCTGGAGCTAGATCCTTATACGTTCTGTCAAGTGTGAAGACCCGGTGACTTGTCCAGCCCGTCTCCTGGCTCTGCCCTTCTGACCTCAGCTTCAGAGATGCCCTGAATCCCTGAATTCTCTCTCTAATCCCCAGGCCACCAAGCAGTGTTTCATTTCTTCCTCTCTCTTGCTCCTACCCATCTTTTTTTTTTAATAATATCTCATATACATTATTGATACTATGTATAAAATAGACAGTTGATGGGAACCTACTGTTTAGCACAGGGAACTCTACCTAATGCACTGTGGTAACCTAAATGGGAGGGAAGTCCAAAAGGGAGGGGTCATCTGTATGTGTATGGCTGATTCATTTTGTTGTGCAGCGGAGGCTAAGACAACATTGTAAAGCAACCATACTCCAATAAAAATTCATTTTAAAAAATAACAACATCTTTGAGACACAGACCTTAGAGTTTACCTGTTTAAAGTGCGCAATGCAATGACTTTTTCCACAATTCTGTTTATACAGAATTGTGCAACTGTCACCATAATCTAATTTTAGAACATTTTCATCACCCAAAAAGAAACTCCATACCCATTATCAGTCATTCCCTATATTAGTCTCCTATTGCTGCTGTAACAAGTTACTGTGAACTTTATGCCAAATTTATTATCTTACAGTTCTGGAGGACAGAAGTCTGAAAAGGTTTCATTGGGCTAAAAGCAAGGTGTCAGCAGGACTGCGTTCCTTTCTGGAGGTTCTAGGGAAGAATCTGTTTTCTTATCTTTTCCAGCTTCTAGAGGCTGCCGCATTCTTTGGCTCATGGCCCCCTTCATCTTCAAAGCCAACAGTGGCCAGTTGGATCTCTTTCACAATACATCTCCCTGATTCTGACTCTGTCTCCCACTTCCCTGTATAAGGACCCTTGCCATTACATTGCACCCACCTGGATAATCCAAGATCATCTCTCGATTTTAAAGTCAGCTGACGAGCAACCTGAAATCCCCCTTGCCATGTAATATACTCAGTTTCCACGGATTAGGACATGGACATCTTTGGGAAGCCATTCTTGTGCCTGCCACACTCCTCATTCCCCCTTCCCCCAGCCCTAGGCAACCACTAATTTACTTTCTATCTCTACACATCTACCCATCTCTTTTACTCTCCTTCATCTCCCATTTCTTCCTTCAGTTTCATGTTCAGCGTTTGCTCCATCTCCTTTCCTGTATCGGTCTTTTTGTGGCCGCCATCTTTTCTCTCATTTCTCAGGAGATAATGGGCTGCTGGAAACAGATAATAGGGAGGACTGTGGTGAGAATGAGAGGGGTAAAGTTTACAGGACCAAATGCTGGGACCGAAAAGAGGTGCACAGATGTCATCAAACAGTATTAGCAAGTGATAAGCTGTAAGTTATGGAGAAACCAAACCAGCTAGATAGTATAGTAAAAACAGCCCTTTCTGTAAGTTAGGTCATTTGGTTTGGGGACAGCCCACTTTTTCTTTGAGGGTCTCAGTTACCTCAGACTGTAAAAGGAAAGGCATTGGACCAGATAAGTGGTTCTCAAAGTATGTTTCCTGGGCCAGCAACATCAGCATCTCCTGGGAACTCATTAGAAATGCAAATCTTTAGCCTCCACCCCCCCCCTCCCAACCAGACCTACAACTGCAGAAACTCTGGACATGACCTTGCCCCAATCTATGTTTTGACAAGCCCATCTGGTTATTCTGATATGTGTTAAAGTTTGAGAAATACTGGTCTACATTATTTCTGAATCCCCACCAAGTGTAACAGTCTATGAGTAAATTTCCAGGTGTGTAAAAAGAAATATAATTTTTAGCTGGAAGAATACAAGAAAATGCTAAAGGGAAAGAAGGTAGTTTGAAGGTTTGGGGATGTTAAATGCATATTTGAAAAATTTCTATTTCATTGAAATCTCTCATCATTTGATATTTCACTTCACTTCAAGTCATGACCTTCTGTATCCTAAACCCTAGTATCTCTGTGTATCATTTCAAAGGATTTTAGAGTATATATTGCAGGACGTGAAATGAAGATCTCTATTTCTATTAAAACTTGCCGTGTCTGTCTCACACCCATAGGTCTATAACACTGGGCCAAGCACCCTTCCTGGGTCATCTGTCAGCATCTCTTTCCCCAGTCGCCTGTCACCTGGAGGAGCTGAGATGTTTCATGTGCAGGAGATGGTGGTGAGTTCTCATTTGTTTTCACACTTGCTTTTAGGCTCAAGCCAGCCCATTCACATTTTGTATTCCACCCAAGAGCCCAGAAAGGTTAACTCATTCTACCTTTGGAAACATACCTGGAGAAGCCAGGAGACCTGCAACACCTGAATTTCTACATTGAGACAGCTTGGTTCATGCCATGAGAAGACCTCTTTGGGGATGGGCAAGCGTCAGTTATGAACCTGACTTCTGGGATGGACTTTACTGGCTCTAGGAACTGCCAGCAACTGTCTGTAGTCTTGTGCGTATCTGAATGTATTTTTCTAAGGGGAAGATCCCCAGCACTCAAAGATTCTCATAGGGCCACTGATGCCTGGAGGGTGAAGGATTCGTTCATAAGACAGAAGTGTAGGTTGAAACTCAAGTTCATGTGCAGAATATGCCATTCAACTTGATCCTAAGTCAGCTGTAGATGATTTTCTCTCAACTAGGATATGATCGTTCCACCCACCTCCTTGGCTTCTAGGACATCACATTCCCTTGGCTTCTTCTTTCTCACTGGTTTTCTCCTCATCTCCTCAACTTCTACAGGGCCCAGGGTCTCTTTTTTACCACCCTTAATCTTAGAGATCTCCCCCAGACTCATGGCTTTATATTCAGTCTGTGCTGTGACACCAGATGTTTCTCTTAGCCCAGATCTCTCCCATGAATCCCAGAGTTTGACAGTTAACTACCTTCAGGCCATCTCTACCTGGATGCCTAACAGGAATCTCAGTCTTCTGCACAGCTGAACTCTCAACAGTACCCATCCAAACCTGCTTCCCCCCCCATGACCTTCTGCTTCTCAGCAAACAGCTACTCAGTCCTTCCAATTGCTTGAGTCACCCTTGATGCCTTTTCCCCACAGTTCACATCTGATCTGTCAGAAAATCTGATGTCTCTGCCCTCTCAACAAATCAGAATGTTACCGCTTTTGACCCTTCTACTGCTAGCACCCTGACCCAAGGTACTGTCATCTGTCATCTGGGTTATTGCAGTGGCCCCCTCACTCAGGTCCCTGCTCCTGCCTTGGCACCCCTGCCATCTGTTCTTGCCCCAGCGGCAGAGCCAGCCTTCCAAAATCTAAGTCAGGTCATGTCATCCTCTGCTCAAAACCCTCCAGTGGCTCACTTACCCCGCAGATTCTTCCAGCACCTCAGCCAGCCTCACAGGCTGTCTCCTGCCCCTCTCTGACCTCTCCTCCTCCTCCTCCTCTTCGCCACTCTCTCTACCGCAGTCATCCTGCCTCTTTGCTGGCCCTAGAGCATGGCAGATACTCTCCCACCTCCTGAATTTTGCACTGGATCTTCCCTCTACCCAGCACACCCTCCTCCAGAGAGCCACGTGACCTCCGCCCTCACATCCTCCTGGTGCTTACTCACATATCACCTCCTCAGAGAGGCCCTCCCTGACCAGCCTTTGTCCCAGCACCCCTCACCCCCTTTTCCTGCTTGTATTTCACCATCACCCTTATCACCAGCTGACATACCATGTATTTCCCTCTTTGACCAGATTATCTGCCTCCTCCTGGCCCCGTACAATATAAGGATGGGGATTTCTGTCTGCTCACTGCTGTATTTCGAGGGCCTCCTATATGCAATGCTTGGCATATATTATATGCTCAATCAATATTTGATATTTGACTGAAAGAAAAAACCCACAATATAAAACAAAAGAAAGAGTCGTTTACTCTTTCTACATGAATTCAGGAAGTTTCATGCTGATAAAAATCGCCTCAGTGTGCCTGAGAGTCTGGAGTGGCTGGGCGTGAGGGTGACCCCTCCTGGGAGGGAGGGTGCGTGATGGTTGAGAGAGTCACTACATAAGGAGAGGGAGTGTGGTCCACGTTGAGGGCACGAATGAATTGTTCCTCTTGCACGGGCACGTGAGGGACAGCTAGCCAGACAAAGGGACAGTCTCTCCATGGATAGCTTGAAAATATGGGCAGCAAGACCCATGGCATGTGACACATCTTAGCCCACAGAAGGCTCAGAAAGCGTCATGTGATGGCGATGATGGTTTCCCGCATCGCTGTCTTCTTGGGTCACGTGGGCTGAAACCCTGGACCATGGGAAATGTTGAACGCGGAACACGTGCCCTTCCTGGCTTGCCTGCTTGGCCATCCCCACCGCTGATGGTATTCCATTCCTGCTCCACAAAGTACCCACGCCTGGACGCTCTGCTGAAACAGCGGTAGAAAAGCCCCCGGTGTTCGGCACCTACAGCTACCACGGTTTGAGCTTAGCGTGAGGTTCCTGCCACCCACGTGCTCCCATCTGCCTCCTTACATAATGTTCATCTCACCAGCCACTCCACCTTGTCCCCACAGCTAGGGATGCTCTCCTCACAGAGCATGTTCTATGAGCCGTTCACATAAACATCTATAATGTTGTAGAGAAAAATGCTCCCCCATGGACAAAATTATTTATTGAGCAAAACAGGAAATGTAAGTCACTCGGATTCTGAAATTATCTCAGCACCAAGTCCACCCCCTTTTCTCTTTACTGATCATCAGACTGAGCAGGAGCCACTCGAAAGGACTTTGGGACGTGTTTATAAATAGCTGGCTTGGCGGGAAGGCATGAGAAGTGGTTTTTCTGACGATTTGCAGAAGTGCCTGACTGATCATCCAGCTGAGTGGACTCTTGAAAACCCAAGTACTGTGAGCTGCCTGCATTCCGTTCTCTGAGTTCTCAGAAGCAGACCCTTTGGATTTTCAAAACGGTACTGAGAATTTTCAAAAGTATGTAACAGAATTCTCAAGGACGGCCAAGCCTTTGCTGGGATACACCAGCCCATGTTCAGAGGCCTTTGGCGTTTGTGTGGTATGGAAAATCAGGCTCACTGGCAAATTCTCACTAAGCAAGTAGTGAAGCACTGTGTTCTCATGGACAGTCGTCACCGGAGACCAGAGTGATGATGAGACTAGAAACATAAAAGCCAGTGCATGGTGGATGCGGTGATGAGGCAGGAGTCCTAGGTACTGTTTCAGAGGCTGGTGGGCAGCACACCCTCTACCCTAAAGCCCACAGGGCTGAGAGCAAGGGCATCCTGCAGCTCAGGTTCCCAGCCTTGGCCCCTCCCTTGCTCAGCAGCACCCAAGAATGCCTACTGGGGCAGGTCATACAGCTCGCGACGTCCTCCACTCTGGCCTTTCGGGACTTTGAATAGAGTGGGGCTCTTGTTCTGGGCATTTGGGTGGTTTGGTGCAAGTCAGACTCACTCCTATTAGGAGAAACCAGTACTCCTTCCCTGTATTACACTAGGAGGGGCCCCTAAGGCCTGGTGGCATCCCCCGGACCCCACCCTCAGCCACCTCCATCCCCCAGTCTTGGACAGGGCCCTGGGCAGCCAGGAGCCAGCTACCTCCTCAGTCAGCTGAAGCCCAGGAGCAGAGAGCAGGCATTGAGAGAGGACGTATCTGCCATCCCTCCCCACACACCACGGGACCCGCAAGATTGTTTCTCTCCCTTCAACGGTGCCCGTGGTATCCATCATCTGTATAGATTGCTGAGGGTGGGCGTGCTGGCTGACCCCACGGGTCTGAGCTATCACCCCACCTAAGGCCCCGACTCTGCAACACAGCTTTCTAACTGTTGGTTCAGAATTCATTCAGAAGTGTCTGGGGCTGCAGTTAGGGTCCCTGGACAGGACAGACCTGCCTCTACATTTCACCAGAGAGTCTTTTGTTCTCCCGAAGTGTTTTTTGAGGTCAAGCTGCCTGTCAGTGGAGCGTGTCTTTGCTCACATGGGAGAGATTAGTATAGGAAGCCTAGTGCAGTGGGACTCCTTTCTATGTCCACCCAGCTGAGGTTCCTGATCTCCTTCCCTCAGAGCAAGTGTTCCGAGCCCCCCCCACCACACTGCTTGTGTTTTATTTAGAAACAGCCTTGGTGGTGGCCTGAGGACCTGCAGTTTCCATTGCCTGCCACCCACTGGGGTTGTGCCGAGTCCTGTGGGGACGCTCGACTCCCCACAGCACAGCCAAAGCATGGGCAGGCCACCACGACCCTAGAGACCATCAGGAGGCCTAGTGGGGAGGACCATGAAAATAACAGAGAGAGTGAGAGAGGGGAAGAATGACAGACTTCTCCGGCCCATCTAAAATAAGAATCATCACAGGGACTTCCCTGGCGGTCCAGTGGTTAAGACTCTGCACTTCCACTGCAGGGGGCACGGGTTCGATCCCTGGTTGGGGAACTAAGATCCCACATGCCACGTGGTGTGACCGAAAAATAAATAAATAAATAAAATAAAGATGAATAGCTAAAAGTTATAGCAGAGTAGACATTTCCCCCAGAGGTACAGTGCATGTTGATAGTTGAAGTGATAAAAATAAATAAAATAAAAATCATCACAAGTGCTAGATCATCCTTGCTTTATTCTGCAGACACTGGCAGAGAAAGCACCAATGATGTTCCAGGTTCTACTAAAAGGAATAAATCACGCAACACTGGCAGAAATTCAGTCTAGCAGGAGGCACATCTGTGAAATGTAATTGCAGTGCCATGTACCAAATGCAGTCATGGAGGCACGGTCAGACCCAGGGATGTACAGAGGTATGGACCCCACCCTGGGGAGGGGACAGCAAATGCTTCATGAAGCAGGCTTTTGGAGTCAGGGCCTAGGGGATGTGTAGATGTTCACCAGGAGAACACGTGATGCGAACATTCCAGACAGATGGAGTGGTCAGCGTGTGTAGGAGTACAGTGGAGGCCTTACCTGGTTCTCCATTCTCTCTGCCCACCTCTTATACATACAGGCAAAGGTGACTGTTCTCTACGCCTTCTGCAGGGCGTACAGCAGTTGGATTTCTTGGCAGTGTGACAGGGGGTGCTAAACTACTGTCATTTCCCATGACAGTTGGTGAGGTTCTCGGGTGCATCATTCCTTCTGGGGTGCATCATCTGTGTTTGCTCATGGACCCGCACCTTCATTTCTCTTGACTTAGGACTGGGGAAGGCCAGGCGCCCTGCTTCCCGAGGCTAAGCACACGTCGTGGACGTTGACGGCAAATGATCAGGCTGCTGCAGGGGAGAGTGGCTTCTGTGGGCCTGACTCCCCGTGTGAGACAAGCCGTAGGCACTTGCTCCTGAGAGAAGGTTCCTGTTTGGATTGAGGATACAGCTTCTCTCACACAGCTTGATAGGAACCTGCCTGGAAAATGTAACGACCTCACTTTGTTGTGGGCCTGCTGCAGAGATGGGCCTTTTAGCAGAGCTCCTGAGCACAGGCCTAAGAGAGGGCCAAGGTAGCACATATGTCACAAGCTTTATGGCTCATGAAGGCAAGACCTTTTGAACTTGGGTGGGATCCTGCTCCAAACTTCAGTTTACTCACAGGGGATGAAGGTTCAGGGGAAAGGATGGGAGGTCGTCTCAGGACTCAAGCTTCAGGTGTTGACACTGAAAACCTGTCTGTGAGCAACTTTCTAACACTGGAGAAGGAGGCTTAGGGGTTTGGCTTCTAATAATATGCAGGAAGAAAAAAGTCATAAGTGACTGACAGAGAGCGAAGGGCTGGAACTTTATTCCAGGTGAAAGTCCTGGGTCTTTCAAAAAACTCTAAAAGTAATCTAAAAGAAACATGAAATAAATACCATACCCTTCTTTCTTCCTTCTGCAAAACTATCTGAAAAGGCTTACCTCTCTGGTTTGTTCTGTCCCTACTATTGGGCAGTGATTCTAAAGAACTGACATGATTTCCAGGAAGTAAAATTGGGTGGGAATGAGGGATAATATTCCAAGGAGACACATCAATAACTTTGCCATAGGGTACCATTAGGATATTGATATCAATATAATATCAATACCAGTATTCATTAGAATATCCAAGTTGGTGGCAAGACTTATATCTTAGTAAATTATAACCTCCCCCCTCCCCCCCACCAGTGCATGTGCACCAGACAGGGCTGCCCATGATCTAATTTCTGCCAAAATGAGTCAGTTGATACTGGAACCTTAATTAATTTGTGATAAGGATCTCCATATCCCTATGAAGAAAAGATGCACCTGATATATCAGTGACCACACAGTAGCTTAAACTTAGAAATGGAGGACTGAATTGTTTTCCCCAAGGATGATCTGGGGAAGACAGATCTGCTTAATGAAAGTGGTGTTGGGACCATCAAATCGATCACATTTGATCAAAGACTAAAGAGTGAAAAAATTTCTCCTGAATAACTGACAAAAAATGAATACCACTTACTGCTGTCCTGAGGCTTTAGTGGCTTTTTTTATGTGCTGTTAAATTTAATCCACACAGCAGCTCCATAAGGTAAGGTCATTATCCCAAGTTAAGGAGCCAGGACTCAAAGACCTGCCCAACATCACACAGCTAGTAAGTGATAGAGCTGGGTTTGTAGTCAGATCTGTCTGACTTCAAAGCACAGGTACTTCCCCCTGTACTACTCTGCACACCCCTCCTGGGTGCACTGCCCACTCCCCAGTCACCAGAGGCAGACTCAGTCAACAGAACAGACAGAAGATGAGCAGACCACCAAGAATCACCCACTTAATGAGGAGCATCTACCCCAGGACAGCGAGGCACCAACTGCTATCAAAAGAATAGCTAACACCAGAGGGTATATTAACGAGGCAAACAGAAGAAGATTTTAGAATAAACAAGACTGATGTCTTCAGAGAGATGCAAAAAGACAGTATTCCCATGAAATAGAATAAACAAGAGTTTTGTAAATTTAAAATTTTGATCATTCAAATAAAAACCTTAGTATATGAGCTGTGTAGTAGAATGGGTATAAAAGAATAAAGTAGTGGACTGGAAACTTGAGGGATTTCTCAAGAATGTAGTACAAAAGGACCCCAAAAAGGCCAGTTAAACTTTTAACAATCTGAAATGAAGATCCAAATGCTCTCAATATAAGAGTTAGGAGGCTGGCAAGATGGAAGTGAAAGCAAGCCAAGATTCTTGTCTTGTTTAGGGGAAAAGTTTGTGTAACAATTAACTCAAGGCTTTGATAAAAATAAAGTTTAAACATGCAAAAATTTTAATGGCAACTTAGAAGAATAAAAGCAATGTAGGACATCCAAACCACTAAAGAATAAAAAGCACTTAAAAAGAAAGAACTCATGAAGAAGCAGGTGAAGGAGAAAAAAAATTTTTACGTGTATATATATGTGAGATGGCAAGAATAAATCCAAATATATCAATAATCAGAATAACTGAGAATGAATTAAATGCCTTAGTGAAAGACATACTTTCAGATGGGGTTTTTTTTTTGACCCAGGCATAAGTTACTTGTAAGAGACACACCTTTAAAAATGACCCATAGGGCTTCCCTGGTGGCGCAGTGGTTGAGAGTCCGCCTGCTGATGCAGGGGACGCGGGTTCGTGCCCCGGTCCGGGAAGATCCCACATGCCGCGGAGCGGCTGGGCCCGTGAGCCATGGTCTGCAACGGGAGAGGCCACAACAGTGAGAGGCCCACGTACCGCAAAAAATTAAAAAAATAAAATAAAAATGACCCATAATGTAAGGCATTCAAAAAAAGATAAGACAAATGCTAACAAAAAGAAAACAGGCATAAGAATATTAATAACAAACAAAATAGAATTGAAACAAAAAAGTTGTTAAACAGGGCCAAAAAAATGTATTTCAGAATGATTAAAGATACAATCCAATGCTAATTTGTAATATAAATGAATTTTTATATAACCAATCACATAGCTATAAAAAACATAAAGTAATAACTGACAGAAAAACAAGGAGAAATGTACACATTCACAGTTACTGCAGGAAAATTTAATACACTTTCCTCAAAAATCATGAGTATTTGAATAATGCAGCTAACAATTGTGATCTCTTAGAGAGAGAAAGACCAAAATGAGTCAGAATGTCTGGGTTTCATTAGTACTTGCCTGCTTACCAGCTTTTGGTAACCTTGAGGAAGTCACCTAAATTCTCCAAGCTTATTTTCCTCCTCTGTGAAATGGACTATCTACTTCAAATGGTGAGGATGGAAGAAGTTAATGTACATGGAACAATTAGTAGAGTTCCTAGTACGTAAATAAGGGAATGCACATTCTTTACAAACATATGTGAACATTCACAAATTACCCACGTATTGCACTACAAAAGCAAATCCCAATAGAATTTCAAAAGTCAAAGTAATACAAGCCACATTCTCAGACCACAATGCAGTAAACTTGGAAGTTGACAACAAAAGTTTAGCCAAACAACCAACCAAAAACAGAACTACTTGGGAGTTTTTAAACACCATCTTAATTTACTTTTTAGATAAAAAAGAAGTCAAAGAGGAAGGGATAAACAATTAGAAATGAAAGACAATGAAAGCTTGTTCATATAAAAACTAATGGTTGTAGACAAAACCCACACAGAAGAAAATGTCACTACTCATATACAGAAAGCAGGAAGGACTGAAAATAAGTGACCTAAATTGACAACAAGAGCTAGTAAAAAGGACAATAAAATAAATTCAACTGTAAGAAAGTAAAGTGAAGATATCATTGAAGATAAAGCAAAAGTTGTGAAATGGAAAAAAATCAAAAGTATTCTACATCAATAAAACTAAAAATGGGGGCTTTTTTTGTCCAGTAAAACAGATGAACCTTCAGCAGATTTGATCAGGAAATGAAAAAGAGTGGTAATGCTAAAAAACAACCCTAGAAATGATCAAAGAACTACACTCACATGGAGAAGATTTTTAAATCATAAGAAATTATTTTCACAATATAATACCCACAAATAAAAAGCCTAAAAGAAGTATTATGAGGTAAAAATCCAACTAGACCAATTACCTCAGGAAAAAATAAGAGTAGTATATAGACATCAAATTATAATGCTGTATACCTGGAACTTATATAATTAAAGAAAAATGAAGTGTAGTCAAAGACTTGTGCCTTAAAAAAGCACGAGACCCAGATAGCTGTTTAGGTAAGCTCTACCAAGCTTTCAAGGAACAGATAATTTCTGTGTTATATAAGCTGTTCGAGAGAGTAGAAAAAGATGAACAGCTCATTCTAGGATACTAAGATAACCATGATTCCAAAACTAGAAATGGAGAATGGGCACTAACAGAAAAGGAAACTGCAGGCCAACTCACTTTGAAAACAGATACAAAAATTCTAAATAAATGTTTGCAAATCGATTCCTTTTAGAAGAAGAATCTATCCTGAGTAAAGAAGGATAGGGGCTTCTCTGGTGGCGCAGTGGTTGAGAGTCCACCTGCCAATGCAGGGGACACGGGTTCGTGCCCCGGTCTGGGAAGATCCCACATGCCGCGGAGCGGCTGGGCCCGTGAGCCGTGGCCGCTGAGCCTGCGTGTCCGGAGCCTGTGCTGCGC